>NC_040085.1:72959717-73262747 GCF_003369695.1 Bos indicus x Bos taurus
CTAGTCATAGGCCAAAATTAGACAAAGCTTAAGTTTTTCTTTGATCCTTTTATCATTCCTATTCCACATACTCACATCTGTTTCATTCATTCATTCATAAAATATCTGCCAAGTACTGTCTATGTATTCCCCTGGAGTAGGAAATGGCAACCCATTCCAGTATTCTTGTCTGGAGAATTCCATGGACAGTGGAGCCTGGAGGGCTATAGTCCAAGTGGTTACAAAGAGTCAGACATGACTGAGCGACTATGCACGCATGCACACGTCCACATCTTAGGTACTGTTTAAGATACTGAGGAATCTAAAAATAAGTAGTTGTGAATAAAATAAAGTCCTTGCCATTACATTAAAAATAACAAATATGCAACATATCAGATGGTGAATACAGTGAAAAATAAAGTTGGGGAGAAGGGATAAGGAGTGATGGAAGGTGGGGCGTGAGAGATGTTCTAGATTTTATCTAGAATAAGACAGGCCTCCCTGATAAGATAACATTTGAAATGAGACCTAAAGGAAGTGAGGGGAGAGTAAGCATATGGATACTGGATGTTTCAGGCATAAGAAAAAGCAAAGGCAGAGGCTCTGAGGCAGAAGCTGTTGGACTCTGTCAGGAGCAACAAAGATGCTAGCATAGCTAGCTAGTGGGAAATGAGAAGGAAAAGAGTAGTAAAAGTTGAGGTCAGGGAGATCATGACAGGCTGCAAGAGACTGAGCAGAGCAGTGACTTGATCTCACTTTTATTTTAGCAGGATCCCTGTGGTTGCAGTAACCAGAAAAGAAATATGGGTGGGAAGAGCATACTGCAGTCATTCAGGCAACAGATGATGATGTCCTGGAGTAGGGTGGGAGCAGTGGAGTTGGTGAGAAGTGGTTAGAGAATGGAAACATTGTGAAGGCAGAAATAAAAGAATCTCCTGATGGATTGAATGTGCAGTGGGAAAGCAAGCCTCAACAACTGGAAGAGTGGCATTACCATATCCTGAAATGCATAAAAGTGGACGAAAATGAAAAGTTTGACGTATTAAATTTGTAATTCTCCCTAGAAATTCAGGAGAAGGAGGTAGCAACCCACTCCAGTATTCTTGCCAGAGAATCCTATGGTCAGAGGAGCCTGTTGGGCTACTGCTGTCCATGGGGTCGCACAGAGTCAGACACGACTGAAGCGACTTAGCATGCATGCATGCATTGGAGAAGGAAATGGCAACCCACTCTAGTATTCTTGCCTGGAGAATTCCGGGGACAGAGGAGCCTGGCGGGCTGCCATCTATGGGGTCACACAGAGTTGGACACGACTGAAGTGACTTAGCAGCAGCAGCTAGAAATTCAAATAGAGATGTTGAGTGAGCAGTTGAATAGATGATTCTAAAGTTTAGGATAGAAGTTCAGGCTAGAGATAAACTTTGGGTTTATAGTGTAAAGGTGGAATTTAAAGCCACTGAGACTAGAGGAAATCATGCTGGGATGAGTCATAAAGAACATGATGATAAGAATATTTAACTCTGTTAATGCACATAGTGGTGGACACTGTTCTAAGCACTTGACATAGACATTTCATTTAGTCTTTATAACCACTGGAAATAGCTACTTTTATTATCCTCAATTTATAGATGAGGAAACCGAATCTTGGCGACATTAAGTGACTTTCTTATGATCAAACACCTAGTAAGTGATAGGGCTGTCTGTTCAAACCTAGGCAGAAAGAAAAGTAAACTATTGTACGTGAGAGCCCTGAGACACTTCAGCTTTTAGCATTCAGGGGGATATAAAAAAGAACTAGCAGAGGAGACTGAGCAGGAGGATCCAATGGGTAGGAAAAGAAGGTAGAATGGTACTTCTATTGCCCAAAGGACAAAAGGGGAAAATGCTCATGGGGGTCAAATGCTGCTGGTGGCTCCAGGAAGATGAGGACAGAACACTGACCGTGGCATTTACAAAAGTGGCTCTTTACAAGGCTGCTTTGAAACAGCAGTGGAGTTAAATCAGAGTGGTAGTGGGGGAGTTAAATCTCTCACAGTCAGAGAGGGTGTGAGAGAAGACATATGAGGCGTTAGGGTTCAGCTCTTTGGAGTTCAGCACAGATACCACTCCAGATCCAGTCATAGGTATTCACACATGGATATGAATCAAAGTGACTGGTGAGATGAACACATTAAAAAAATAGAGATTTGATTGGGAGCTTGGTGAGAAAAAGATACGGGTAACATTATAGTCCTTTTCAAGGAGAACAAACTTGATTTCCTTTCGCTTGGCATTCAGTCTTGGACCTTCCTTTGTTAAATAAGCTCCAAATTTGCTTACATCCTCCCTCCAAAATAAAAACTCTCCTGGGTCATGTTTTATTTCCTCACATCCTCAGCCTGGTACAGAACCAGCAAAAAAGGGTACAAATAAAAGTGTGATAGATCCTAACATCCTAAATATTGAATATCCTACCCTGAAGTTATTGTAGACTACTTGCTGTTCCCATAAAAAAGCCCATATTTGTCTCTGTGGACTGCACTCAGTCATTCAAATTGATTAAAATTTTATATCTATCTTTTAAAAGCCATATGTGAGATCTTTTCCTATTATTTGGGTATTTTCATAGTAGTTTACTCTCCATCCCTATGGTCCCCTCACCCCCACCATTAGAAGTTAGTAAAGCTTCTCTTAGCATAAGACTACCTTCTCAAAGTCCTCAGAGCACCTTATTTCCATACTTTCCCTTGTATTTTACCTATGCGAACGTGTCTTAGCTTGTCTGTTCTCTTACCTTTTTATAGTCCAGGACAGGGACTGTCACCTGTTTTGATTCCCTACAGCCCAGTGCTTAGCACAGAGGGAGTAAGTACTCAATGTATGTATCTTAAATTAATGAGTGAATATGAAAGTTGATTGAGTTGAATTAATACTGATCTATACTGAATAATACCAAAGCTAAATGCAGACAGTGAGACTGCCCATTTCACATGGCAACAACCTCATAGTGTTCCTAGCTTAAGGTCATAATATTTCTAGCTAAGTTTATGAAAGGTTAAGAAGTACAGGACTATAAAATATCAAAATTATAACAACTAAGCCCAATTAAATTAGAAGTCTATAGTTTGTTGGTTTGCTTTCTGGGGTTTTTTTGCACTTAAGATATTTTTAGATATTTGTTGAATAATTAATATGCCTACTAATTTGTTGTTTCATAACTTCTCACATCTGAATCAGTGAGTATTCTTTTAATTTACATTATTTCTCATCACCTGGTTCATACAATTATGAAGTGATCAGGCTATTAATTCAGTTATGAAAATTCAGATTTCACTGGTACACAGAGGTGATAAAACCAAAGGGATATAATAACCTTAGTTAAGAATTTCATATCTAATGGTTAATGGTAGAATCTTGAAAACTGAGATTTCAGACTTCTTGCAAATATCTGAAATGCAATATTAATATATTTCCCCAAAACCTTTAATGACATAAAATAGCACAATATTTTATTACATTAACATGTAATAGAAGCTGTTGTCAGATGATGGGTTGAGCAGATGCCAAAATGAGGAAGGAGGAAGGGTATTTACTATGATCACTCTCCATGTTACACTTGATTTTACAGTTTGGCTTTCATTACTCATCCAAAGGACTTAGTTACAAATTTGCCACGGTGATTCAGGGGGTGAACTGCTTTGTGACAAGGATAGACAATTCTTCTGACTGGAGCTTAAACCACAAATTGCCCATTTTATTCTATTTTGGGATGAATATTATATTTTTTCAACTGCTGATGCTATCCATGTTAGATTCCATATAAGAAGGAGACTTCCGGAATCTTAAAACTAGAAAGATAAAAAAGTAGTTAACTTGTTGATTTACACACGAGAAAACTGAGGCCAGGGAAACTTGTCAGGCATCCAAATCACAGAACTAGTTAACATCAAAGCTGAAACTCAAATCCAGGCACCCTGCCTCCAGTTTCTATACTTCCCATTCTTTGAGCTGTCCTTCATTTGCACATAAGACAAGTAATTTGAGTGACTTGGGGATTCTGGGAATGGCTCTATTCACCAGAAAATAAACTTTTTATTTGCCATAGGTTCTACCCTCTTTGAAGATGAAAATACCTTTAGAAAGTAAAAATAATAATTAACGTTTATATAGCACTTCACAAAGGAATGTCCACATATTTTGAGGCCGGTAGCTGCTATCTCAAAGATAGTTGTCAGCATTTTACTGGGATAAGATCCTGTGACAGAGGAGTCGAAACATCTGTGGAAGCGAGGGTTCATTTGGGTGGGGTCTTTTGCAAAACTGCTTGAGGCCAAGCAACTGGAAGGGATGGGTAAAGAGAGACTACTTTCTAAGGAGGCCATTTCTTTGAAAAGCTACATCAGTGATTCTAACTGGTGGCGAGTTTGTCCCCCAGAACATCTTTGACAACGTCTAGAGACATCTCTGATGGTCACAAATAGGGGTAGCGGTGCTGTTGGTATCTAGGGGGTAAGAGACCAGGGGGGATGCTGCTATACATCCTAGATTGCACAGAAAGAAAGTGAAGTCACTCAATCGAGTCCGACTCTTTGCGACCCCGTGGACTGTAGCCCACCAGGCTTCTCCGTCTATGGGATTTTCCAGGCAAGAATACTGGAGTGGGTTGCACAGGACAGCCCCCAAAGAATTATTTGGCCCAAACATCAATACCGCTAAAGTTGAGAAACCCCGAGCTAAAAGGAAAACAAACAAAAACTCATCGAGGAACTAAAGGAAGTTTCTTGAATTATTACTTATTTCCGTATTTAACAACTTAGAAAAGGAAATCGATCTCTTCTCACACACATTTTTTCTTTCCTTTCCTTTCTGGATATGGCTAACAGTTTCCAGGGAATCTTGAAGACTGTTCATGTGGATTTCCTTGCACTGGATGTGGGTTGGCCCAGGTACTTGAGTTTTGTGCAACAGCTGTGGCCCTCTTCTGTGGCATCCTTCCTGTCTGGTTTTCAGAATTCGGTCCTAGCTGCTGGCTTTGTGAAGTCTTCCATGGTAGCAGAGAATTCTTTCGTGGGACACCACACGCATCCAGGTGTTCGGGTATGCCATGGTTCTTTTTTACACAAATGTTAGATTGTGTGACGTGCTTCACAGGACATGACGAGTAGCCTCAAGGGAAACCAGATTTTCTTCAGCAGCTGACGGACATTCGGGGAGATAAGAAAGGTCTGGAGACCGTGAGCCCGCCCACTGCGTCTTAGCGAAACCTCACGTCCTCACATAACCTGGCCAGTGAGCTCAAGCCAAAAGCAGTTCCCCAGCGCCTGAAAGCCCGAAACACTTCGCGTTTTCCACTTGAGGCGCGCGACTGCGCGCGCGGCCGGCCCCTCGGGAGCTGCAGAGCGGACCAATGAGAGGGCCCGTTCTCCGCGCCGGCTCGGGATTGGGCGAATCGCGCGAGCCTCTCTGCCAAACAGCGGGCAGGCGTGCAGAGGAGCGGCTGGGATAGGCGCGCCCACTGCGCCAGAGTCCCGGGAGCGCGTGCGCGGTCTTGCGCGGTCTCGAGGTGGAGTCACTGGCGGCGACGGCGGCGACTGGGGGTGGGGCGGGGGCGGGGATTTAAGATTGTGAGGTAGGGAATCGCGAGTTTCTGGATTCTTTATCCGGTATTTTAAGTGCCGCTGGGAAGCTGTCGTTTGTGCAGTGTTTAGAGGAGGCCGGGGCGGGAGGAGCGGCGGCCGCCGTGGCGCGGAGGTAAGAGGCTGACCGGCGGCGGCTCGGTGTGGCGGTCTTAATCAACAGGTCCCCGCGAGCGGCTGGGGGAGGCACGGCCGCGCTCACCCCCTCCCCCACGCGCGGGCCAGGGCGGGACCCCGGGCTGCTTCGCGGGCTGCTCCAGGCAGCGGGAGCCCGGCCGGCAGCGGAGGGTGTTAGCTCAACCTTTGTCCCTCGCAGGAACGCTGCCTGGCGGTGCCCGCTCCCTCTGCCTTGGCTAACGACCCACCACGGCGGGTCTCCTGCCCGCCCGGCCCGAGGTGCAGGGAGGCGCCTGCCCTCTGCGCCCGCGCCTCGGGGTTCGCAACTCTCCGGACTCGCTCCAGGCCGGGTCCGGGATCTTGGCGGGGCGAAGAACACGGAACACTTTCCTCTGGTAGACGGAATGTAGTCGTCGTTTCTCTGCCTGACTCAGCTGCTGGTATTCGGCTCCTCGCTGCAGTCTTGAAACAAACAGTTCTTACTTCCTCGCAACCATTTTTAAAGAAAAGCCTAATCCCGTTCATGGTTTCTGGTAATTTAAGTTTTCAGATTGAAGTTGGAAGCTTGTAAATTGTTGTCAGCTGCGTTTAACGAGAGAGTTTAAACAATCTTGGGTGCAAATTATGTAACTTCCTAATGATAATAACTCACCTTCTGTCTAGTTGATTGACATACTGTAAGATGTTCAGAATTTAGGTTTCCTTCGAAAGGTTTTTCTTGGCAGTTGACGTTCAAATTAAAATCTCATACCTAGGAGGTTTTTAGAAGTAGTACATAGTGTGTGTTTTTGTCTCCGTTCTCGTTTAGAATTGTGAAAATTTAGATTTGGCAAGCCCTTGGAACAAACGTTTTGAAATTTCGATTTTAATGACAAGGTGAAAGGTGTTAATATTTGTGTTTTTTAAAAGTGTTACGTGTTAATGATAGTGTTCTAGTTATGCTTTTGGATTATACCAGAAATTAATAACCTAATAAATTCTTCAATAGGAACAAGTGGCATGCTGGTTATTGGTGTCTTTGAACTGTAAGTATTGGGATAATGAAATTGTTAAATAAGCTCTTTTGGATAGTAGACTACTATTTACTAGATTTCTGTAGATTTGCATGTTACAGGTTTTAAAAGGCTTTTTATACTATTGTAGCAAGCAGAAGCTATTACAGTGTAGGAACTCTGTAGATGAAACAGGCAAAAAAAATACAGAAAGAAATTCATGATTTTATCTTTGTTAAAGTCAAGTAAACTTGCCATGTAGTTCAATGACTTCTGGCCACACAGACTTGAAGTTGAGAAGATTGACTCATTAATATTAACGTATTTTAGAATGATAAACTACAAAAGGATATGCAAATTTTACTTGAGGGTTGCCCAAGGTAGTAGTAGAACTTTCCCTCGTAGCTCTATCGGTAAAGAATCTGCCTGGAGTGCAGGAGACCTGGGTTTGATTCCTGGGTCGGGAAGATCCTCTACCCACTCCAGTATTCTTGCCTGGAGAATCCCGGGAACTCTGCCTGGCAGGCTACAGTCCATGGGATCACAAGAGCTGGACACGACTTAGTGACTATACCACCACCACCAAGTTAGTAGGGTGAGTTTAGAAGTTTATATGCTCTTTCTGAATGATTATTATATGATTAAAAAGCTCATCACAGACATAGAAGAAATTTGGCCCTTTTTTGGTATCAGTATCCTTGTTGAGTTGGAAATAATCTTTAGTCTTTGTATAGTCTAACCTCTTCATTTTCCAAGAAAAAGAAAGTGAGGTATGTAGATAGATTAGTTAGCAGCAGAGTTGGAACTAAATGCTAAAATGCTTGCCTTATGATAAGTTAAACTCTTCTGAAAAATCATATATGGAGCCAGCAGAGTTGAATTTTTTCCCTCGTGCATTTTTTCTTTTTCTTTTTAAAATAACCACTAACCACAATTAATTCATTCCTTGACTGAAGGATTATTCTCAGTTTTTCAGTATTTCAGACAATGTTTAGTGAACATCCGTATGTGTATCTCCTTGAACACATTTGTAAAGTTTTCTCTGGAATGAATTCCTGGGCCATAGGTTGATGTGCATTTTCAACTTTGCCAGCTGCCAAATAATACTCTAAAGTTGTAACAATTTACAGACCTGCCAACAGTGTATGAGTCACCCTTATCCATTATCCACGTTTAGAATTGCCAGATTGGCATCAGATTTTTTAATTTGTGCCAGTTTGATGGGTGAGAAATGATATAATTATTTTCCTTCTTTAACAAAGGTTTTAACTTTATTTTTAATTTTGGTGAAGTGAAATTAACTCTTTTTGTTGTACAGTTATTTTGACAGATACATAGAGCTATGCAACTACCAAAATTGAGACACCCAGTAACAGTTCAGCCCCTGAAATTCCCTTGAGCTGCTCTTTTATAGTCTTTAACTGCTGGCAACTGATATTGATTATTGTCTTTCCTTGTAATTTGTCTTTTCTAGAATATCAGGTAATGGAATTATATAGTGTTTAGCCTTTTGAGTCTGGTTTCTTTAATTTAGTGTAATACTTTGGAGTGTTTCTTGATGTTGAGTGTGTTAGCAATTCTTTATGTTGCTGAATGTAGTATTCCAGTGTATGGATGCATCACGATTTATCCATCTACCAGTTGAAAGACATTTGAGTTTTTTGTTTGAACTATGAATAAAGCTGCTATAAATCTTTGTTAGCAAGTTTTTATGTGAACACAAGCCTTCATTTCTCTTGGATAAGCACCTCCAAGTGAAATTTCTGGGTCATGTGGGAAGTGTATGTTTAACTTTAAAAATATGTGTTAGGTAGAATAGTGGCCCAAGATGTTCTGCTCCTTGGAAACTGTGAATAAATTAGATTACATGACAAAAGTGAATTAAAGTTGTAGGTGGAATTAATCAACTGACTTTAAGATAGAGTTTATCCTGAGGTTATCCAGGTGCTGTGCCTAGAGTATCACAAAGGTTCTTAAAAGGGGAAGAGAAGGTAGAAAGATGTAACAGTGGGAGCAGGGACAGAGAGATGCAGAGTTCTCGGTTTTGAGGTTGGAGAATTTGGGGCATAAGCTAAGAAATATGGTCTCTTGATAAGGCCAGGAAATGGATTAATCTTTAGACCTCATGGAAAAGAATGGAGTTCTGCCAACAACTTGATTTTCACCCAGAGAGACCTGTGTCAGATATTTAACCTACAGAACTGTAAAATAATAAGTTTATGTTGTTTTAAGCCACTAAATCTGTGGCAACTTGTCACAGTAGTGTAGGAAACTATACACTCAAAAATACATTTTCCAAAGAGGCTGAATTATATTCTCAGTGGTGGTGTATGAGTATTCTAATTCCTTTATGTCCTCATCAACACTTGGTATAATCACTCTTTTTAATTTTAGTCATTGTAATAGGTATATATATATATATAGCAGTATTTCATTGTGGTTTTTATTTGAATTTTTCTCGTGAATATTGATGAGGAGCATCACTTCAGTGCTTACTTGCCATCTGCATATCTTTGATGAAGTGTCCAAGTTTCAAATCTTTTTCCATTTTTAAATTGAATTTTCTTATTGTCTGATTTTTTTCTAGTCCTTTGTCAGATATGTGGTTTGCAGAGATTTTCTTCGAGTCTGTGGCCTGCCTTTTCCTTCCTTCTCAGCTGTGTCTTTTGAAGTACAGAAGTTTTAAATTTTGGTTAAGTGCAAAGTATCAATATTTTCTTTTATGAGTCTTAGTTTTGGTATAGTATATAAGAACTCTTTGCCAAACCAAGATCACAAAGATTTTCTCCTATGTCGTCTTCTATAAATTATATATTTTACCTTTCGATCTGTGTTATACTTTTGAGTTACTTGTTGTGTACAGCTGTAAGTTGAGTTTCACCTATTTGTCCAGTTGTTCCATGTCTGTTTGTTAAAAAGACTATTCTCCATTGAATTGTCTTTGTTTCTTGGTCAAAAACCATTTGACTACATTTGTGTGGGTTTCTTTCTAGCCTCCTCTGTGTTCCCTTGTTGTATTTGGCTTTTTTTTTTCCCCACCAGTATCACAGTGTCTTGATTAATATAGGTTTAAAATTAAGTCTTGAAATCAGGTAATGTGAATTCTCCAACTTTTTTTTTTTTTTCCAAAATTGTTTTGGCTATTTTAGTACTTTTGCCTAGATTTTATAATCAGCTTATTGCTATAAATATATATAAATTCCATGAACTTCCAGATGTTCAAGCTGGGTTTTAGAAAAGGCAGAGGAACCAGAGATCAAATTGCCAACATTCGCTGGATCATGGAAAAAGCAAGAGAGTTCCAGAAAAACATCTATTTCTGCTTTCTTGACTATGCCAAAGCCTTTGACTGTGTGGATCACAAGAAACTGTGGAAAATTTGGAAAGAGATGGGAATACCAGACCACCTGACCTGCCTCTTGAGAAACCTGTATGCGGGTCAGGAAGCAACAGTTAAAACTGGACATGGAACAATAGACTGGTTCCAAATAGGGAAAGGAGTATGTCAAGGCTGTGTGTTGTCACTCTGCATATTTAACATATGTAGAGTACATCATGAGAAACGCTGGGCTGGATGAAGCACAAGCTGGAATGAAGATTGCTAGGAGAAACATCGATAACCTCAGATATGGAGATGATACCACTCTTACGGCAGAAAGTGAAGAAGAACTAAAGAGCCTCTTGATGAAAGTGAGAGAGGAGAGTGAAAAAGTTGGCTTAAAACTCAGCATTCACAAAACTAAGATCATGGCATCTGGTCCCATCATTTCATGGCAAATAGATGGGGAAACAGTGTCAGACTTTATTTTTGTGGGCACCAGAATCACTGCAGATGGTGATTGCAGCCATGAAATTAAAAGATGCTTGCTCCTTGGAAGGAAAGTTATGACCAACCTAGACAGCATATTAAAAAGCAGAGATACTGCTTTGCCAACAAGGGTCCATCTAGTCAAAGCTATGGTTTTTCCAGTAGTCATGTATGGATGTGAGAGTTGGATCATAAAGAAAATTGAGTGCCAGAGAGTTGATGCTTTGGAACTGTGGTGTTCGAAAAGACTCTTGAGAGCCCATTGGACTGCAAGGAGATCCAACCAATCCATCCTAAAGGAAATCAGTCCTGAATACTCATTGGAAGGACTGATGCTGAAGCTGAAACTCCGATTCCTTGGCCACCTGATGCGAAGAGCTCACTCATTTGAAAAGACCCTGATGCTGGGAAATACTGAAGGCGAGAGAAGGGGACAACAGAGGATGAGATGATTGGATGGCATCACTGACTCAATGGACATGAATCTGAGTAAACTCTGGGAGTTGGTGATGGACAGGGAGGCCTGGTGTGCTGCAGTCCATGGGGTCACAAAGAGTCAGACATGACTGAGTGACTGAACTGAACCGAGGATTTTGAAGTTGTTGTAGATTAATTTGATAATTGACGTCTTAACAAAATAGAGTTTTCCAATCTATGAACATGATGTTTCTCTCTATTTAGGTCTTTTATTTATTTCATGAATGTTTCATAGTTTTCAACATGTAGATCCTGCAAATGTTTTATTAGTTCTCTACCTAAGTATTTCAGTTTTTTAGTCCTAATGCAAATGTCATTTTTAAAACCTTGTCTTTCCAGTTGACCATTGCTAGTATGTGAAATGCAATCAATTTTTATATGTTGCTTTTGTATTTTGAGTTTTTATTAAACTCATTTATAATTTCTAGGAGCTTTTTCCTGTAGATATTTTGGAATTTGTCTAAGGAGGCAGTCATGTCATTTATGAATAGAGAAACCTACCTACCTTTCCTGTATGTCTTTTTTTTCTTGACTTTGTGCAGCGTCTAGGACTTCCAATAGGGTTGAAAGGGAACGTCCTTGCCTTGTTCACAATCTTAGAGCGTTCAGTCTCACCTTCAAAGTATAATGCTAGATGTAAGTCATTTTGTAGATTCTATAAATCATATTAAGGAAATTTCCTTCTGTTCTGAGGTTGCTGAGAGTTTGAGGGGGGTTGTTTGCGTTTTTAATCATGAATAGATGTTGAATTTTGTCATGCCTGTCTGCATCTATTGAGGTGACCATTTGAATTTTTTAAATCTGTTAATACAGTGAATTACACTGATTAATTTTTCAGTGTTGACGTGGCCTTGTGTGTTTCTGGGAATAACTCCAGAGTTGTTGCAAACTAAATAATTTTGGGTTATTTTCCTTTGATAGTGACATTTTTCTTAAAAAGGAAACTGAATATAGGATTTTTTGAAAGTGTTTATAAAGTCATCAAAGTCAAGGTATTCATTAACAGTTGTGTACGTTTCATATGTTGTAGGACTTCTTGATCTATCTATACTGGAGTTTATAGACTGTACTTTACCGCTATGGGACTCCTGTTTCAGATTGCTAAATGAAGAAAGAAAATTTTTGTAACACTGTAATCAAGCATTTCCTCACGCTGGCTTAATTTAAGCAAATTGTTTAAGTGATAGTGAAGTTTATTTTGAATGAAGATAAAATGATTTAATTGGGAGATTTTTTACTTGGAATGAAAGCAATGGGAATGTCACATACCACGGGGGGTGGCGGGGGTGGAGAAAGCTCCTTCAACACAAGAAAATCAACTAGACCCTTGAGTAATCACATAAATGTTTGGTTTGATCCAAGTGTAAGGAATTCAGTGAATGTATTAAAAAGTGTGAAGTGAAGTATAAACTACTTGAAATGCCAGGCTCTGTTTTGCTATACTGAAGATGTTCTTCATGAAAAAATGTGGGTACATAGTAAAAAGGTACATGTTTATTAAATATGTTTTAATATGGTGAATTGTGAAGTTTTTCCTCCATCACTTTCTACTACAGAAGACACATTAATTGTTAAGAATAAGGTTTCATGGGGAGTTCCCTGGCAGGCTAGGACTCTGCACTCCCCCTGCAGGAGCAGGCACAGGTTCCATCCCTGGTGGGAGTACTGAGATTCAAAACCTTACCACCTTCCCTTCAAAACAAATAACAAGGGTTCAGTAACTTCATAATCAAGCTATTTAATTTTATCACTTTTATAAATTTGAGCTTATTAGGCTTTAAACATAAAGTTTCAAGCAATTTCTCTCATGTAATTTTGAAGTTCTTCTTTCTTAATAGTTGTCTCAAAGAAGCTAAACATTGAAGTTTTGAGGCCTCTGAGGTTCTTTGCATTTTTGATACTTTAAGGCAGGGGTTGGCAAATTTCTATAAAAGGCCAGGTAGTAACTACTGTAAGCTTTGCAGATTGTCCCAGTTCTGTTGCAGGTGTCCAGCTCTGCTGTACAGTGCAAAGACGGCCAAATGAATCTGTGTTCCAGCAAAACTTTGTTTACAAAAACAAGGTATGCCTTATTTGGCCTGTGGACTTAGTTTGCCTATTTTGATTTTGGGCAAAAGTCAGCAGGAAAAATGAAAATAATTACAGTAATGTAGCAGAAAGACTTTAAGATCAGCTGAGTTGGAAGGTTATTCAGTGCTGTAATTCGCAGCCACGCCTTCATTTTCCTTATCTTTAACAGGTGGCCATCTAGGAAGATGACTGAAAAAGATAAGATAGGGTATGGAAGGTACTGAACAAAATATTCTGACATGTAGCAGATACTTAATAAGATTTGCTCCCACCACCACGCCATTTTATGTTATTTTACAGTGTGTAGTTGTCCAAATATTAGAAATTATGGTTGTATTTATATTTCTAGCTAAATTATCTTTTGAATTACGCTTATTGGACATGTAAGTTGTAACTGTTTGGCTTCACAGTAGTATCAGAAACTTCACATGAAAAAATTGAGAGTTTGTGTTAAAATATAATTTCTTGTTTTGAGAATTTTACATTGTCACAAAAAATGTTTGATAATGTCACTTAAAATGCCTTATTTTGATAGGACCTAAGAAGTAGGTTTTCTGTATTTTGAGTGCTTCAGAAGTGCCTGTAAGATTGTATATATTTAAATTAATTGACTGACTCCTGTGAGTGAACTGAACTGGGTGCTCTGCTAGGATTTGGTTGTACTTTAAAAGTACTTAAATTTAGGTGCTCATTTTTGTTTAATGTTTGGGACATAAGGGATGCTTCAGAAAGTTTTTCTTTCTTTCTGAATTTCTGTCCAGATAGAGCTGAATTTGAAATTTTAACTCCCCTCGCTCCTCCAAAAAAAAAAAATGTCAGTGCTTTTTGGCAGATCAGAGGCAGAGATGCCACATACCTGGCTGTTGGGTTAATTTTGCGCCAGTAGTTAGTGGCAGAACTGGGGTTGGATCTCACGTACCAGATGGGGTATCTTTTTAGTACTCATTTCATTGCTCTGTTGTGTGGCTTGTTAGCTCTGTTATTACCTGTCTCTGGACTCCCCAGAGATTGTTTTCTTGTCCCATGTTCTCCATTTTTCCCTTCAAGCTTAAGCAGAAGCTGTTGCAAAGTCTTATCAGATTTTACTAAGAAAATTTTATATTATTGTTTAATCACAGTTATAGCTTAGAATGCAATTGTATTATATTTAGTGTGAAAGAAAAGTTTGTTTTTAAGCAGATTTTTTAAATTTAGCTTTACATTGATTATATTATCTGTATGATACTTATGTATGAGTTGGTTTTTCTTTGGTTTACAAGTGATCATTATAACTAGTTTATTCAGAAGATTAAACGTAAATTCTGAATATTTATAATGTGGAGACTTTGGGTGGGATATAAGGAAGTATTAGATGAAGTCACTGCCCTCAAAGGCCTGGCTTTGAAGTAAGTATGGATGGTCCCTTAGAGACTAAGTTGGATTAAGAGAATTTATTAGTTGTTTGAAATGGACAGAATCACAGAATTGCTTAAATAATATGCAAATAAATTGTAAGGTTCCTTTTATAGTGTTGCAGACTTATAATTTTTAAAAATTATATATCAAGGTTTATTTAACTGTGTTACTGTTGGTGAGTTGTTTCTAACTTTTGGTTATTATGAGTAAACGTTACCATGAATGTTCCTGTAACTTTAGTTTATGAAAGTGCATGTGACCACATGTTTCTCTGGGGCTCTGTTCTCTAGTATAGTGGCCACCAGCCACATGTGACTGTTTAAATTTCGATTAACTAAAATTAAGAATTCAGTTCTTCAGTTACCCATGCCACATTTCAAGTGCTTGTTAGCTGTATATGGCCAGTGTGGCTGTGTTAGTACCGCACAATGCAGATACAGAACATTTTCATTATTGTATATAACCATCAGGGCATTCAAGGAAATTGTATCGTGAATCCCAGAGTTAACCTCTGGCCAGGTGATTTATCTGAGGACTATACAAATAAGCAAATAAGCTACAGACGTTTTTCAAAATAATGATTCACTTACAAGTAATCAGTAGATACCTAAGAGTTTATGAAAGGAAATTTGGTGGTTCTTTGTAGGCATCTTAAAGGGACAGTGTTCTTTTTACATTTTAATCTTTTATACTTTATTTCTTACCCTTATACTTTCTGCCTTATCCTTTTATTTCAGTTTTATAGTGAGAATAGTATTTAATTTGGCTGAATCACAGTACTTTTTTCTTTTCCCTAACCCAACCCAGAACTGTATCCTCTGCCCCATCTCTTAGTTTGTCATCCTTTGTATGTAGTTCTAAACATTAACAACTTTGTGACCAAATAGAGGCTCAGAGAGATTATTTTATCCTGATTCCTGTTGTAACTGATAGCAGGTATTTGAACTCAGTTTATTTTTCTCCAAAGCCCTTGGGTTTTTCTACTTTGTATTTTAGCCTGCTTTTAGATTTACCAGGTTTAACACCGTCTTTTTGGTAAGAATCTTTTTTTAGGAAAGACATCTTTAATTTATTATTTAAATTGTATTTGAATTAAAGTGAAGATCTTTGAACCTGTAAATTGTAAGCTCCTTAAGGGTAGGGGCTACGTCTTTTTATTTTAATATCTCTCTGCTTAATATGGCACATGGTAGATGGATTGGAGAAGGTGGTGGCACTCCACCCCAGCACTTTTGCCTGGAAAATCCCACGGACAGAGGAGCCTGGTGGGCTGCGGTCCATGGGGTCGCGAAGAGTCGGACAGGACTGAGCAACTTCACTTTCACTTTTCACTTTGACGCATTGGAGAAGGAAATGGCAACCCACTCCAGTGTTCTTGCCTGGAGAATCCCAGGGACGGTGGAGCCTGGTGGGCTGCCGTCTATGGGGTCGCACAGAGTCGGACACGATTGAAGCGACTTAGCAGATGGATGTTATCAATTTGCACTTTTTAATCATTTACTTATTAAACCTTAGCCTTACTTGTAAGTTTCATCCCAGAGACTGTTCTAACCTAGTTACCTCCTGTAGCCTGAGAGAATTTGAGATGCCATTTATTTGGTGTTGACCATAAATGTGTTTATTGATGGATGGGGGGGATTGTCTAATTAGCTTTCTTTACAAATATTAAATGTGAATGGATGAATTATGGGCTTTTATGATAGAGATCATAGTTACAAACCTTGCACCAATTAAGTACTCATACTGTGGAATCAGATTGGTGCTTCTTGACTTGTGTGTGACTCTGGGCAGGTTAACCTGTGAAAATCTGATTGCTTCTCTGCAGAATGGGGCTTGTACTTGTGCCTGATTCAGAGGTTGTAGGGCTGTCTGAGGAGGCCTTACAAATAGCTGTAAAAAAAAGGGAAGCTAAAAGCTAAGGAGAAAAGGAAAGATATACCCATTTGAACACAGAGTTCCAAAGAATAGCAAGGAGAGATAAGAAAGCCTTCCTCAGCGATCAATGCAAAGAAACAGAATGGGAAAGAGTAGAGATCTCTTCAAGAAAATTAGAGATACCAAGGGAACATTTCATGCAAAGATGGGCTCAATAAAGGACAGAAATGGTAGGGACCTAACAGAAGCAGAAGATATTAAGAATAGGTGGCAAGAATACACAGAAGAACTGTACAAAAAAGAACTTCATGACCCAGATAATCACAATGGTATAATCACTCACCTAGAGCCAGACATCCTGGAATGTGAAGTCAAGTGGACCTTAGAAAGCTTCACTATGAACAAAGCTAGTGGAGGTGATGGAATTCCAGTTGAGCTATTTCAAATCCCGGAAGATGATGCTGTGAAAGTGCTGCGCTCGATATGCCAGCAAATTTGGAAAACTCAGCAGTGGCCATAGGACTGGAAAAGGTCAGTTTTCATTCCAGTCCCAAAGAAAGACAGTGCCAAAGAATGCTCAAACTACCGCACAATTGGACTCATCTCACACACTAGCAAAGTAATGCTCAAAATTCTCCAAGCCAGGCTTCAGCAATACGTGAGCCATGAACTTCCTGATGTTCAAGCTGGTTTTAGAAAAGGCAGAGGAACCAGAGATCAAATTGCCAACATCCGCTGGATCGTGGAAAAAGCAAGAGAGTTCCAGAAAAAC
Source organism: Bos indicus x Bos taurus (assembly GCF_003369695.1). Lineage (NCBI taxonomy): Eukaryota > Metazoa > Chordata > Mammalia > Artiodactyla > Bovidae > Bos > Bos indicus x Bos taurus. The sequence continues at coordinate 72,976,818 of NC_040085.1, forward strand.
ATCTATTTCTGCTTTCTTGACTATGCCAAAGCCTTTGACTATGTGGATCACAAGAAACTGTGGAAAATTCTGAAAGAGATGGGAATACCAGACCACCTGACCTGCCTCTTGAGAGACCTGTATGTGGGTCAGGAAGCAACAGTTAGAACTGGACATGGAACAACAGACTGGCTGCAAATAGGAAAAGGAGTATGTCAAGGCTGTATATTGTCACCCTGCTTCTTTAACTTATGTGCAGAGTACATCATGAGAAATGCTGGGCTGGAAGAAGCACAAGCTGGAATGAAGATTGCTGGGAGAAATATCAAAAACCTCAGATATGCAGATGATAGCCCCCTTATGGCAGAAAGTGAAGAAGAACTAAAAAGCCTCTTGATGAAAGTGAAAGAGGAGAGTGAAAAAGTTGGCTTAAAGCTCAACATTCAGAAAACGAAGATCATGGCATCTGGTCTCATCACTTCATGGCAAATAAATGGGGAAACAGTGGAAACAGTCTCAGACTTTATTTTTTTGGGCTCCAAAATCACTGAAGATGGTGATTGCAGCCATGGAATTAAAAGACACTTACTCCTTGGAAGGAAAGTTATGACCAACCTAGATAGCATATTCAAAAGCAGAGACATTACTTTGCCAACAAAGGTCTGTCTAATCAAGGCTATGGTTTTTCTAGTGGTCATGTATGGATGTGAGAACTGGACTATAAAGAAAGCTGAATGCCAAACAATTGATGCTTTTGAACTGTGGTGTTGAAGACTCTTAAGAGTCCCTTGGACCGCCAGGCGATCCAACCAGTCCATCCTAAGGGAGACCAGTCTGGGTGTTCGTTGGAAGGACTGATATTGAAGCTGAAACTCCAATACTTCGGCCACCTGATGCAAAGAGCTGACTCATTTGACAAGACCCCGATGCTGGGAAAAATTGAGGGCAGGAGGAGAAGGGGACGACAGAGGATGAGATGGCTGGATGGCATCACTGACTCGATCTACATGGGTTTGGGTGGACTCTGGGAGTTGGTGATGGACAGGGAGGCCTGGCGTGCTGTGGTTCATGGGATCAAAAAGAGTCGGACACGACTGAGCGACTGAAATGAACTGAGGGAAGGAAAAACCTTTTTCTCTTTCCTCCTAGGTTCTTTGTCTGGGGCTCTGCAAATTAAACTGACAAAAGACAGAGTAACAGAAGAAATGGTTTGTCACTTATGCATATGGAGGGCTACAGAGGAAAGAATTGGAGACCATAGAAGCAGTGAATCTGAGCGATAAATTGTGGAATAGAGACAAGACAAAGGAAAGAGGCTTTTTAGGGCCTGCAAATTGTGGGAATAAATATGTGGGAGCAACTAGTGAATACAAAGATTATTTTAGTCAGGTTTGTTATACAGATTTATGTCTGTGTCATCTGCATTGATAAGAGTCAACTCTGAGGATTGAGTTCTCTTTCTGGTACTTTAGAAATGAAAATTCATGTTACCTTTAAAAAGGAAAATTTATGCCCTGCTTTTTAAGTCTGGTAGGGGAAGGCAGTTTTTTTCTGTTGTATGCTGTTTTTTAATTGCCTTATCTCAAAATAACCCTTTTGCCACAATGTCAGCTTTTGAAGTGGAATATTCAGATTCCCTCAGAGTCTTATTTTGAGGATTAGTTGAAATGATGTATCAAGAATGATTAGCATAGTACCTGGTATATATATTAAGCACTTAATAAATTCTTATCCATAAATAAGAGAAAAAATACAAACCTGTTTTATGATACTTACATGGACTATCAATGAACTATTGTTTTCATAAATATATTTTGAATAGTTGGTGTGATTATCAATAATTTGATTAAGCAGTTTTGTAGGAATTTTGTGAATTGGTTATCATAGACTGAGTCAGTGATGGTTAATTGTAATTTTGTGTTGAAGTAAAGCTTCTGTCATCTCTGAAATAACAGTGAAAGTCAGTGGGGGGAAAACAGTTTGCTCTATTTATAAACAGCTTACGTATGTAGTGAGATCAAGTTCTCCTCAGCATTACTAGTTTCTCTTACTGACTCTCAAACATCAATCCAAGGGTATTTTTCACTAGGTCATTTTTACTACACTTTAAAATAGGCTTAAAAAGCATAGTTTTTAGAGTTGAGCTTCATTATGGGGATTTAAAATTTTATGTTTAGAAACCATTTGTTTAATTTTACTCATGTTAGAGTGCTTGAATTAGTGTTTTGTTTACTCTTTTTCCTTTTGTGTAATGGAAGCCTTTCATATATGTCTTGGGTCTTACATTCTTTCCCATTTATACAAGTTTTCTTAGGATGCTCTTCCATAGGTAATTCCTGTAGCGTTTTCTGCAGTTGTAGTGCAGCACTTACCAAATAGCATTGAAGTTCTGTAGAGGTTTTGTTTGTTTGCTTGTATACTTATACTTGTTTTTCACACTAGAATTTAAGTTCCCTAAGAATTTGGACACTCTGCCTTAGCAATCTTCTTGCCAGTGACTATCCCAAGTTTTTGTACCAAATGAGTACTTACATTGTTGAATGGATGAATAGTTTAGTAACCTTTTATAACTAAGATTTCTGTACAGTAATCTTCCAGATTGACCTTTCATTCTTATTTCTTATAATGTCCTCATTATGTTTTACTGCCTTCTAAGACTGATCAAAATCAGAACATGACTCATATTCTCAGTCAGCAGTTCTGTAGTGCTAAAAGTTCAGTGGATTCTAAACTTGGTGACATTTGTATCCTCATCAGTCTTCTTCCTTCTCAAATTCGCCTTTCCTGTTTTGATAACATAACGTCTGGTCCTGAAAGTATTCTCTATGGATTATTAATTTTAGTCAGTTTTTTTGTTCTGATAATTCTGAACTGATTATTTGGTATTCCTTCAGGGACAATGCAGATTTTTTTTTAATTGCCTATTGAATTGCATACCAATAAACCGTCTAGGTAGGGATAATCATCTACTAATTTGCTGACCTTTGGAGTCTTTTTTTTCCCTCTAGTAAACTATAAATCACTTGAAGTCAAAAGTTGATGTATCTTAACAATGCACTTTTAGAGACCTGCAGCTTGTGATACATGGGTTTCAGGGAAGGAAACTGCCTAAAAGGATTGACAACCTAAGATTAAAGGGAAAGGAGAAAATCTTTATAAAATAGGGATACAAATAGGCATCTAGAAGGCAAAATATTAACCCTGTAAGTTTGGAAATTAGGATTCTTAGAGTTTGAGATTGTGTATTATTAACACGATGAAAGATGAACTTGACTTACTATATTATAAAGTGTTAGTAGTCTGTTTTGGAATTTTTCTTTAAACTAACGCTGTTGCTCCTTTGGTAAACTGGTTTCCTCTCATTTTTAAATTACAGATGTAATGTATTCCTTTTTGTGTGGTAGAAGACATCCTGACTTCTGAAGAGTTTTAATGATTGCTTAAGTGATTTATTTATAAATTCTTATTGTTGAATTGTTTATAAACTTGTTTAGGATCTTAGGGATAATATTTTGATTCCTTCTATTTGCCTAATTGTTCTAGAACTCTTGAAAGGGCTTTGGTGCTTCTGCTAATGTTTTGTACTTTAAGAAGGTAGTTGTAATTTTAAAAGTCACTACTTTTTCTTTCAAAAAGTATTATCTATGTGGTTTCCCCCCCTCAAATTATAAAAGTAACACATTTTTTGTCAGTTTTTTGTAAGGTGTCCAAATTGTGCAGGAAGTAAAACCTGATAAAAAAGTTATCCTTATTTTTCAGAGATACTAAGTGAAAACAATATTCCGTATATTTTTCTGGATTTTTTGTGAATAACTTTAAAAATGTTTTTATGTGCATTTATAAAAATGGGATGATACGTATGTGTGTGTGTTTGTCGCTCAGTCGTGCCTGACTCTTTGCAGCCCCACGGACTGTAGCCCCCTAGGCTCTTCTGTCTGTGGGATTTTCTAGGCAAAATACTGGAGTTGGTTGCCATTTCCTTCTCCAGGGGATCTTCCCAGCCCAGGGATCAAACCTGGGTCTCCTGCATTGCAGGCAGATTCATTGCAGGCAGATTCTTTACCATCTGAGCCACCAGGGAAGCCCCTGGGTAATATGCAAGTACCATTAATTAATTCACTTGCTTTTTTTGTTCCGTGTCAGTTCATATAGGGCTTTATGCTCTAGAAGGAGCCTAGTGGGTTGCCGTCTCTGGGGTCACACAGAGTCGGATACAACTGAAGTGACGCAGCAGCAGCAGCAGCAGCAGCAGCTACATTAAAAAAATTTGAAATAAGCAGGTGACATTCTTTTTTTCTTCCATTTTTTTTTTCTTTTTTTCTTTTTCTTTTTTTGCCACACTGTGCAGCTTGCATGATCTCAGTTCCTTCACCAGCGATTGAACCTGGGCCAGGCAGTTAACACCTGGAATTCTAACCATTAGACCACCAGGGGACTCTCTTAATAGTATATTCTGTTTAACACAATGTCTAAAAAATTACCATTTCTGCATGTGTTAAATGCAAAAAATAATGAAATGTTTTGTATTCATTTTTCCCCCATGAAAGTGTGTGAAATTTGTGAGTCACTAGGTTGTGTCCAGCTCTTTGCTCCAGTGTCCAGCTCAGCCCACAAGGCTCCTCTGTCCGTGGAATTCTCCAGGCAAGAATATGGGAGTGGGTGGCCATTCCCTTCTCCAGGGGATCTTTCCAGCCCAGGGACCGAACCTGGGTCTTCCTGCCTTGCAGTCAGGTTCTTTACCATTTGAGCCACCAGGGATGCCCATTTTTCCCCCCGTGCTGAATCTTTAAAATCTAGTGTATATTTTATGCTGATGACACATCTCAATTGGAATGATAGACTTTCATTGGAAATACTTAAATATATATTTAGATTTTTAAAATTTTACAGTTGAAAAAGAGTAACATACCCAAATTGTTCCTAACATACTATATAGGATAAATTTCCAGAAAAGGAATTGTTAGTGAAGGTTTATTTAAAATTTTTGGTATTTGTTGTTTGTTCAGTTGCTCAATCATGTCTGACTCTTTGTGACCCCATAGACTGCAGCACGCCAGGCTTCCTTGTCCTTCACTATCTGCTGGAGCTTGCTCAAATTCATGTCCATTGAGTCAGTGATACCATCCAGCCATCTCATCCTGTGTCATCCCCTTCTCCTCCTGCCTTCAGTCTTTCCCAGAGTCAGGGTGTTTTCTAATGAGTCGACTCCTGGCATCAGGTGGCCAAAGTATTAAAGCTTCAGCTTCAGCATCAGTCCTTCCAATGAATACTCAGGGTTGATTTCCTTTAGAATTGACTCCTTGCAGTCCAAGGGACTCTGAAGAGTCTTCTCCAACACCACAGTTCAAAAGCATCAATTCTTCGGTGCTCAGCCTTCTTTATGGTCCAACTCTCACATCCGTACATGACAACTGGAAAAACTACAGCTTTGACTGTGTGGAGCTTTGTCGGCAAAGTGATTTGTCTCCTTGTTAATACACTGTCTAGGTGTGTCATAGTTTTCTTCCAAGGAGCAAGCGTCTTTTAATTTCATGGCTGCAGTCACCATCTGCAGTGATTTTGGAGCCCAAGAAAATAAAGTCTGTCACTGTTTACATTGTTTCCCCATCCATTTACCAAGAAGTGATGGTACCAGATGACATACAACAGTGAAGTTAAATGAAGCAGTCAAGTAAGAAAAGATGAATTTTTCATAATCATGTTTTAAAGGTAAAAGAACAATGTAAATGTGATTTTTTTTTTTTTTTTTCAAAGGAAGCCTGTAGTCAGTATGGTATTGTTTTACAGAGACAATTAACCTAGCACTACGGAGCCACATGAAGGTTCACTTCTCTGGCTTTTAGTTCCTGTTCTGTAAGTTTTAGCCCTGAAACTTAGCTTACAGTGCTTGCATGTCTTCTGGAAAATGGGGATATCTGACCTGCTCACCTTTCAGGGCACCTGTTGAGATCAAATGAAATAATGTGCTTGAATTACTATAAAAACTGAAAAGCTCTACAAATTGTAAGATGTGAATATGTAAATCACTTACAAATTTTCATTTCTAGCCTTTGAATCCCTGTCTAGCAGTTAACAGCAAGACAGAATTCCCACTCTAAATGCAATACTTCTAAAATGCAATTTATTATCTTTCCAGTTCTCCCCTCTCCTTTTTTTCCATGGGAGAAAAACCTTATTCTCTGAATTTTCCTATTTTAAGGTCCTGTAATTTCTGCCAGGTTCAGCTATCATGCTCAGTATTACAGAATTGTATTTAGTTCCTGGTCTCCAAAGCCAGTCAGATCATCCTTTATTATAAGCATTGTTTGAAATTATCCCTTTTCCTTCTGCTATTTCCTTTATCCTCCCATGCATAAAGTATTAAAACATTGTCTCTATTGACTGCTCTACTTACCTTTCTCTTAATCACCTGGTTACAGTGTATAAAAAAGATTTTAACTTTCTGAAAACTTCTTTGTTTCCCATTCTTTTTAAATTCTGAAACCAATAGTTTCCCATTGCTTGCAGGAGAAAATTCCAGCTAAGTTTAGTTTGCATTTGGAGTCTATTCTGGCTTTATCTTCTATCTCTTACACTGGCTCTGTTCCTTATCAGAGACTGTTCTTGTTCTCCCAGCAAGGCCGTAAATATTCTTGATTGGTAGCAATATTACTAAAAAGCCACATTGCAAGTAATTTTATCCCACAAGTTTAAAAATCCATTCCTAGTCAGTTTGAAAATGTTATAAGTTATCTTTTGTTCTAGTTCCTTTTTTCAGATACTTTACTAACCTTTTGGATGCATTTAATCTTTCATTACCAAGTAGTTGAAGGTGATAATGGGGCAGTTCAAGTAACCAACCATTTGATATCTTTGATACTGTTTGGCTTTTAACCAGTTCTTTCTATGAGTCTGTGGTCTTAAATATCTCCTAAGACCTTCAATCTTATGTTTAATATAAGCAAATGGAGAATTTTCCCACTGGGGGGAAAAGTAAAAACTGTAATACTTTTCACTTAAGAATATTACATGATATATAGGGAGCTTAGTATTGTCTGGTTTAAAAAAAAATGATTTCTTATTCCTCCACCAGTTCTTAATATTGCAAGATATTAACGGGCTATGAATATGAAGTCTTGCCTCTTCCGCCATATTCACCTCTCGCCTACTAGACTACCACTTCTTCAAGCATCTCAACAACTTTTTCCAGTAAAAACTCTTCCACAACCAGCAGGAGGCAGAAAATGCTTTCCGAGAGCTCATCGAATCCCGAAGCATGGATTTTTACACTACAGGAATAAGCAAACTTAGTTCTTGTTGGCAAAAATGTGTTGATTTTAATGGCTCCTATTTTGATGAATAAAGATGAGTTTGAGCCTAGTTATGATTTAAAATTCACAGTGCTAAGTCGCTTCAGTCGTGTCCGACTCTGTGTGACCCCATAGATGGCAGCCCACCAGGCTTCCCTGTCCCTGGGATTCTCCAGGCAAGAACACTGGAGTGGGTTGCCATTTCCTTCTCCAGTGCATGAAAGTGAAAGTGAAGTTGCTCAGTCGTGTCCGACTCTTAGCGACCACATGGACTGCGGCCCACCAGGCTCCTCCGTCCATGGGATTTTCCAGGCAAGAGTACTGGAGTGGGGTGCCATTGCCTTCTCCGAAAATTCACAGTATGAAACTGCAATTACTTTTTTGCACCAACCTAATACCTACTATCACCATCACTGCTACTCAAATTCATTTAAGTAATAATTCTAGTTTTGTCCTCCATAAAATACCACCTGAGGATGTTGTAAGGAGTATATGATACGAAGAACTTGAAACCTTGATGTGTTCAAGAGTGCATGTTATAACTGTTGAATGTTTATTCTCCGTTTGGCTGCACTGGGTCTTCGTTGTTGCACACAGGCTTTCTCTACAGAGCAGGGCCTACTTGTTTGTTTTGGTGCAGAGGCTTCTTGTTGCTGACATGGGCACTCGGGCAGGTAGGCTCAGTAGTGGTGGCACACAGATTTAGCTGTGGCTCCGCAGCATGTGGGATCTTTTTGGACCAGGGATCAAACTCGTGTCCCCTGCATTGGTAGGTGGATTTTTAACCTCTGGACCACCAGGGATGTCCCATTGAATATTTATTTTGAGGTGCTCCTTGGGCAAAATACTTTGCTTCTTTAAACCTGTTTTCTCTTTTGTCATTGGGTGTAACACTAATACTTACACTTGTATACTTGTTTGAGGATTAACTGTATAAAGCATGGTAGCACAGTGTTCAGCACACAGAGTTAGTAAATACTAGCTTGACCATTAAATGTTTTGTCTATACATTTTTAAAAACAGTTCTAGTTTTTGTTTTTGATAACAGTTCACAGCATGTGGGATCTTAGTTTTCTGACCAGGGATCCCTAACCCACGTTGCTGGCTTTGAAAGCACAGTCTTAACCACCGGAATGCCAGGAAAGTCCCCATCTTTACATTTTTTTTAGTCTTGTTTGGGCCACTTTTAATGTAAATACTTATCATTTTGTATGCATGTGTAGTCTCTGGCCAGAGTGTAATCATGTGATGGTGGTGGAGGTGGTGGAATGTAGTATATGCTGGAATATATTATTAAAATTGTATTTGCACTGCCACTCAGGTTCCAGTATGCAATACAAGGCAATTTATTTGGCAGTAGTTTTTATTACATTTAATGAGCTCTTTCCATCCACTGCCAAGATGACCCTTGAAATAAATCTTCTCCTGAACATTTTGAAAAGCAGTACATTAGATGATACTAAGTATCTTTCAGCCTCCGTATTTATTTAGAAACTAACAGTACTGGAAAAAGAGTTTTATCTTGGAAGTCTGAGAAGCTTAATGAAAATTATTGAATGAGTGAATGCCTCAATTTTGGGTTAGTTTAATTCAGGGACTCTTAAAGTGAAAGTGTTAGTCACTTAGTTGTGTCCAACTCTTTGCGAACTTGTGGACTGTAGCCAGCCAGGCTCCTCTGTCTGTGAAATTCTCCAGGCAAAGATACTGGAGTGGGTAGCCATTCCCTTCTCCAGGAAATCTTTCCAACCCAGGGATTGCACCCTGGTCTTCCACATTGCAGGCAGATTCTCTACTCTCTGAGCCAGCAGGGAAGCCCCCAGGGTCTCTGAACTTTGGTATCATTGACATATTTTGTACTGGATCATTCTTGGCAGGGGGTGCTATCTCGTGCATATTTAGCAACATATCCCTAGCCTCTGCTACGTAGATGCCAGTAGCACCCCTCAACACAGGCCTGACAGTGAATATATCTAGACATTGTCAAGAATTCTCCTGGTGGGGATAGGTGGGAGGCAGAATCACCTGTGATGGAGAGCCACTGTGAAAATCTAGTCTTTTATTGTGGAGAAGCTCTATACAGTCAGCAAAAACAAGACCAGGAGCTGACTGTGGCTCAGACCATGAACTCCTTATTGCCAAATTCAGACTTAAATTGAAGAAAGTAGGGAAAACCACTAGACCATTCAGGTATACCTAAATCAAATCCCTTATGATTATACAGTGGAAGTGAGAAATAGATTTAAGGGCCTAGATCTGATAGATAGAGTGCCTGATGAACTATGGATGGAGGTTCGTGACATTGTACAGGAGACAAGGATCAAGACCATCCCCATGGAAAAGAAATGCAAATAAGCAAAATGGCTCTCTGGGGAAGCCTTACAAATAGCTGTGAAAAGAATTGAAAAGCAAAGGAGAAAAGGAAAGATATATCCATCTGAATGTAGAGTTCCAAAGAACAGCAAGGAGATATAGGAAAGCCTTCCTCAGCGATCAATGCAAAGAAATAGAGGAAAACAACAGAACGGGAAAGACTAGAGATCTCTTCAAGAAAATCAGAGATACCAAGGGAACATTTCATGCAAAGATGGGCTCGATAAAGGACAGAAATGGTAGGGACCTAACAGAAGCAGAAGATATTAAGAAGAGGTGGCAAGAATACACAGAAGAACTGTACAAAAAATATCTTCACAACCAGGATAATCATGATGGTATAATCACTCACCTAGAGCCAGACATCCTGGAATGTGAAGTCAAGTGGGCTTTAGAAAGCATCACTACTAACAAAGCTAGTGGAGGTGATGGAATTCCAGTTGAGCTATTTCAAATCCTGAAAGATGATGCTGTGAAAGTGCTGCTGCGCTCAATATGCCAGCAAATTTGGAAAACTCAGCAGTGGCCACAGGACTGGAAAAGGTCAGTTTTCATTCCAATCCCAAAGAGAGGCAATGCCAAAGAATGCTCAAACTACCACACAATTGCACTCATCTCACACTCTAGCAAAGTAATGCTCAAAATTCTCCAAGCCAGGCTTTAGCAATATGTGAGCCGTGAACTTCCAGATGTTCAAGCTGGTTTTAGAAAAGGCAGAGGAACCAGAGATCAAATTGCCAACATCCGCTGGATCATGGAAAAAGCAAGAGAGTTCCAGAAAAACATCTATTTCTGCTTTCTTGACTATGCCAAAGCCTTTGACTGTGTGGATCACAAGAAACTGTGTAAAATTCTGAAAGAGATGGGAATACCAGACCACCTACCCTGCCTCTTGAGAAACCTGTATGCAGGTCAGAAAAAACAGAACTGGACATGGAACAACAGACTGGTTCCAAATAGGAAAAGGAGCACATCAAGGCTGTATATTGTCACCCTGCTTATTTAACTTCTATGCAGAGTACATCATGAGAAATGCTGGGCTGGAAGAAGCACAAGCTGGAATCAAGATTGCCGGGAGAAGTATCAATAACCTCAGATATGCAGATGACACCACCCTTGTGGCAGAAAGTGAAGAAGAACTAAAAAGCCTCTTGATGAAAGTGAAAGAGGAGAGTGAGAAAGTTGGCTTAAAGCTCAACATTCAGAAAACTAAGATCATGGCATCTGGTCCCATCACTTCATGGCAAATAGATGGAGATACAGTGGAAACACTGTCAGACTTTATTTTTTGGGCTCCAAAATCACTGCAGATGGTGATTGCAGCCATGAAATTAAAAGACGCTTACTCCTTGGAAGGAAAGTTATGACCAACCTAGATAGCATATTCAAAAGCAGAGACTTTGCCAACAAAGGTCCGTCTAGTCAAGGCTATGGTTTTTCCAATGGTCATATATGGATGTGAGAGTTGGACTGGAAAGAAAGCTGAGCACCAAAGAACTGATGCTTTTGAACTATGGTGTTGGAGAAGACTCTTGAGAGTCCCTTGGACTGCAAGGATATCCAACCAGTCTATTCTGAAGGAGATCAGCCCTGGGATTTCTTTGGAAGGAATGAGGCTAAGGCTGAAACTCCAGTACTTTGGCCACCTCATGCGAAGAGTTGACTCATTGGAAAAGACTCTGATGCTGGGAGGGATTGAGGGCAGGAGGAGAAGGGGAGGAGAGAGGATGAGATGGTTGAATGGCATCACCGGCTCAATGGACGTGGGTTTGGGTGAACTCCGGGAGTTGATGATGGACAGGGAGGCCTGGCGTGCTGCTATTCATGGGGTTGCAAAGAGTCGGACATGACTGAGTGACTGAACTGATTTATAAAAGAGGTATAAGTAAGTCTTTGATAAATTTTGGAAATCAATATTTAGGATACAGATATTTAACAAATTACAAATGCAGCAGTATTTTTTCCATGTTGTCTTTTTATTTTTAATCTCAAGGCAATTGTGTGGCCTAAAATTACTGGCTAAGAATAGGAGCTTGAAAACTAAGATCTTTCTGTTGCAGATATGTTTTATATGCAGCTTTTGCCAGGAATGTTCAAAGCTGCTAAGTCTTTGAAAGTTTTCATCTGAGAAAGATGTGTCTTCTAAGCTATTGACATTGTCCTGTTGATACCCCAGTTAAATTGAACAGGAATCCTATGCCGGGAGCCGGCATATTGCATATTGAGTGCATATTGCATATTGAGTGCAGCACTTTTCAGGATCTGGAATAGCTCAACTGGAAATTCTATCACTGCCGGTAGCCAGCGTGAGGAACTCCGCCCATGACAAAGGTCATGAGGAAGGAGGCTCGGCATACGCAAAGGCGGGATCGAGCTTCAGGAGTCCCCCTGGAAATTCTCGAGCATATACCCCCAAAACCAGAGTCTGCCTACTTTCTGCTTTGTGCTTTCACCTACACCTCTGACTTTACGGGGGGCTGTCCCCCACTACCTCTCTGAAAAAAGTTAGCTTACAGCTCCAGTTAATAATTCCTGGGTGTGACAGTGTTTAACCTACAAACTCCTTTGGAAATCCTCTAGCCTGCCTGAATAGGTTTTTCCGGCCACATGTGATTGTTCAGAGCCTCCCAACTGTGAGAGGCAGGAGATGTTCTAAACTGTCTAAACACAGATTCTTTTGAGTAGTTAAAAGATTGATTAGAAATTGTATTGGTGAAGGGATTTTCACTTGTTGGGCCAATGTTTGCTGCTAAGTTTCCATATCCCTTACCTGCTGTGTCCCTGGCAGTGTATTGGTTAATATAATTGGTGTAAATAGTAGCTTTAATGTTTGTAACCTGGGACCCTTGAGTTAATTCTTTTTGTAGCCCACCACACCTTTGCGCTGTACGATGCAACTTTATCTAATGCTTTTGGAGGGTGGCTCCTGACCAATCACCTTTAGAGAAAAATAAGTTTTCTGAAGAAAAGGTCTTAAAATGTTAACAGGCCTCCGGGCCAGAAGATGATGCAAATCACCTAAGCTTTTGCATATGATAAGTTTGCAGGAAGAAAGCCTGGTTTGCTGCAAGACTCTACCCCTTCCCCCATTATCCTCTGTGCATAACTTAAGGTATAAAAACTACTTTGAAAAATAAAGTGCGGGCCTTGTTCACCGAAACTTGGTCTCACCATGTCGTTCTTTCTCTTACCTTCTGGCTGAATTATTCAGCCTCTTTTCTCCACTGAATTTCCTCACTGAGCTATCCTTATTTCAGCCTCTTTTCTCCACTGAATTTCCTCACTGAGCTATCCTCATTCTATTACTCTTTATATCCTTAATTAACGTTTAATTAAGCAATTGTTTCCTGATCCTCGCCGACGCCGTCCCCGCTTCGAATACCCTGGATCAGCCGGGGCTGGTCCCCGGCAATCCTACCTTCCTTTTTTTTTTTTTTTTTGGTCTGTGAAAGCAATTGGTTTTAAGTACCTTTAAATTATACTCCTACCTCCTCATTTGATATCTATTTTGAGGATATTTTTCAAATGAAGGAATTTTGCTTGCGTTCTGTCTGACAGTACATTCTAAATAAAGTAGTTTTAAAACTGAGGATAGCAATGGCTTCTTTGGAATGCAGTTATCTGGATGATAAATAAAGGTTCCTTAATTTGAAACCGAAACCATGAATTAGGTAGAATTTTAGAAGTTCCCTTATAGGACTTGTCAGAAGTTCCATTAAAAAATAAACCCAGGATATTTGGATTTGGTCTGTTTATTAAGGAACTTGGTTTGTCAGTTGTATAAATGTGTTTTGCTGCTTTAAAAAAATTTTTTTTACATTGTACTTTATGAATTAATCTTCAAATATATTATTTTTATTTTAAAAATATTTTAAAAGTATGTTTAGTTCTTCATAAAGAATAATTGGGAAAAGTAGTGTCTCAGTTAAATCTTTGGTGAGTTTATATATTTTTGCTTAAATTGTTGTCGGTAGTTATTTCTGAGCTAATGCTTTTCATGAGTAGCCTACATATAGTTGACCCTTGAACAACACAGGTTTGAATTGTGCATGTTCATGTGTAGGTGGATTTTTTTCAGTAAATACTACAGTACTACAGGATTCGTAGTTGGTTGAATCCATGAATGGAGAACTGTGGATATGGAGAAATCACCTATATGGAGAACCTCCTATAGGTTATACATTTCCACTGCACAGAAGGTTGGTGTCCCTGTATCCTGTGTCATTCAGGCATCAATTCTATTTGAGTTTTAAATTGTGTTTAGTTTTAGATATAGCTAAGTTTCTTCTCTGTGAAGATGGTGCACAGGCATTCATTGTTGGAAAGTAAAATCTGTGCGTTGAGCTAAACATTTATTGATGAAATAGGATTTTTTATGTGATGTCAATGTATGACTTGGTCTTTTTAAAAAATTGGTTTTGTTAAGATACCATTTGATGCAGTTTTAAATGTATTATTTAAAATCAGCTCAGTAAGTGTAATACATTAAAATTCATTAATTTTATGTGTTCAATCTGAATTTTGAAAACAACTTTTTTAAGGTATTGTGTTCTATAAAATTCACATGTTTTATAAGTACAGTTTGAGTTAAATTTATATCATGTAGGTGTCACTGAAATCTAGTTTTATTACACTTCCATCCCATGAAAAAGTTGCCTCATCTCCTATCATAGCCAGTTTTTGTGGCCACCCTCAGCTGCAGGAATCCACCAAAATGCTTTTCTAACAGCACTAATTTTGCCTTTCCTAGAAATTTCATATGAGTGGAATCATCTAGAATGTACACTTTTATCTGGCATTATGTTTTTGAGGCCATCCACGTTATTAAGTAAGTAAAATCACTCAGTCATGTCCGACTCTGCGACCCCATGAATGGTAGCCTACCAGGCTCCTCTATCCATGGGATTTTCCAGGCAAGAGTACTGGAGTGGGTTGCTATACCCTTCTCCAGGGGATTACTGAATAGTATTCCATTTTTTATAATTGATCCTTTCATTAGCTGAAGGACATTTGAATTGTGTCCGGTTTAAAGCTATCATTATTAATAATGCCTTTATGAATATTCCATATAGATCTTTGTTTTTTACAAATAAAAATATGTATTTCTCATATGAGCTTACTGGATTATATATCATAAGTCTATGTTTAACTTTTTAAGAAATTGTCAAACTCATCACCAATTCATGTTCTTACCAGTATAGGGGTTTCAGTTTCTCCACATCCTCTCCAAAGCTTATTGTTGTCGGTCTTAAATTTTAGTGATTTTATTGTATTTGTAATGGTGCTTTAGTCACTAAATCGTGCCTGACTCTTGTGATCCATGGATCCATGGAGCCTGCTAGGCTCCTCTGTCCAAGGGATTTTCCAGGTAACAATACTGGAGTGGTTAGCCATTTCCTTCTCCAGGGGATCTTCCCAACCCAGGGATCAAACCTGGGTCTCCTGCACTGCAGGCAGATTCTTTACCAACTGAGCTACCAGGGAAGTCCTGTTGTAATGGTATTTCATTGTATTATTTAATAGCTCTGTTGAGTTATGATTCGGATACCATGTATGTATAATTCATCCAATTCAAATATATTCAGAATTCTGTGATCATTACTACAATCAGTTCTAGAACATGTTCATCACCCTGCAAAAGAAACCTGCATCCCTTAGCCATTCCCTCCCATCTCACACACACACACGCCAGCTCTTGGCAGTCACTAATCTACTTTGTCTCTCTAGATTTGCCTATTCTAGACATTTTATAAATGAAATCATATAGTACTTGGTCCTTCGTGACTGGCTTCTTTCACTTCTGTTCAGAGTTCATCAGTGTTGTAGCATGTATCAGTCCTTTTATTGCTCAGTAATATTTCATTTTGGATATACTATTTATCCGTTTATTGGTTGACAGACATTTGGATTTTTTCCCTCTCCTTTTTGGTGTTAATACTGCTGTAAACATTTTTGTACAAGGTTTTTTTCATTTCCCTTGGTTGTATACCTGGAAGTGGAGTTGCTCTATGTTTAGCCTTTTGAGGAATCGCCAGACTGTTTTACGGTGTAACTGTTCCCTATGACATTCCCAACAGAAGTGTGTGAGTTTCAGCACTTCTTTTTTTTTTAATCTTAGCAATCCTAGTGGGTGCTGTGGTGTGTCATGGTTTTGATTTCCTTTTCTTTGATGAGTTATAATAATGGAGAATATCTTTTTATGCATACATTTAGTAAAGCTATTTGTGTATCTTCTTTGGAGAACTGTCTGTTCAGGGGCTCTTCCCACTTAAAATCAGACTGTCTTTTTACTATAGACTAAAATCAGACTGTCTTTTTACTATAGAGTTGTGTTTGTTATATATTCCAGATAAAAGTCCTGAATCAAGTAAATGATTTGCAAATATTTTCTCCTTTTATGTACACATTGTTCACATTCTTTATGGTGTCCTTTGAAGCACAAGGTTTTAAAATTTGATCTTATCTAATTTATCTGTTTTCCTTTTGTTGCTTGTATTTTTGATGTGTCTTGAGAAACCATTGCCTAATTAAGGTCATGAAGATTTATGCCTAAATTAAGTTTTATAGAGTTCTTATGTGTGTGTTTTTGACCCGTTTTGAGTTAATTTTTGTATATGGTATAAGGTAAGAGTCCAGTTAATTCTTTTGCATGTGGATGTATGGATATCTAATTTTCCTAGTGTTATTAAGAGACCGTTTCTTTTTTATGTTTTTTCTCCCCATTTAATTTGTCTTGGTACTCTTGTTGATTTGCCTGTAAATGTTGGAGTTTATTCTGGTCTCTTAATTCTGTTCCATTGATTTCTGTCTATCCTGTGCCAGTGGTTTTATTCGCATACTTAATGATGTTGAATATTTTTCCAAATGTTTGTTGTTTGTATATCTTTGGTGGTCAAATCTTTTGCCTCTTTTAAACAGTTATATCATTTGACTTACAGAGTTGTAAGAGTATTTATAGTGAATATAAATATTTTGCAAGTATTTCTCATTTTTTATAGCTTGCCTTTTCATTTTCTTTACAGTATCTTTTAGTGGCATATTTGGGGATGGCATATTCTGCCACTCTTCAGTGGATTCTAAAAACCTTGTGAAATCGACAGATCTTGGCAACTGATTAGAACATCTTGGAGATAGTAGTATAATTAACAATAGTAGGAAAGAAGTTGAGGTCAGTTTAGGATATATTTAAATTGAGGTTCCTGGTGACATCCATGTAAAAATGTACTTTCTGTTCCTTCAACTTGGAACCCTTTATTTCAGGATATTCCCACAGCTGACTTTTTTTTTTTTTTTGTCATTCAAGTCTCAGCTCAGTTATCACTTCCTAAAATAGACCTTTCCTGACCATCTTATCTAATGTTGAACCTTCCAAACATCATTCCAAACATATCTATTTCATAACCCAATTCTACTTTCTCTTTACTCCTTTCTCTGAAGCCATCTTACTCTGTATTTGCTTTTTGTTCTATGTTATCCTATCAAAATATAATCTCTCATTAGGATAGAATCCTGTCTTGGTCTTCAGTGTCACATTAACATTTCCCCCTCTGAATTAACTGTAGTTCCTTTCTGTCAAATTCTTTTTGGATCCTAAACTTCTCATTTTCTTGGCCTTATGAAACCATTTATAAAGTTTAAAATTGATCTAGAAGTTGTAGTTAAAACAAAGAAATCCTTTAAACTGCATTTTTGTTTGAGCCTTACCTGGAGATAAAAAATGTCATTAAAAATAATACACAGAAGGGTCATGCCCTTTTTCTTTCTCATCATTGACTTTAGGTAATTTACATTGATTTTAATTGATGTTCATTAGTGATGGGTATGTGTGCATTTTTATTGCTTTATACTGAGAAATCCTAGTTATCTGGAAACAGAATTGGATATCATATTCAATTAATTTTTCTGTCCTTTCCCTCGCTCTAAAAGATTCTGCAGATTTTTACACTTGATTGTCTCTTTTCTGTTTTACAGAATAAGAAAGTCTGAGTTTTGCGAAAAAATCAGAAAAGAACTAAGAAGAGAGTCAACAAGAACTTTCTGATTTGCATAATGTAAGTTCTTTTCACTATTCGCGGCCTGAATTTTGTTGTTAGCTGACAAAGCTGTCTCTATGGAAACAAATAGTGCAACTTCTGAGAATGTCAGAGGAATGCTGATCACTTAATATGAGACTTTCCAGCTGCTGGTCAAAGGGCATTACTCCTAGAAGGGGAGGAAGGATGACTTGAAAAAAGTATCTGGAGTTCTGGTTGCTAGTTTAGACCAAGTATGTTTATGCCCATGAAGTGTATGTTTTACATTTCCCTCTGCCTAAGACTTAGGATACTGATTATATCGGAACTCACCTTCTTATAGCAGTTCGTGTTTCCTGGCTCTCATATAAGTGGTTTTGTTTCTTGGTATGGAGTTTTCAGTGAGCCTGTATCCCTCAGGCTATTTCAGGCCCCCCATTCTCAATCATTTGTACTTATTGAAACTTACTTAGCTTCTTTTTACCCCCTTCTTCTTTATTCAATTCACATAAGCAGAGCCCTTTTTCTCTCGCTAGTTTGAAGTTAGCATTGAAATAGCTTTGGCCTGTGAGCCTGAAAATTCATTTTCTTCTTTTGTGGAATACATAAAGAGAGTTGTTTTATTTATTTATTTTTTTCTTTCCACACCCCCTCGCCACCCCCAGTCCCACGAGGTGGGATGTATAAGCTGGGGTTCTGATGAGGATTTGAAATATGGGCCTTCAGGGTGTTTTTGAAGCAGATAATTTATAATTAGAGGATAGAGAAGAGAGGGATACTCTTTAGGGCCAGCAGCTTGTAACTACTTTAGCTGCATAAGGCAGTCTTTTATTTACATATAAGGAGATAATTCTCTAGTTCAGTCATTTACCCGCCTCCAATTCCAAATCGTCAAACAAAGGAATTGTTTTTTGTTTTCTGAGAATGAGAATATAATTCCTTTGGATTGATACTCTTTCATTGTTTATTTTCATGTGTTGGCTGCATAAATAAGCTAGAATATTCGTGGTTTGTCTGTTTAAAAATTATAATGATCTTTAATTTTAAAACTATGGGACACAGCATAATGTTTCTTTGATTGTGGAACAATCTGTCTTGTACTTCATGAATTAACTCATGAGCATTATTATTAAGTCTTGGAGTTTTGGTACTGTGAGATCATTATTTAATTGAGGTGATCTGGAAATTTTTCTTGAAATAGTGGCTTGTGGTAGATCTTGAAAGTAGAACATGAAAGGAGAAGCAGTTCTTATTTCTTAGTTTATAAGGCGTTTGGGCAGGAAGAGAAAGATGTGGGATAGGCAGGCACAAGTGAGGAAGCTAACTTAGAAGACTTGCTCAGGGAAGTAGTAAAAGATACAGTTAGAAAGTTGGGATTTTACCTAGTGAGTTTGGATTCTATTCTCTAGGTGATATGAAAGCCATCAGATGTTCTGAACATAGGAATAGTTTATTCATATGCCTAATTAGGTGTTTATCCCTTACTAGTTATCAGGGCTATGCAGATCAGTAAGATCCCTGCTGATTAGATCATTTATCTGTAGGACATATAGTCACCTTGAAATTGTGTTAAATCAAAACCTGTAGCACCCTTTAATTTTTCTCCTCCTCTCTCTCATTCCCTTCTCTGGAATTCTCCATCTTGGTTAATGACATTGCTGTCCACCTAATGACCCAAAGATAGTGTCCATGAAATCCTAGTGCCTGGGTCATATTCTGAAGCCTGCAGTTTGCTTGGTCCTATGCTAGGTAGGCAGTGTCACAGATCCAGAGATGAGTCAGCATAATTCCTGACTTCCAAAGGTTTCTAATCTGGTGGGGCAGGCAGACAGATACAGACTGCTGTAGTTGAGTTTGATCAAAATTGTGATAGGGATTGAGAGGAGGCACATGTCCACTGTGGAAAATTACGAAAATCCAGAGGAGGATGTATGTGAGGTGAGACTTAAAAGTAGACAAGGATTAGGTTCTAGACAGTCTGGTTCTAGAGCCTATACTCTTAAATGCTGTGCTGCCTTGAGTAACTGGGGAGACATAGTGGCATTAATTAGAGTTGAGAATGGAGGAAAAGGATCGCGGAGTATAGAGGAGATTAAAGGGAAATATAAGTTTAGTTCTGGACACATTAGTTTCTAGATTCCTGTGGGAAATTGTGGTAGATAAACTAATGGGCAGGATCCTGTCTGTATAGCTTTAGTACCTCAGGAAGGGGTAAGTGCTCAATTAAATTTATGTTCAAATCACCCCTCTTTTTTCAATCTTTGATGGCTTTCTTACTGCCTTGACTTACATTAAGACTTTTTTTAAGTTGGACCCAGTCAAATTTTCCTGCCAGTATTCTTTTGTACAAACTGACCGCTATAATTCAACTAGCCTTGTTTATGCTTTCCCCAGACTTTATATTTTTCTGTCTTTGGTTCATATGGCCTCTTTTCTTACTCTTTCATCCTGTCCTCAAGGCCTACTTCAGTCCCTGTTCCTCATTTATAAAATAGGCATATTTGGACCTACTTTTAGAGTTGTAGCAAGGATTAAGTGATTGAATACTGTGTAAAGTGCTTTCAGTAGTATATGGCATAGAATTATGAGCTCAGTAAATGTATTTGTTAATACTACTACTACTGCTGCTATTACTACATCCTTCTTCTCTTCCTTTTGCCCTGCTGTATGTAATAGAAACCCCAAGTTTTAGTAATTCTGTAACCTATATAATCTCTTTAATGTGGCGTTTTTTTCATTCTAACCATCTTAGTTTAGGACCCCGTTTCTTACAGTTGCCCTCAAATTGGTCTCATTGCCGCCCTTCGGTCTGTCCTCTAGCCTTCTACCAGAGAGATATTTATCTAAAAGTGAGTGTAATCATGTTATCCCCTGCTTTAAATCTTAAAATAATTTCTTAACTACTTTCAGGGTAAAGGTTGGAGTCTTTAGCTGTTACCCTTTTCCATGTGGCCCCCTGCCTGCCTTTCTAGTTTTATCATTGTTCATGTATGGCATATTCCCATTGTCCCATCCAGCCATTTTGCATTCTTTCCTACTTTTACAGCTGCCACATTCTCTTGCTCTTCCTTCCTTTTGGTCTTATGAGTCCCTCTGCCTGGAACAGATTGTTCTATCTGGTTTATCTTTAATTTTTTTTTTTTTTTTTTAATGCTGCTGGAAGAGAGTATCCTTATGTTGTGAGATTTGCTGTGTCTCTTTATCACAGACTAAATTTGAGAGCCCATCATCTATGCATCATCTGTGAATTTACGACATTTCTAAGTTTAGTTGAACAGATACCTGATGGGCATCTTGTATATGACATGTATTGTGTTAAGCCCAAGGAATGTATAAAAATAAGACATGAATGACCCATTTTTAACAAATTGAAAATCTAATGAGAAATCGACTGGGAAGAACAATCATTCATTTTCTTTGCTGTCTCTCCAATGGACTATGAACACTCTAAGGGAAATGACCCAAATGGAGATTTAAGTGGATTACTATCAGGTTGCAGAAACTTTTCTGAGAGTAAAAGACTAGATCCAGGTAGACAAGCATGATCATAGTCCAAGCATTAGAACTTCAACTGAAATTACCTGGCCTAATTTCTCTTGTATAATTATGATTTCATATAGTGAATATGGATACAATCTTATAAAACTTAGTTTTTAAGCTAAGTTTTAATTGAAAATAATTTTTGTAGATAAGCATATGTATAAGTAAAATACTCTATTAAATTTGATTTTTAATATCCTATAAATGTTATAAATAAAGTTGAAAGTTTTAATTTTCTGAAAGTATATATGCTCCTAAATTTTTTAAATTAAAGTTAAATATAGCAATACAGTGGCTCCTACATAAATTTCTGTTTACTTGTAATGAAAATATTAAATAAGTTAAATTTGTATTTGTATCTGATCAGTATTACAGGGGTTCTCTAGTGGCTCAGCTATAAAGAATCCACCTGCTAATGCAGGAGACACGGGTTCAGTCCCTGGGTCCAGAAGATCTCCTGGAGAAGGAAATGGCAACCCACTCCAGGATTCTTGCCTGGAAAATCCCATGGACAGAGGAGCTTGTTGGACTACAGTCAGTGGAGCGCAGGAGTTGAACACGACTTAGCGACTGAATAACAACAGTAATCAATATTACAAAACTTAAGAATTATCTAACATTCTGATAGCTCTCATTTTTAATGAAAAAGAAGGCAAGTTAATGGTAAATAAGGTATTTGTATGTAGATCACATAAATAGAGAAACTAAAATTTGGATGGAAGACAGAAAAATCTACCAGAATTCTTGTGAAGATGTAATTTTTGTAGTCATGTAGCTTGCACCTATTAAATATTTTCCTGATTGCTGGTCTAGTGGTTTTTCCTGGTAGTCTAGGTGGGTTTGTGTTAAACCATCTGTGACAAGTGGTTTGCTTGAAAGGAGATTGGCTGGCATTAGGAATATTGTCTGAAAACTCGGCTTTTGCTTTGTTGGCATGTTCTCTGACATACCTATTAACTGAAGTTCAGCTCAACTCAAGGTTATTATTGTAAATATTTTTGAAAGTCTTGAGCAAGAGAAGACTAATTAGATTTAGTATGTGGGTTTATACTTATATAAACAATCTGCCTATTTATGCCCAAGAAATGGCTTGATGAAAAGCCATAGTCATCCAGTAAAATATTTTTCTTGTCTAAAATATGTTGGATTTTTAAAATAAATAGAATCAATACTAAAAGTATAAATACTTATAAGTTCTAAAACTTATATACATTATTTCATTTGAAACTCAGAAGAGTTCTGTGAATAAATTTTCCAAAGGAATCTGAGGTTCAGAGAAACTAGTCTTAAATCATAAAACTAGAGGAAGTAGCAGATCCAGAATTAAAATACAGTTTTCTGGTCTCCAAGCCCAATATATTCTTATTTGCTATACAGTATGACTTTAAAACATTTTTGAGTGGTAGCAGATAATACCATTTTTCTAAGTGAATTCTCATAAAGAATTAACCCTAATTCTTTTTTTAGTGTAACCAGTTATAAAGACTAATCACCAACATAGTCGTTTTCTCACTTTAATCTTTTAGGTGTGCTTTTATCTTATAGAGGTGGTTTTATCTTGTAGATGCCTTAGCTGCTAATTAAAATTTCTTTTTCATTTCTTTTTCATAAACTCTTAAAAAGTGAATTGTCCGCTACAATGCTGCCTTATCTCAAGTGAGTTGACAACATAACTTGCTGTATGCCAGCCAGGTTCTTTAGCAGTTAACTAGGAAGGGATTTCTGGGGAAGGAAATGGCAACCCACTCCAGTATTCTTGCCTGGAGAATCCTGTGGACAGGGGAATCTGGTGGGCTGCTGTCCATGGGGTCACACAGAGTCAGACACGACTAAAGCAACTTAGCATGCATGCATGCATGCATCGGAAAAGGAAATGGCAACCCACTTCAGTGTTCTTGCCTGGGGAATCCCAGGGACGGGGGAGCCTGGTGGGCTGCCGTCTATGGGGTTGCAGAGTCGGACACGACTGAAGCGACTTAGTAGCAGCAGCAGGAAGGGATTTCAGACTCGTGTATATTAACTGACTGTAGAATATTGTGTTGAGACAACTATAAAAGTGATTAAAATACGTTTATACCTTAAATTGCCTGGAGAATCCCAGGGACAGTGGAGCCTGGTGGGCTGCCGTCTGTGGGGTCACACAGAGTCGGACACGACTGAAGCGACTTAGCATTAGCATACCTTAAATATCTTATTCTCTACTAAACTAGTACCCAGAACTTTATTATTTTTCTGCTTTGCTAAACTTTCTAATATTTCATTTTTCTCAGCTGTAAAATTAAGCAACATGCTTCAAATACTTCTAGACAGCTTTTTTGTTGAAACATCTTGATTTCCTCAGTTCTGTAAAATGAAAGGAAAATATTTAATCTATATAGCAAAATAATATCATATAATTTTGAGTTATTTTCTGTATTGTTTAGCAATAGAGATTGGAAGTAGATGATGTAAATTCTACTTTTATGTTGTAATTCTTATACTTTTTTCCCCCCCATCTTTCCCCTTAGATTTCCTTCATGGATACATTTTCATAGCATTATTATGTGATGTGAGAAGTTTTTTGTTTTGTTGTTTTTTTTTTGAAGTAACATGGATTTTATACTACAGAATCAAGAGATTGGCTTTATAGGAAAAATTGATTTATAAAGAGTGGTACAGGTTTTTATAGATAACCATGACAACATCCCATATGAATGGGCATGTTACTGAGGAATCAGACAACGAAGTAAAAAATGTTGATCTTGCATCACCAGAGGAACATCAGAAGCACCGAGAGATGGCTGTTGACTGCCCTGGAGATTTGGGCACCAGGATGATGCCAGTGCGGCGAAGTGCACAGCTGGAACGTATTCGGCAACAGCAGGAGGACATGAGGCGTAGGCGAGAGGAAGAAGGGAAAAAACAAGAACTTGACCTTAATTCTTCCATGAGACTTAAGAAACTAGCCCAGATTCCTCCAAAAACTGGAATAGATAACCCTATATTTGACACAGAGGAAGGAATTGTCTTAGAAAGTCCTCATTATGCTGTGAAAATATTAGGTAAGTAAAAACAGTAGAAGAATTAGAAAATGTTTTGCTGTTGTTTATCTTGCCTTAACATAAATGTGTATAGGAGGGAAGAGTTATATAAAGAATGTAAGTAGTAACAATTTGAATTCAGACCAGGATTAGTTTTTTTCTTGGAAAGGCCATATAACTTGTTTTCTGTTAGCCATGTAGAAGTGGAGCATGTATCCTAAATGTTCAGGATATATGCTACAACATGATTTTTATATTTAATCTTTGAAGTAAAAATTCCTATATAAGGCCTGATCTTTAAAGCCTTGAAATTCACATTTCATTTCAAACTCAAATTTTATATAAAAATTACTGAAAAAGAGTTTGCAGACTTTGAATTTCTGATTTCTTTAAGGTTTATGGAATAATTTAATAGTTATTAATGAGAAAAACTTGGTGTTATTTCTCTGGCGTAATACGCATAAAACATGGCTTTAAAGTCCCTATACTGCTGCTGCTAAGTCACTTCAGTCATGTCTGACTCTGTGCGACCCCATAGAGGGCAGCCCACTAGGCTCCCCGGTCCCTGGGATTCTCCAGGCAAGAACACCGGAGTGGGTTGCCATTTCCTTCTCCAATGCATGAAAGTGAAAAGTGAAAGTGAAGTCACTCAGTCGTGTCCGACCCTCAGCGACCCCATAGACTGCAGCCTACCAGGCTCCTCCATCCATGGGATTTTCCAGGCAAGAGTACTGGAGTGGGGTGCCATTGCCTTCTATTCCTAAATTTCATTTTGTGAGGAAAACCAAAAAACTACTGCTATGATATATTAATGGGCTTCCCAGGTGGCACTAGTGGTAAAGAACCTGGGCCTGCCAGTGCAGGAGACATAAGAGATGCAGGTTCGATGCCTGGGTCCAGAAGACGCCCTGGAGGAGGGCATGGCAACCCACTCCAGTATTCTTGTCTGGGGAATCCCATGGACAGAGGAGCCTGGCAGTCTATAGTCCGTAGGATTGCACAGAGTTGGACACGATTAAAGCAACTTAGCATGCATGCACAAATGTATATTTATAGATATAAAAGAATTCTGTGATCAAACTTTGAGAACAGGGTTTAAATAAGTTAAACAACTTCTTATTACAGTACTTCTTGTAGCCTTTAGAATACTAATAGGCATTGTGAATCTATAAGAGAGATTGATGTCAAACGGGTGTTTCCAAACTTAAGTATTTTATTGTTGAACTTACTGCTCTCTCTTCCTCTACACACAAAAGAGAGATCTCTGAACTAGTGTCAGTGGTGTACATAAACTTGTGTTCCGTTAAAACCAGGCTAACTCGAAGTATTTTTATTTCTTAATGATTTATAATTATAGATGCGAAAAGACAGAGACTTCACTTTGGAAGGAGAGGGTTTTCATTGTTGTTTTGCCATTTATTTAAGTGTTTATTGAATCCTTTACTTGATGCTATAGCAGATGCCTTTCTGTGTAATTTCTACAATAGCTCTAATAACAGGGCTCTGTAATACCTATTTTGGAGAAAAAGAAATTGAACTTCAGTTAAATCATTTGTGTAAGACTCCATGCTAAGTAGTAGGGCCAAGTTTTAATTTGCCTAATCTGGATATGCAGTTGTTATACTGCAAAGAGCAAAGGGTTTGAGTGGAAACTGACATCCGTCCGGTTCTTCACTCACTGGACCAGAGCTTTGGCTACCAAGAGTGCAACATCTTTTTCTTACTTACTCAAAGTTACCATCTATATAAATGTACCATATACTAGCTATCTGTATATAAAAGTACCTTATTTACTGTGTATATAAAAGTACCATATATACTATATATTTGTATATATGTTTACCATATATACTAACTGCAGTCTAGAACATTTTCTGCTACATCATAACAACTGTTTTTTCTTTGCTATACCTTTACAAAGGAATCGTATCTCTTGACAGAAAACATTGTGTGTGTTTTTCTGTGATTTAAGAAATCATAGATATATTCAGTCATAATGAAGTGTGCAAAAAATGCCTAAATGGTAATAATGAAAGGCATTATAGTAAAAACAGAGAGATTACGTATTTTAAAAATGCATTTATATGAAGGAATTTTATGCTGTTTTTTCTTAAGAGTTTTGTTAGAGTAAAAATATTTCATTGCCTCTTATTGGCATCATCTCATACCACTTCATTATATTTTATTAAAATACTCTCTAAATATTCTCTATGACTTGGAGAAAACTTAGATTGTAATATATCCAACCCAAGCCTAGTTTGAGTTTTCTGGGTTTCTATTTAAATTTCTTTGAGATTAATGTATTTGCCCATTTACTTTAATTGAATTAGGCATAAATGTCCATGTAGTAGACAAGACTTATGTAATCTCCATGAAGAAACAGAATTCACTTGTGAAATTTTATTTATTTTCTTGCCTAACCACAGAAAACTGAAGACCTGTTGCTTGGTTTGTTTTTCTACAAGTGTAGTTAAAGGACAACTATATTTTCTTCTGACTTGCAACCCACTGTGGTTTTAAAAATTATCTTTGGGTAATCCTTGAACTTCAGGATGTTTTACATAAGTTATTTTAAAGTAATTTGGAATTTAGTACCAGCTGTCTGTAAGTTATTTCTTGGATAAGGAGAATATTTCGTGTTTTGAGAAATGAGTGATTTAATTTTAATGCACTCAACACAGATGTGTTATTTGTAGGAGGCATGAAAAGTTACCATAAGTTATAAAGTTGTTTTTGTCAGTCAAATCTTCAGTTTTGGGATGTACTCAGTTTTAAGTTTTCACTTTAAAATGAAGTATACTAGCTTTGTACCAGACATTTTTTTCCTGTTTGTAATTTGCTAACACATCAAACTAGAACAGTACTCCCTAAAGTTGTATGAGTCTCTCTGCCAGTGTTTAGATTAATATGCACACGCCAGGAGACAGCTTCTCAGCTTTTTTCACAACCAGAAACAGCAACCTTGTTTTAAATGAGGCAAGGATGGGGCAACTGATTTATTTCTCTGAAAGGGAGCCTTCAGTTTCCAAATGATACATCATCATTTATCTGTGAGTAGAGGAAATTCTCATTAAAGAATTGGAAGTGTGATTGGAAAAGATTGGATACTTTGTCTGGGTGGTGATTTTTTTAAACTATAAATTTGGCAGTGTATAATATTAAACATGGAGGGATGGATTGATAGAAAATATTTGGAAAGGATGAACTGAATTTTCTTGTGTAAAAGCACTTAGAATCTTATTGAAAATTAGAAAATAGTGATGTGGGAAATTTAAATGGATAATTAATATTACTAGCATAAATTATAAGAATTTTGATACATTAAGGAGCCTTCCTTAAAATTGGCATGAGTTGTTAGAACTTCCTATAAATGAAATATCATTGTCTTGTTCTCTTTCATAAGTAAAGATACAAACTACCTTGTGAGAAAAATCCTGAGAAGAGAGCAGAATGTAGGTTAGAGTAGAATGAGGGAGAACAGGGTCATCCTCAGATGTCTTTGTAGCTTTTGCTGTTTCATTGATTTTTGTAATCACAGATAACTGATTTGGGTCAGGACTCTGGACAAGTAAATACAGTAGACAGACTGTTTAAAGGGAGTAACTAGGAAACATTGCTGTCTATCATAGACATGACTCTGATTCTCACATTTGTGAAGAGACCTTCGGAAACATGCACACACCCACTCAACACACACCCATAGCAGGCTATAGGTTTTATGGCTGATAAGGAGATTCTTGAAATCTGTGATTAAGGGCTTTCTAGTTTTCACCAGATGCTGTTAGTGATAAGAAAAAATTTAAAAACACACACACACACACTGAGGGGAATAAAACTAGGATAAATAAAATATTTTTATATTAATAATACTGTCTTTCAGTCTTTAATAGTACCTACATATTTTTGCCAGGTGTCTCTGCATATTCTCTTAATGCTAAATCAATAGTATTCTTGTATTTGATGTTATAAAGTAAAATATTTCTTCACATTTCTCTCTGATGTTATTTGACTTTTGATTGATCATGGGATATACTAGAATTTTGCTGGATTGTGATGAACTTTTTTTTTATTGGCTTTTAAAATAAAGTTTATTTAAAGTCAACAGAAAAAAAACTCCAGTGCCAATAAACTTTGAGTTCATACTATTTCTGAGAAGTTAATTGCTATTAAATTTTTGCTCAACTTCTATAAATATTTCCAAACTTTATTAGCTGTTCCTTTGAGGGACTTTTTTTCTGAAAGTAAAATGGTTAAACCTATTGGTATTAAGCTTAATATTTAAAATGTGGGGACTGTTTGATGATTTTTTGATTTGTTCGTATTGCTAAGATTGGACATCTAGGTTGCTTCCATGTCCTTGCTATTGTAAATAGTGCTGCATTGAACACTGGGGTACATGTGTCTTTTTCAGTTCTAGTTTCAGGCTATATGCCCAATAGTGGGATTGCTGGATTGTGTTGTAGTTTTATACCTAGTTTTTTAAAGAATTTCCATACTGTTCTCCATAGTGGTTATATTAGTTTGCATTCCCACCAACGGTGTAAGGGGGTTCCCTTTTCTTCACACCCTCTCCAGCATTTATTGTTTGTAGACTTTTTGATGATGGCCGTTCTAACCATGTGAGATGATGATACCTTATTGTCATTTTGATTTGCATTTCTCTAGTAATGTGTGATGTTGAGCATCTTTTGATGTGTTTATTAGCCATCTGTATGTCTTCTTTGGAGAAATGTCTCTTTAGGTCTTCTGCCCACTTTTTAATTGGGTTGTTCATTTTTCTGATATTGAGCTACGTGACCTGCTTGTATATTTTGGAGATGAATTCTTTGTCAGTTGTTTGATTTGCTATTAAAGAATATACATTTTTAATGGATCGCTAACAGAAGTTTGTGAAATAATATCCAAGTCAAACCCAGTCATGTTATACAGATTGAAATAGATTTTCCAGTGACATACATTGCAGCTAATAAGTAATCTAAGCCATAACCAGGACCCAGATATTCTGACCTCAAATTTAGTTCTTTTTCTTGCTCACCAAATTCATTACAGTTTTGTCCAGAGAAAAATCATGAAATTTTTGTACCTGACTGAGCAGTAATCATTTCAGTGGTGTTTCTCCATTGTCCTATATTTGGAGCTAAGATGTTTGCTCTGTCTTCTTTCTCAACTGTCTTTGCTTGTATACTTGTCTAGAATTTGTTTTTAATTTGTAACCCAATGTGTTAATGATTAATTACTGTTTAGGGTCTTTCAGGAGCTTCTGATTATTTTTAATAAATGCATTTTAACCTAGTCCACTAAAAACCAAAGCTCAGTGATCTGAATTTTATTTCCTTAAATTTAAAAAGAAAAAGGAAAGACTACCCATCCCAACTTAAGCAAGGATTTCCTAAGTGGAAGTTCTAATTTCAATTCAGTGGATAGATGTACTGGAAACTGGTATAATTTCTTCATTTGTTGTTTAGTAACTAAGTTGTATCTGGCTCTTTTCCAACCCTGTAGACTGTAGCCCACCAGGCTCCTCTGTCTGTGGGATTTCCCAGGCAAGAATACTGAAGTGGGTTTCATTTCCTTCTCCAGGAGATCTTCCCGACCCAGGGATGGACCTGTTGTCTCCTGTATTGGCAGGCAGATTCATTACCACTCAGCCACCAGGGAAGCCTCATAATTTCCTCATCCTCTATACTATTAAGTTCCTCACCTGAATAGTCAGTTTGACTATACAGTTTAAGAGAAAAGAAATCTTTAATAGAAGTTCTAAGGAAGAAGTCATGAAGTTGGTTGAACTGTAGAAGTTTCTGAGGATAGGTTAAAAGAATTGGTGGAAGAATCTTAATGCTTGAATAGGTCCCTAGAATCTATTTTCATGTGAGGTAAATGATAGCAATAAGTGAAGATAACAAAACTAATCCAGAGGAGATGGTTATCTCCACTGCTTTTAAAAGATCTTCAGAAACAGATGAGCTTCCTTGAGTTAATTTTATTGTTTACCCTTCAGTTCAGTTTAGTCACTCATTCGTGTCCAACTCTTTGCGACCCCATGAATAGCAGCACGCCAGGCCTCCCTGTCCATCATCAACTCCTGGAGTTCACCCAGACTCATGTCCATCAAGTCAGTGGTGCCATCCAGCCATCTCGTCCTCTGTTGTCCCCTTCTCCTCCTGCCCTCAATCCCTCCCAGCATCAGAGTCTTTTCCAATGAGTCAACTCTTCACATTAGGTGGCCAAAGTACTGGAGTTTCAGCCTTAGCATCATTCCTTCCAAAGAAATCCCAGGGCTGATCTCCTTCAGAATGGACTGGTTGGATCTCCTTGCAGTCCAAGGGACTCTCTAGAGTCTTCTCCAACACCACAGTTCAAAAGCATCAATTCTTCGGCGCTTAGCCTTCTTCACAGTCCAACTTTCACATCCATACATGACCACTGGAAAAACCATAGCCTTCACTAGACAGACCTTTGTTGGCAAAGTAATGTCTCTGCTTTTGAATATGCTATCTAGGTTGGTCATAATTTTCCTTCCAAGGAGTAAGCATCTTTTAATTTCATGGCTGTAGTCACCATCTGCAGTGATTTTGGAGCCCAAAAAAATGAAGTCTGACACTGTTTCCACTGTTTCCCCATCTGTTTCCCACGAAGTGATGGGACCAGATGCCATGATCTTCGTTTTCTGAATGTTGAGCTTTAAGCCAGCTTTTTCACTCTCCACTTTCACTTTCATCAAGAGGCTTTTTACTTCCTCTTCACTTTCTGCCATAAGGGTGGTGTCATCTGCATAATTCTCCAGAGTCTTGGGAATCTGAGGGTAGAATTTTCAGATAGAGCAACTCTTAGTGATTGCTTTCTGTTACCTATTTTAGAGTCTTCATTCTGTTTCATTTTAGGTGGCAGGAGAGGGCCAGGAGGAAAGGGAGCATTCAGGGGATGGATTTGTGGACTTCTGTGTGTATATTTAGCTGATTAATTATCCCCAAACCAAATGTCAGTGGTTTTTCTTAGTTTTAGATAATATACCTTTTCTTTCAACATAAATGATCAAGATTTAGCTATTGTATGAAATGTAGAGCAGATGATGCAAGCTTAATGTTTATGGAACATCAAATAAGAGGAATGGATCAGACTGCAGGACAAGGAATTTGAACTAGATATAAAGCACTTGCTTGTAGGGAAGTTGTTGCAAACTAGATTTTTATCAGCAAAGCCAGATCTGTTATGTGCACGTTTGTCTGCCCCTCTGTGCAGTGTCCCCGTTTCTGTCTGACCTCTCTCCTGCCTTGTTGTGAGTACTGCTCTGCCTCAGTGCTCCCTTCTTTGCTCACTCCCTACTCTACGGTTGTGTCGTTTTTTTCTCGGTAGCCCTGTAATTCTCCATTTATGTCTCTACTTCTCTGCGTAAAGAACCATGTGGTTCTTTTTCTGTGTGCTTATTGTGTGTGGGAATGAGGAAGGGAGCCTCTGATCTGTGTATGGGGAGATCTCCCTTCTCTGTATAGTCTGTACTCTGTTGTTTATCTTCACCATTATTGTAGAAGTAGGTACGTATTTGACAGGATGGATTTAGCTGCATCTGATTAGATTTTTCATATTTCCTCTGGAATTGCACAGAATTTCAAATAACTTAAGTGGTTTTTGTTTAAGTATCATATAATCTAATTACTGCATCAGACAATGGAACATTTCTTAAAGTGTGTAGAAAATGTGCTGTTCTTGAGTAACATGAAGTGCTTCTAAAGATATACTGTATAAAAACAAAGATTTTTAAACCTACAACAAAATACCTTTCGAAATTAATAATTTTTTTATGAAACTAGAATGAATGTGTCAAAAATGAGAATCCCTGAGTAGATATTGCTAACAATTATTTTTCATTATGACATCGTACTTAATATCAAAGAAAAGACCCTTTATCAGAAGTCCGTTCAGAATTTTCTAATAAAATTCATTATAATCAATATTTTAAGACTAATGGTATAGATAGATATTTGTTGCTTGCTATGTGACTTTAAAACTTTATTGGACAGAAGCAGCATAATTTTTAATGTCTGTTAAATTTATAAACTGATGAAATGAATGTTTCTTTATAAATAAGTTTTTATCATTTACTGTTTCATATTTTCTCTTAGATATTTCTTTAACTACATATATGGTTTAGTTCATATCTTCTGTCAAGCTACTTATAATGAATTTTAAGAACTTTTGAGTGTTTGGTAACTTAATCTGTTCTGTTTATTCATTAAACATTTTTAATAGAAATTTATTTGAACCCAAAGCATGAGTGCACGTGAGGAAGCTTTCTTGCCTAAAAATATGATCTAAAAACTTTTCCAGCTAAATTGGCCATGAAAGCAGATATGGAATTTATCTGAAAACTGTCCACATAAATCACACTTATCAAATTTGCTGTCTAACTTAGTTACCCAGGCTGGTGCTACACAATCAAAGATGTTTTTACAATATTTCTCAAAAAGCTACGTGGCCTCTACATTCACAGATTGCAGTTGTGCTTTCTTTTGCTGAACCTTCACAGTGTACTATCTAGCATATTATTGTGATTATGTTAGAATTGAAATAAAATATTCTGAGAAAATACTTAAAGCACAAGACATTTGGTTAAAATAGCAGAAATAAATGCAACAGTACTGTAAAAGTAGCATTTGGAGGGCGCATTATATGTGTGAACATATACAAACACAGTTAACTAGAAGAAATTCTGTCTACAGATACATGGTAAAGTAGCATGTGTAAGCACCTCTGAATGCTAGTCAGCGTACATTACATGATTCTGTGCTGGGTGAGAAGACATCTCAGGTCAGCTTTTCTGAAGCAGATGAATGACATATCACAATTAAGTCCTAAAATCTAAACAATAATAATAATAGTGATGTTTATCTTTTTAAAATCCCTTGGTGTGGCAGGAAAAACATTTCCTTGGAAGTCAGAGAAAAAGATTTCTTCACCCAGGTGCCATTTTTGTGTGTGACTTCATTTTCTCCATCTGAAGAGATTTGGTCTGAACTATGTATGTCTCAGGTTTTGGTGGTTTTTCTAAATTGGGAAAAATTTGTCAGATTTTAAGAGGATTAAAAGATATGTATTTATGCCTATAATATAGTTATTGTTCTATATCCTTCTATTCAATATTGGCAGTGACCAGTGTGAAATTCAGGCCAAATTTGTATCAGGCCACCTGATGTAAAGAGCCAACTCACTGGAAAAGACCCTGATGCTGGAGAAGATTGAAGGCAGGAAGAGAAAGGGGTGGCAGAGGATCAGATGTTTAGATAGCATCACCAAATTAATGGACGTGAATTTGAGCAAATTCCAGGAGACAGTGGGGGACAGAAGAGACTGGTGTGCTACAGTCCATGAGGTTGTAAAGAGTCAGACATGACTTAGTAACTGAACAACAACAACAACACATATTTGTAGGTTTTCAATAATGGTTGGTGATATTTTATTGTAAAAGATGAGCTTAAGTGCAAGTGATCTCAATGTAGTCTGGCAAGATTGACTAATGTACTAAGTCTGAAGATAACTTCTAAAAAGGGATAATTTCAGTGAAAACAGTTTTTACTAATTAAACAACAAAAAATGTGAGTAGGACTTCGTAAAGGATAATGGAATTGTAAAGGATAATAATTAACAAAATTAAATTGGTCTTGATGACCTTCAAAATTTGAACCTGAAATCCAGTGAAATTTGTAATTTCTGGCTCATGGCATAGTCCTTAAGTTCTCCCAAAAGCCTTTACTTAAGTAAAGTAAGATCTGTCCTATCCCTATAGATCTTATGTTGATCCCTGATTTCCTGAAAGAAAGACATTTCCAGTTTGATCCTGAAATTTTTTCCCTGCATTTTAAACTGTCGTGGATGGTCTTTATGTCTTTAAATTCCTCAGTATGAGCACAATTTGGACAGATTAACCAGATTTTATCTTTCTCTGGAACCGTATTCCTTACCTGAGGTCCTATCAACATGAGAAGGCTACTCATTTCTTAGAACTTGAAAGCAATCATCCCTTTTGGACTAACCACAAAAATTGCCTATTTCCTGTCTGTGCATAATCTCAGCATCTCAACTATTATCTGATCTCCTGAAATAAGGTCAGTGATCTCTAGTTTTATCTCTCATTAAGCCATTCCTTTAGATTCAGAGAAGGCGATGGCACCCCACTCCAGTACTCTTACCTGGAAACTCCCGTGGACGGAGGAGCCTGGTAGGCTGCAGTCCATGGGGTCGTGAAGAGTCAGACACAACTGAGCAACTTCACTTTCACTTTTCACTTTCATGCATTGGAGAAGGAAATGGCAACCCACTCCAGTGTTCTTGCCTGGAGAATCCCAGGGACAGGGGAGCCTGGTGGGCTGCCGTCTATGGGGTCGCACACAGTCGGACACGACTGAAGCGACTTAGCAGCAGCAGCAGCAGTTCAGATTATCCTACCTTACTGTTCCTATTTCCTTGGGATATTTACATATATTCACAATATTCTAAAAATGAAAATTATATGCTTTGTTTACCACAGAAGTCAAAAACAATAAAAGAATTTGTCACAAAGGAGTAAGTAGAGTAACTGTGATGCAGACACAAAAATTCAGTACAGCAATCAAGGTTATTTGATATAGAAGAAAATGGGTTTGGCTACCTTAGTTATTCCCAAGTATATCATGTCTTAAAATACTACAGCTACAACTGCTGTTAATAAAGCGTGTAAATCATTGGTTCTTGAGAGTACATAATCAATTTAAATATATATAGGCATAGATATATAATTAAGGATGACAGGGGATTCTGATTGTGTTTAAGGTAGAATTCAGGACATAAATATTTTTGTAAATTTCCTTACTGATTCTCATAAATATCTTTGATTAAAAATTCATTGTTCTGATATAGCAAGAAAACTATATTCAGTATGTTCTACTTAAGCCTGCAGGGATATTTATAAAATCTGTGTAATTCTGGTTATTAAGGAAAAAAAGATCTAGCAGAAAAGTGGTCAAAAGATAAGCAGAAAATTGAGGAAAAAAGAAACATAAATGACTGTTCACCTTGTGAAAATATATTGAAAGTCACTACTGGATAAAGAAATACATGCTTTCCTAACCAGATCACCAAAAATGAAAAATTTGGTCTGTTTGTAGAAACATGCACTCAAATTTTTTGATGGTAAGAGTATGAGTTAGTACAAAACTATGGGGTCAGTTTGGCAACGTGTATAAAAGTTTTAAATATTTTTATTATCTGATAAGTGAAAGTTACTCAGTCGTATCCAACTCCTTGCAACCCTGTGGACTATACAGTCCATGGAATTCTCCAGGCCAGAATACTGGAGTGGGCAGCCTTTCCCTTCTCCAGGGAATCTTCCCAACCCAGGAATCAAACCCAGGTCTCCCACGATGCAGGTGGATTCTTTACCAGCTGAGCCACAAGAGAAGCCCTAAGAAGTAATTTTATGCTAAGAATTTATTCTGTAGACATTGGAAAATATCAGCTTGCAAAACCGCATTTAGAATGTGGTCTCTGTGGTTAAGACCAGCATTTTTTAAAAGTCTGAAAGGCTATATAGTATAACAAAATAGCACCAGTAGTTATAGCTGAAAGGTATGACTACAGATTAAAAAAATTTTTTTAATGTCCATATTTTAATGTCTTTGTTGGTGGGTTTGGTACATAGAGGTTATGCAGAAATACCTTTGCCTCTAAAAATTTAACTCTCCCTGGGCTTGAAGAGACACAGTAGGGAGATTGTTACCTTCTGGGCTGACTGAAGTTCTTATTGATTTGTCAGCAGTGAGATCTGAAGCTTCTGATTTTCTCATTGCCCTGACAACCAGGCTAAGCCCCTTTAAACAGTAAAATTTTAAACCGAAATCCCATAATCTACTCAGAAAGATTATAGTCTTCAGGAGAGTATAGTCAGCTACTTTGTTGATTTTATAATTCTTTCTCCTTTTAAGATATTTAAAATGTCTTTCTGTTTTACTCTAAAGATACTTTAAGGCTATTGAATTCTTCCTACTCTGAGAATTCTTTATATACTTAGGTAATTTCTGTGGTAACTTCTTTGAATTTGATGAAATCTGATGTTCATATTCTTCCCAGCACTGCTTTATTGATGTACAGTTGGCAAAAAAATTTTATGTATCTAAAGTGTACAATCAGATGTTGTAAAATACACCACAATTAAGTTGATTAACATATCCGTCACCTCACATATTTACCTTTTGTGTGTGCGGTGAGAATGCCTAAGATCTACTCTCAGTACATTTCAGGTATACAATATAGTATTATTGACTGTAATCACCGTGCTACCCGTTAGATCCTCAGAACTTATCCACCTTAAAACTGACAGTTCGTACTCTTTGATCAACATCTTTCACTTTCCCCTATCTATATTTTGTCTACTCTTGTAGATAAATCATTAACTTGATAAATCATTAACTTACAGCTAATTATTTAGTTCTGGATCACAACTTCTTAGGTTGTTCAGATGACTGTTTTGACTTTCTGATTTTTTTCCTGTCTTTTTTTGAGGAGGGCTACATTTTAAGTTACTACAGAACTTTTTTTTTTTTTAAGAACTAAAGCAGTTTTGATTTGGGGAGAGGGGTGGAAGATGGGGAACTTCAGAAGAGCTGATTAGAAGAGCTATTCTAATCTGTAAAATATTAAACTACTATTTAGTAGTAGGATATAAGAATTAATAACCTTTCTGCAAGCCCTGTATGGAGAAAACTAACAAAGACTTAAACCAAGAGGTTTTTTTTTTTTTTTTTTTTTCTCCCCCATGGGACTATATAAGACACAGATATACACAGACAGTACCTACTATTACGTTTTTTCCAGAATCATTTACAGTTTTAATTTTAGACAGCATCTTAGTAGGTTTTTTCTTTTTGGATACATAGGAGATAGTGAGGAGGCATCTTAAAAATGGTTTTGTAGCTCACTTGAAGTCAAAACATTTTTGAAAAAGTAATGAGCAAGTTTTTGTCATGTCAATATGAGTGTAGACTATAATGTTACTTAAAGATTTCAGTTCTGATAAACCAATGGACTAGAAACAGACCCTGATATAAGAATTTGGTTATATCATAAATCAGTGGAAAAAAAGAGATTATTCAATAAATGGTATTAGAATAATTGGTTAACCATTTGGAAGAAATGAAGTACAAATTTCCCCTCAAATCTATACCAAATTAATTCTAGATGGATGGAAGTTACCTGTGGAATAGAAACCATAATAAGTTTTAAATGTGGGTAAACATTGAATGACCTAGGAAAGTGAAAGTGAAAGTTGTGTTCAGCTCTTGTGACCCCATGGACTATATATATATAGTCTGTGGAATTCTCCAGGCCAGAATACTGGTGTGAGTAGCCTTTCCCTTCTCCAGGGGATCCACCTATTCCTATGTGATTTCTCTCACTGTTTCTATGCTTATAAACTTAATGACC
Source organism: Bos indicus x Bos taurus (assembly GCF_003369695.1). NCBI lineage: Eukaryota > Metazoa > Chordata > Mammalia > Artiodactyla > Bovidae > Bos > Bos indicus x Bos taurus. The sequence goes on from NC_040085.1 coordinate 73,014,480, forward strand.
TAGGGGAAGAAGTTTATAAGCGTAGAGACAGTGAGAGAAATCACACAGGAATAGGTGGATTATTCTTAACACATAATAGCCAAAAATATCTACAGTAAAGTTACCACAAATAAAATTAACAGACAGAAAAATTAGAAAACTATTTCCCACAAGTGTGACAAAGTATATACATGAACATATATCTACCTGTTGAGGATCAGAGAAGAGGCAACATGTGGTTCTTATCCATTTTGGAATAACCTCCTTCAAGAAAAATGTATGTGCTACATATGGACACTAATAGGAACATGCAGACATACACATGCCCCAATTTTTCAGTATCATCTTAGGAGACTCATATGTTCATAAGAGTTCTGTGGACCACAGAAGAAATGCTTGGTAAATACAAGTAAGGTTCAACATCCCTGTTAAAAGAAATGGAAGGGTTTTAAAAATGATAATATTTGAATATTGGTAATGGGATGTGAATTAGTAAAACCTCCCTAGAAAACTCTTTGGCTTTTAAAATGTCAGAATGGTATTTTTAAATGCCATTTCTTGAAATTATTTTAAGGAACATCAGAATCTCAGACATATTTTTACACAGCAATGATCATTATGTACAGAAATGCTTATTACTTACACTGCAAAAAAAATTGGAAGCACCCTGAATGCTCGATTTAATGTAATGGTTATTGTAAGTTACAGTTTTAGACATGTAATGGAACATCAGGGAGCCATTGTATATGTTTTTGTAAAGACTGATGATGTGGGAAAACTAAATGTCCTTGTTAAATGAAAAAAGGAAATGCCATGAGATTTTTTTTAAAGTTGTTTGTAAGTGATGGGACTATTGGTGGTTTTAAATTTTTTATTCATTTATGTATTCTACCCCCTTATTTATTTTTATAGTGATATATATTTTACATAATTAAAACACTTGAAAAAATGTACTTGATTCTGTTGTATAATTTTTAAAGAGTTTTACTTAAAAATCAGTAAAATGACAGTGATTTGACACTCAAAAAATAGGTAAGTTTTTTTTTTTCCAAAACTTATTGTTATTTGTTCAAGAAATTTTATCTTAAGACACTTGTGGAATTAAGACAGAAAATTAATTTTTGGATACCTTTTCCTTCTCCTACTAGAAGTGGAAGACTTGTTTGCTTCACTTAAACATATCCAACATACCTTGGTAGATTCTCAGAGCCAGGAGGATATTTCACTGCTTTTACAACTTGTACAAAATAAAGATTTCCAGAATGCGTTTAAGATACACAATGCTGTCACAGTACACATGAACAAGGCCAGTCCTCCATTTCCTCTTATCTCCAATGCACAAGATCTTGCACAGGAGGTATGTATTCTGAACGTCTCATTGACATATGCAAGGTAATAGTTAGTGGTAGTGAGGCAGTATTCTTGGAAAATACTGCTGTGACTCTAAGGTTCATTAGAATTAATTACTACTGATGACATGTTGATAATTTATGCGTTAGGAAAAATTCACTTATGTGTATTTTATCCTGAAAAAAAAGTATACTTAGTTCAAAAATAAGACTCTGTTCCATGAAAAGAAGAGCATTGGTTCTTATATTTGTATAGTAAGAGGAGTATTTATCTAAATTGCTAAAGGGGAAAATTTTTTAATACTTTTAGTATGGTTTTATTTTAAGCAATATACATTGTAAACTGAGATAAATCAGTACTGATGAGATTAAATTATGTTAGATAATCAGGTATTATAAATATATAACTTCTAAGATTTGTTACTTGTATTGAATACATATGGAACTCAATATATATTTAGAAACATCCTTTTCTAGGTGCCAAAACTAGAGAACAGGCTAGTTCTGATGCTGTCATTGCTATGATCTACTTGTGGTCAAATTGATTAATCTCAAAATTATTATCTCTTAGTTTTGATAGAGGAATTACTTTAAAAATTATTTAAAATAACCATAAGAATTGTTAGAGATTTACTGGGTTCCTATTTTAATAATGAGCTAACTTTTATTAAAAATTTATATATTAATTTATTTCTATATGTTTTCATCAATGGTGATAATTTTGGTTTTGTTAATCTGCATTGTTACAAAGTGCTCTTTTTGGTACTGGAGTAAGGAAATAGAAAAAGGAGGAAAATCAGAGATGTTGATAATGAGAACATATATAATATTTGAGGAAAAATAGCCCACAGAGAAAATTTTAAATATTTATGGTAGAAGAAAAGATTGAACATAATTCAACTGAACATATACAGTTCATGTGATTAGAAATTAGAAAGGGAAGTAAATGAAAACAAAAAGGAATTACTTACATAAATGTAACATTAAAAGTTTCTTTTTTTTAGAGAACAGGAAAATAGAGAAACCATTGACAAGTTAGATGAAAAAAACACTAATAATGTTAGCAAAGATAAAAGCATAAATTATAACAAATTATAAGTTTATATTATTAAGTATGAAAGTGCTATCACCTGGGTTGTTTTTGTAAGAAAATAAAAATTGCCAAAAGTGACTTACAGATACCTGAAAAAAGTAGTAACAGTAGGTAAAATTGAAAGTTAGAAATCTACTCCTCAGAAAACTGCCAGACCCAGATAATTTTACAAACTCCTTCAAAACATTAGGGAACATATAATCCTTATGTTAAATTAACTGTTTTCACACATAAATATTGACTATTTCCCATCTCACTGTACTTGGATAATATAATCTAGATACTAAAAACAATAATAAACCAGTATACTATACTGGTGACTATGTGTGTATACACACACACACACACACACACATAAACCAGTATACTATACTGGTGACTATGTGTGTATACACACACACACACACACACACATACATACATACATACATACATATATGACTTCCCTGGTGGCTCAGAGGTTAAAGCGTCTGCCTGCAATGTGGGAGACCTGGGTTCGATCCCTGGGTCAGGAAGATCCCCTGGAGAAGGAAATGGCAACTCACTCCAGTATTCTTGCCTGGAGAATCCCATGGACAGAGGAGCCTGGTGGGCTACAGTCCACGGGGTCACAAAGAGTTGGACACAACTGAGCGACTTCACTTTCACTTTTCATATATATACAAGTATATATATATACTTGGTGACTATACTCACCAAGTAGAGGTCAATTCATTTGATGAACATTAATATAGAAATCTTAAAATATGAGTAACTCACATCTAGAAATATATTAAAATAACAGTTTACTGTGTGCTAGGTAATATGCTAAGCAGTTTATATGGATTATCTCAATCTTTTAAGAACCACGAGTAAGGAAACAGGCTAAAAAAATTCATTATCAAGTGGAGTTTATACTAAGTGGAAGAATTCTTGAGGAAAATTTTTAATATAATTCATTATAGTATAGTGGTTATTCTATCACTCTCATATACATTTGTCTTGTTAATCTAACTCTAAAATGTCCTCTCTGATTTAAAATGTAGTTACATAAATGTATGGTTAAAAATATAAAATAGCAGCATAACTGTTAGAATAGCTTTTCTCTCATATGGTCATTATTAGTCTGTTTTATAATGTATTTGCAGAAATTTTCAAGAAAGAAATGCCTCATTCATAGTCATAAATAAAAATGCTATCGTCAATCATGATAAGATTGAAAATTCTGAGAAAAAAAACATTTTAAAAATGATAATTCTCTTTAGTGCTTTTCTGTCTTACAAATAGCTTTTACAATTTTAAATCCTACCCTTTAAAAAAATCTGTACAAATGTCATATTATTTGTAACCTAGGAATAATCTTTGTTTCTTAGGTACAAACTGTTTTGAAGCCAGTTCACCAGAAGGAAGGACAAGAATTAACTGCTCTGCTGAGTGCTCCACATATTCAGGTAGAAAATGGACAGAGCATTATTTTTGTGTTTTTTCCAGCATTCAGTATCACTTTGAATCAGTCTCTTGAACTAACAAAGAGCTCAAATATTATGTAGACTATTTTGATTGTTGTTGTTCAGTCACTCAATTGTGTCCAACTCTTTGCAACCCCATGGACTGCAGCACTCCAGGCTTCCCTGTCCTTCACTATCTCCCAGAGTTTTCTCAAACTTATGTCCATTGAGTCGGTGATGCCATCCAACCATCTCAGCTTCTGTCGTCCCCTTCTTCTCCTGCCTTCTGTCTTTCCCAGAAACAGGGTCTTTTCCAGTGAGTCACCTGTTTGTATCAGGTGGCCAAATATTGGAGCTTCAGCTTCAGCATCAGTCCTTCCAGTGAATATTCAGGACTGATTTCCTTTAGGGTTGACTGGTTTCATCTTGTTGCTGTCCAGGGGACTCTCAAGAGTCTTCTCTATCTAGCACCACAGTTTGAAGGCATCAGTTCTTCGGTGCTCAGCTTTTTTTTACTGTCCAGCTCTCACATCCATACATGACTACTGGAAAACTGTAGCTTTGACTAAAAAACCATAGCTTTGATTGTTTACATCACAAAGTAATTATTGTTGGATTATATACTTTTCTACTTAAAATTAACCACATTATTTTTGAAACAACTTATTTGCAAACTTCTCTTTTTTGGTTATGTTTTTCTGTAAATTTTAATTATAATCTTGGACCCTTAAAGTGATTCTGTTTTTATGAAGTTTAATAAGCATTTTAGACTTTCATAACTCATTCCGGAGTATTCCCTAGTGTAACTAACACATGTTAGTTGGCTAAAAAAGATACAGAGCTGCATCTGTACTTCAGTTGGAAAGTTTGGAAACAGATCTGAATATATAATTAATTATACCACTTTTAAATGTATAATGATCAGGATACTTTGTACATGATTAGGTTAAAATCTCTCTACAGAAATAAGTCATGTTGTTACTTTAAATGCTTTGGGTTTCTTTGAAACAGGCACTTTTACTGGCCCATGATAAGGTCGCTGAGCAGGAAATGCAGCTAGAGCCTATTACAGATGAGAGAGTTTATGAAAGCGTTGGCCAGTATGGAGGAGAAACTGTAAAAATAGTTCGTATAGAAAAGGCTCGAGATATTCCATTGGTAAGTGTTCCACACCTCTGATACGAGATCCTTTCTGAGATCTATATAATTGAAGACCCTTTACATTTCTGGCAGTTTCTCTCTTTTGAGGTTGATTTTTTGGAATTCTTTTATGTTCTTGCTCATACTCCTTATTAGGCTGAGAAGAATTTGTTCATCTTTTCTCACCCATAATTTGATGAAAAAATAGGTTTTGAAGTAATTGAGCAAAGAAGGGACAAGTAATCTGCTTCATTATTCTTCTAGCTTTTTAAAAAAAAAACAAGTTAGAAATTGTGATCATTTCATTCAATGTAATTACTAACATACTTCACATATATTTAGAAGTATGCATTGTTTAATGTTAATATTTTATAGTTCTTATATGTAAATGTTTTTTTCTCTTAGTCTGCTATTATTACCTTAATTTTGTTCCTTTTTATTTTTGGAGAAATATTCTTGAATCCTAAGGTCTTAAATTTTCTTGTATAACATGGTACATGAAATAGGGACTGTATTTTATTAAAAGGCAGTTTATGTAACAAGGTTTTATTCCCCACCAAAAACAAAAAGAAATTGGGAAAGTTATGACAAATTTTTAAAATAAAGATTCAGGAGAAAAGTATTACAAACTGTCTACTTTTAAGCTTTATTCAGATTTCCATTTTTTGACTATATATTTCAGTTGTGCTTCTGATTTGTATCATAAATATTTAATACATTTTAATGTGGATTGGATACAGCTATAGTATTTAATATTTGGATTATTAACCAGATTAGTATTCATCGCTTCATCATATTTTGAATTTAAAAAGATTTTCAGTTACAAGTCATGTTCACTAATTGTACCTAAATATAGTATAACTATTTGAATAGCATCTACCATATAAAGAACAAATTTGATTATAGGCTTTCGCTTTATTTTTGAGCAAGTGCATTTTTATGCTGTTGTATGCTTCAAAAGTCTGATTTTAGAATATTAACAAATAGAATGCTTCCGAAGCAGAAAATGTGGAGGAAATGATCAGCTTTCAGACTTATTGCCATGGTTACTGTATGTAAATAATTTTTTTTCTCCAGATAAATCTAAGGCTAATATTGTTAACTAGAAAAGTAAGAATTTTAAAATGAGGAAATAAAAAATGCATTAAAAAAAAAATTGACTTGAATTTTTTTTTTTTTAGGGTGCTACAGTTCGTAATGAAATGGATTCTGTCATTATTAGTCGGATAGTTAAAGGGGGTGCTGCAGAAAAAAGTGGTCTGTTACATGAAGGAGATGAAGTTCTGGAAATTAATGGCATTGAAATCCGGGGAAAAGATGTCAATGAGGTTTTTGACTTGTTGGTAAGTTGACATGGGTAGAAGAATAATTGATACAGTCTCAAAAATTGTTTCCTTTAGTAGACTTCAGAATAAAATATTTTAAAAGCATTTTAAAAATAACTTAAGATATCTATATAATTTCTAGCATAATTTTCACATATAATTATTTCCATAATATTTACTGCTGCTAAGTCGCTTCAGTCATGTCCGAGTCTGTGCGACTCAAGAGATGACAGCCCACCAGGCTCCTCTGTCCCTGGGATTCTCCAGGCAAGAACACTGGAGTGGGTTGCCATTTCCTTCTCCAATGCATGAAAGTGAAAAGTGAAAGTGAAGTCGCTCAGGCGTGTCCGACTCTTAGCAACCCCATGGACTGCAGCCTACCAGGCTCCTCCGTCCGTGGGATTTTCCAGGCAAGAGTACTGGAGTGGGGTGCCATTGCCTTCTCCGATAATATTTACTAGTAGCATTTTATTCTTACGAGGACACTACTAATTTTATTTATACTGTTAGGTACATTTTATTTGCCTCTGAAATCACTAATAATAACTCACTAAATCATTCAAAATATATGTATTAAGTGCCTCCTATGTGCTAGCTGCTAGGGAAACAGTAACAAAATGAAGTTCATACCCTCATGACTTTTTTGTTCATTTTCTTTATTATCTACAATTGATTGTTGTTTTTTTTAACAGTATTAGATAATAACAATGGTATAGCTCTACACTGTTCACTATAATAGCCATTAGCTACATGTGCTAGTTATTTCTATTTAAATTAAGTAAAATTTAAAATTTAGTTCCTCATTCATGTGTGCATGCTAAGTTGCTTCAGTCATGTCCAACTCTTTGCAACCCTATGGGCCATAGCCTGCCAGGCTCCTCTGTCCATGGAATTCTCCAGGCAAAAATACTGGCGTGGGTTGCTGTGCCCCCCTCCAGAGATCTAACCCACATCTCTTACATCTACCTGCATTGGCAGGTGGGCTCTTAAACACACTAATGCCACCTGCGAAGCCCTCAGTAACTGCATTTCAGATGTTCAAGAGCAGTGTGTTACTAATGGTTATCATATTACGGTATAGATTAAGGAACATGGCATTCTGCAATTTCAGCCCACTGATCAGAATTCTGTCATCTCAGAAAGTTCTGTTAGACTGCTAGTATAATCAGGAAGCAATTTAGAGTCAACTTTTGAGGACAGTTTATGATCACCACATATATACTCATCAACCACATTTATAGTCTTACTTACTTAATGTCAGTTGTTACATTAGAATTTCTCCTATCTGCGGACATCTGTTGTCAGATTTAGAAAACATCCTCACATTCTTATTTTTACCCAGTCCCATTCATTGCTTTGGTAGCACAAAGTGCCATTGGTTATTGTTCTTAGATCTTGTTTTATTGGCTGCTATCTCTAGATTGAGTACTGTTTCAGTACCGTTCCCTACTATGTCAGGACCATAAGTGCGATTACTGTCTAGGCTGGAGGTATCTGAACAAGGCAGGCAGTGGTGTACAGTTGTCCCTTGATATCCAAGGGGGCTTGGTTCCAGGGCCCCCCATGGGTACCCAAACCCATGGACGCTCATGTCTCTTACATAAAATGGCATAGTATTTGAATGTAACCTACACACATCCTCTAGTATATTTTAAATAATCTCTGGATTATGTATAATACCTAATACAATATAAATGCTATATAAGTAGTTGTCTGCAGATGGCAAAAACAAGTTTTGCTTTTTAGAATTTTCTGGGATTTTTTTTCATCTGCAGTTGGTTGAATTCACAGATATGGAACTCATGAATATGGAGGGCCACTGTACTGGAAAATAATAAAGAACCTAGCAGTAAGACTATGTACAGTTAAAATATAGAATGAATGACAGAGACAAAGCATCTAGGAAGTAAGAATATTTGTATATTTGCATCACTTTTCTAATCCTAGTGACGATTACCATTTCAAATTCTACTGTACTAAAATCGATGTATGTCAGAGTAGATAAGCCAGAAGTGCTGTAATATCTTCCAGCCCTTCATTGTGGAATCGTCCTAAACTTAAACTGAATGGAAAACAGAAACCCAAGACTTAAGGGCCAAGTGGCCTTCCCCAGTGGACCAGAGGACCAAAATTGTTGCATGCCATATGCCTGGGTAGCTCTAATATAATGGAGTCCACAAAAGGGGTAATTTGTGCTTCCTGATAAAATGGGATTCATCTTTACCAGTTTCTTTTTTAAGTTTCCTTGAGGTTCCAGTATAGTCCAGCTTAGGAACTGTTGATCATAAGATCATGAAATGATTTTCATAAATACAGCTTTTTAAAATAATGTGCTTTTTCTGTTGCAGTCTGATATGCATGGTACTTTGACATTTGTTCTGATTCCCAGTCAACAGATCAAGCCTCCTCCTGCCAAGGAAACAGTGGTAAGTGATTTTTTTTTTTTAATGCTCCTTATTTTATGATGGCTACTGTTTACATTTTTCTTAATTAATAAACTTTATTTTTTGAGAGTAGTTTTAAGTTCACAGCAAAATTGAGCAGAAAATATAGAGTTCCCACATAATTTCTGCCCCCCCCCACACACACAGCCTCCCTTGCTGTCAACATCCCACATCAGAATGGTGTATCTGTTACATTAGAGAATTTATGGTTTCATTGTTACCCAGATTCATAGTTTACTTTAGGATTCACTTTTGGTGTTGTACATTCTGTGAGTTTTGACAAATGTATAATTACATATATCTACCATCATAACCTACAGAATAGTTTCATTGCCCTAAAAATCCTCTATGTTCTGCTAATTCATCACTTCCTCCCCGCTTGACCCATGACAACCACACTGTCTTGACTGTCTGGTTATAACTGTTGCTTCTTGACTTGCATATGATTTCTTAGGAGGCAGGTAAAGTGGTCTGGTATTCTTTAAGAATTTTCCAGTTTGTTGTGATCCACACAATCAAAGGCTTTGGCATAGTCAATGAAGCAGAAGTAGATGTTCTTCTTGAATGCTCTTGCTTTTTCTATGATTCAGTACATGTTGGCAATTTGATCTCTGGTTCCTCTGCCTTTTCTAAATCCAGCTTGAACATCTGAAAGTTCACGGTTCACGAACTGTTGAAGCCTAGCTTGGAGAATTTTGAGCCTTACTTTGCTAAGTGTGTGAGATGAGTGCAATTGTGCGGTAGTTTGAACATTCTTTGGAATTACCTTTCTTTGTGGGATCTTAGCTCGCTGACCAGGGATTGAACCTACACCTACTGTATTGGAAGGCAAAGTCTTAACCACCAGACCACCAGGAAAATCCCCTCTTCTCCCTATGGGAGACTTAATAACTCTAAAGACTGGGAGCATGACTGAAGTCTCTTGATTTTGGGGGTCTGGGCTGGGAGGATAGAGATGTAGTTTTAGGGGAATTTAAAGACTTAGCAGAATACTAAAATCATAGTTCAGGGATACAAAGCATAGAATTATCCACTAGCCCAGTAGTATTAATAATTAAAATATTAAGGGTCCCAAATAGTTTTTTTCCTTACAATGAATATCTACTTGATCCCATTTGTGTACTAGGCACTGTGCAAATAAATGCTCATTTTATAGTAATGAACATGTTTGGGGTAAATATAGTTTGGTGTAAATGTTGAGATGGAAATCAGTGAATATAAACACTGAGAATAAAAAAAGAGGTGTGGGATTGATTATATAAGGTTGGCAGGAAAGGCCTCCAGGAGAAGGCAATGTGAAGCTGACACCTGGTAGGATGGGATGAAGCCAAGCCTGTTAACTTCCAGAAGAACTTTCAGGTATAATTTCCAAAGAACTTTGTGTTTGGAAAACCCGTGGGAGTGGAGCCAAGTGAGGGAGTAGAAAGGTGGGGAGAGAATTCTAAGAGATGAGGCTTGAGAGATAAGTAGGGCCAGGTCAAGTAAGTCTTGGCCATGGTAGGGAGTTTGGATTTCAAATACAGTAACATCTGATTTGTGTTTAGAAACAAAACTACTCTGGCTGCTGGGTAGAAATTGGATTAGTAGAGCCAATAATGGAAGCAAGGAGATTTAGGAAAGTGTTGCTAAAGCCAATATAAACTATGATGATGGCTTAAATTTCTGTGATAGCAGTGGCAGTGGAGAAAATTATGCAGGCTGTGTTCTGGAAGTAGCAATGACAGGACCTTTTAATGAATGTGAAGAGTAATGGATAGGCAAGAAGCAAATATGCTTCAGCAACTGGATAAATAGTGGTGTTGCTTACTGAAGGGCGATGTGGAGGAAAAACTGGTTTGGGGAGAAAAATTGAGAGATACCTGAGAGGCATTCAGGTGTAGATACCAAATCCATAGAATTAAATATGTTGTTGAGTTGCTAAGTCATGTCTGATTCTTTTGTGACCCCATAGACTGTAGTGTGCCAGGCTCTTCTGTCCATGGGATTTCTCAGGCAAGAATACTAGAGTGGGTTGCCACTTCCTTCTCCAGGGAATCATCCTGACCCAGGGATTGAACCGGCATCTGCTGCGTTAGCAGAAGGATTCTTTACCACTGAGCCATCATTTTTGTATTCTACAGAGAGATCTAGGCTGTAGTTGTATTTATTGTGGGGAGATCAGGTCAAGGGAGCAGTCTGTTTATATATACTTCATGTGTTTGCAAAAAATTCTAAAGATTTTTTAAAATGATAGGTTAAGGATTGTTCACAGCCTATGAAGATAATTGGGTTGAAAGAAAAGATTGAGAACCACTACCATCCAATATACTTTTCTCTTAGAAGTACAGAATATATTATATAATTTTCACTTTAATTTTTTTCTCATTTGGAAGAAGATCTTAAGTTTTATAATGCAGTAAAATGTTTATAAATATATATATTTTATCAGAAGATGAAAAAATATTAATAATTTCAGTGAACAGTATGGACAGTGAACAGATGGAATCTCTTTTGTCTGCCTACTACTAAACATCAATTGGATACCCACAGATACCCCAAATTTCTCCTGTTAAATATGGGAAAGAACAAGTAAAGATATTCCTTCTTGGGCTTCCCTGGTGACGGTCTGTCCAGTGGTGGGGAATCCACCTTGCAATGCAGGGATCACCGGTTTGATCTCTGGTCAGGGAAGATCCCACAGCTGCAAGGCAGCTGAGCCCACAAGCCCTAGAGCTTGTCCTCCAGAAAAAGAGAAGCCACCACAATGAGATGCCCTCGAGCTGCAGTAACCCCCATTTGCTGCAACTAGACAAAGGCCCAGTGCAGCCATAAATAATAAATTATTTTAAAAACTATTCTTTCTTGAATGGGCATCAGAGAGGAGAAATCTTAGAATGAAGAGGAGGAATTTAAAAACTGTTGCTTGACATTGCAAAGGCTCTTCTTGATGCTGCCCTTAGTATGTATTTATTTTTGACTTTGTTGGGTCTTTGTTGCTGCGTTGGCTTTTCTCTAGTTGCGATGTACAGGCTTCTCATTGTGGTGGCTTCTCTTGCTGTGGAGCACGGGCTTTAGGACAAGCAGGCTTCAGTAGCTGGGGGCTCTGGGGCTCTAGAGCACAGGCTCAATAGTTGTGGTGCTTGGGCTTAGTTGCTCCAAGGTATGTGGGGTCTTCCCAGACCAGGGATCAAACCTACATTGGCAGGTGGATTCTTAACCACTGTGAGCCACCAGCGAGGCAAAGAGAAAAATGTTGGGCTGGAAGATAATTATGTCTAAACAACCCTGTAATTTAAAATTTAAACAAATGATTTTGTTTGAATTAGAAACCAAGCATTGTTTTGGTCAGATATACTTTACTGATGCTACTGCATGGTGAAGCCCTGGAGCTTTCCTGTAGGGGTCACAGTCTCTCCTTCATTTAAAAAGGACTCTGTTTTCCTTTGTATGGGAAAGGAAAAAAAGTAGCCACTACCCTAAGATTACTGGACATAACTTGTAGAACTGATAAGAGTTGCAGTGGAATGCCTGTAGGTATACTTAAGGGATAGTGCAAGTTCTGAAATAAAATGAGTCATACAAAATTTTTGGTTTCCCATTGCATGTAAAAGTTATAATTGCATTGTTCTGTAGTTTGCGAAGAGCACAATTGCATTGTGTCTAAACAAACAACATATATACACTCATTTAAAAATACTTTATTGCTTAAAAATGCTAGCCTTCCTCTGACAACACAAGGTTGCCACACACCTTCAATTTAGGTATGTGTGTGTATATGTGTGTGTGTGTGTATATATATATGTGTGTGTGTATGTATATATATATATATATATGAAAAATGCAATAAAGTGAAACAGTAAAACAAATACATGCCTATATCTAGATAGAAGTCATAAAACAGTCACATAGTATGTGTTAAGGCAATACTCAGACTTTAACTCAGTCAGTTGGTTAATTTCTCTGATGTGAAATAAACTTTGCTCTCAGTTTTAGAGTACATTTTAAACAGCACTAAATAAACTTGTCACATTAACAAAGTATGTCCTCTCTTCTCCTCTTGGCCTCATTCCAAACCAAAAAAATCTGAATGGTCAAGGGGTGAGACCTAAGCAAGAGTAGAGAGAAAGACATCTCTGGGTGATTTTGTCTGCCTCTGGCAAAGGTCATAGACTTAGATATAGCATCTTCACTGGCCTATTTAGTTTCCCTCAGGATGGTAATTCCCTAAGATTTTAGGGTATGTCTTAAATGACATGTATGTAGCAATTATCCAAGGAACTTAATTAAAACACAGAATCTGAAAGCTTGAGATGTGGTATAAGAAGTCAGTATTTTAATAAACATCCTAGTAAGTGTTCTGAGCAAAACACTTTGAAAACAGCATGCTGGGTATTGATTTCAGAAAGTGATTTGATAAAATCATCCATCAGGCTGACAAGAAGTCTGATTTCATAGATCTCTGAAAACCTTGATAATAAAATGAACTCTCCACCACAATAAATGATGCCTGTAGTTTCATATTTAGATTTCCAAGGTTCATGTTGCTAAAAAGCAACAATTTAAACAGATGTGGAAGCATTATTGATTAATAGGAATAGTACAAGCAGAGATTTTATCATCCTATATATTATATGCTTCTCGTGCCAAGATTATAAAATTGTATATATAATCTTTTTACCCAGTCTCTCAGCTGTTTTGACTTACTACTACCCTGTATAACTCTAAAATTCAATTTTATCAGATTTCATATAATCTGCAGATTTTGGAAATGCCACATGCCACTTGACCAGGTTGGATAAAAATTACAGATAGAGGAATTAAGGAGAATATTGATTCCTTTATACCTTTTAAGAAGTAAGAATACTTTGTTATAACTTACAGAAGTATATTGGAGAAAATACTGTAGGAAATAATTGAGCTTTTAATAAGGTTCATGTGAATTCTTACCTATTTTTAGTTCTGAGAGCATAGCAGGTTTTAGATATGCAAAGCACAGTTAGCAAAAATTTTAGTTTGTAGCACTAACAATATTTCAATGCCTACATACAGAACGTGATAGGAATTGGTTATAAACTTGATTTAGATAATTTTAGCAGTTTGGGGTTGATTATATATGAACCTAGACATAGTCCTTTAGAATAGACTGAGCAGTCAAGGCACAGTCACACTGACAGTGTGGTCAAGAAGAGATGATGGCAGCAGGAAAGCTGACACTCACCTGCTTAGATGACAGATGTGGAGAGGTTTACAGTTTACCTTTCCTCGTAATAGTGGTTTAGAAATCACACACCTTACTGCAGTCATTGTTTTCACAAGTCAGGAATGGAGAGGGAGGGACTCTCTATTATATTCCTTCTGCTTCTGTCAAACTTTTAAGGCCTCTTGGCATCTCAGCTTGTTAGCAGTAACAGGGCAGTGTTTTGCCTTCTCTTGTACATGTTTGCAATCAACAGGACTGTCTTAATTGAAGAAAACAGATGAGTCTGAAAAAAATTCTGCCCTCAAATACAATTACTAAACTAACCTTGATCTGTTTTCCACTTGTAATATCTTTGTGCTGATGAAAAATTTTAACACTCACATTTATGCTAAACATTGTGTTGCCATTTCATTATTGTCCTTACTTTTACCCTTTTTATTGTTTAGATCCATGTAAAGGCTCATTTTGACTACGACCCATCAGATGACCCTTATGTTCCATGTCGAGAGTTAGGTCTATCTTTTCAAAAAGGAGATATACTTCATGTAATCAGTCAAGAAGATCCAAATTGGTGGCAAGCCTACAGGGAAGGAGATGAAGATAATCAGCCTCTAGCTGGTCTCGTTCCAGGTAAAAGACAATATGGTAGAAAGTACAAAGTTTAAAAACACATTTAAAATACAAATCTTCAAAGGGAAAAACTCACGTTTTTATGCCTTTTAAAAAAATGATGTAGTTACTTTTTCATTTTGTTGGGTTTTTATGTTGTATCTGTAATATAAGTATCTTGGGTGTAAGTCTGACCAGTTTGTTGGGCTTTAGAATGGGATTATCGTATAATCTCATCAACCACCCCCATTTATCCTACTGTTCACTGTAGGTGCATTGAAATTAACCCTGTTTTCAAGGCAACAAAAACAGTATTGAACAATAAAAACATCAAGGCAACAAAACTTATACTGTAGCAGGAAATTATCATCAACTGGGGCAGCATACTTGGTATCTAGATAGGAATTTGTTAAAGATGTGTGACTTTATTCAGAATCAAAAGAGTAAGACTGCTGAATTTATCTCTTCTAAGATATCTTAGGATAGAAATAAGATGCAGCTATCTTTTGATTGAAGAAAACTCTCTAATTTAGACTATACTAAAATAAAACTAGCTCATATTGGACATTAAGATTATTATAGAAACATATTTCTTCTAAAATGTGAAGATGATACTTAATGGAATGAGATATGTAGATGTAACTTTTCCTACAGATTGTTACTACAGTACTCAGGAGGGTATGACAGAATGAGGGAAATAGAACCAAGGGAAGTATAATAAGATATTTAATATGTAAAATATTAAAATTATTTTGTTATTTTCTCTAGATCTGTTATAGTCACATACTTTTAAAAAATCTTAATGCTCTTAAAAATTTCCATATAGCCATAGTTACTTGTTTTAACTAGAAACACAATCAGTCTGTACAGTTGCTGGAGATAACCTGGTTTTCCTTAATACTTTTTATGTGTCTCAAACTCAATATTAACCTTTTTTGCTTGTGGTCTTATAAAATGCACTAAGTTCAACAGATTATTCCAACATAGATGGAATTTGCTTATTGATTTTTTTTAAGAATCTCTGGTCTGAATTGGAAAGAATTAGATATAAAAATTAAGTATAAAAGTAGAACTCTAATTCAGAATTTTCTAACTAAAACCACTTTTATCCTTCAGAAAACATATACTTGATTCTAAGGTAAATCTCTGAAAATAAGATGAAAATCAGAAACCTTGAAAGTGAAATCATAATCCTAAGAGGAAAAACATAATAGGTTTTTCATTTATTTCTATCATGGGTAGCTTAATGTAGAAATGAAAAATCTTTAAAACATATACATACATACAAAGAAAGAGAGGAATTGAACACAGTAAATGTAAGAGAATATATTGAATGGTGTCTTTGAATCAAAAACTGATGAATTTATGTAATTTTGGAAAGATAACTCTTAATTTGTTTGATTTGCAATAATTCAAATGATCAGAACCATTGTAAGATCCAGCACAGTACTTTCCACATCAGTTCAGTTCAGTTCAATCGCTCAGTCATGTCCAACTCTTCCCAGCCCCATGAATCGCAGCACGCCAGGCCTCCCTGACCATCTCCAACTCCTGGAGTTTACTCAACTCATGTGCATTGAGTTGGTGATGCCATTCAGCCATCTCATCCTCTGTCGTCCCCTTATCCTCCTGCCCCCAATCCCTCCCAGCATCAGGGTCTTTTCCAATGAGTCAACTCTTCGCATGAGGTGGCCAAAGTTTTGGAGTTTCAGCTTTAGCATAAATCCTTCCAATGAACACCCAGGACTGATCTCCTTTAGGATGGACTGGTTGGATCTCCTTGCAGTCCAAGGGACTCTCAAGAGTCTTCTCCAACACCACAGTTCAAAAACATCACATCTTTGGCGCTCAGATTTCTTCACAGTCCAACTCTCACATCCATACATGACCACTGGAAAAACCATAGCCTTGACTAGACGGACCTTTGTTGGCAAAGTAATGTCTCTGCTTTTGAATATGCTATCTAGGTTGGTCACAACTTTCCTTCCAAGAAGTAAGCATCTTTTAATTTCATGGCTGCAGTCACCATCTGCAGTGATTTTGGAGCCCCAAAAAATAAAGTCTGACACTGTTTCCACTCTTTCCTCTTCTATTTCGCATGAAGTGATGGGACCAGATGCCATGATCTTCGTTTTCTGAATGTTGAGCTTTAAGCCAATTTTTTCACTGTCCTTTTTCACTTTCATCAAGAGGCTTTTTAGTTCCTCTTCACTTTCTGCCATAGAGTGGTGTCATCTGCATATCTGAGGTTATTGATATTTCTCCCAGCAATCTTGATTCCAGCTTGTCTTTCTTCCAGCCCAGCATTTCTCATGATGTACTCTGCATATAAGTTAAAGAAGCAGGGTGACAATATACAGCCTAGACGTACTCCTTTTCCTATTTGGAACCAGTCTGTTGTTCCATGTCCAGTTCTAACTGTTGCTTCCTGACCTGCATATAGGTTTCTCAAGAAGCAGGTTAGGTGGTCTGGTATTCCCATCTCTTTCAGAATTTTCCACAGTTTCTTATGATCCACACAGTCAAAGGCTTTGGCATAGTCAAGAAAGCAGAAATAGATGTTTTTCTGGAACTCTCTTGCTTTTTCGATGACCCAGCGGATGTTGGCAATTTGATCTCTGGTTCCTCTGCCTTTTCTAAAACCAGCTTGAACATCTGGAAGTTCACGGTTCACGTATTGCTGAAGCCTGGCTTGGAGAATTTTGAGCGTTACTTTACCAGTGTGTGAGACGAGTGCAATTGTGCGGTAGTTTGAACATTCTTTGGCATTGCCTTTCTTTGGGATTGGAATGAAAACTGACCTTTTCCAGTCCTGTGGCCACTGCTGAGTTTTCCAAATTTGCTGGCATATTGAGTGCAGCACTTTCACAGTGTCATCTTTCAGGATTTGAAATAGCTCAACTGGAATTCCATCACTTCCATTAGCTTTGTTTGTAGTGATGCTTTCTAAGGCCCACTTGACTTCACATTCCAGGATGTCTGGCTCTAGGTGAGTGATTATACCATCATGATTATCTAGGTCATGAAGATCTTTTTTGTACAGTTCTGTGTTTTCTTGCCACCTTTTCTTAATATCTTCTGGTTCTGTTAGGTCCCTACCATTTCTCTCCTTTATTGAGCCCATCTTTGCATGAAATGTCCCTTTGGTATCTCTAATTTTCATGAAGAGATCTCTAGTCTTTCCCATTCTATTGTTCTCCTCTATTTCTTTGCATTGATCTCTGAGGAATGCTTTCTTAGATGCTAAATGGAAAGCTTTGTAAATAACTGTTAAAACTTCTAGCCTTCGTTTATTATTTATCTTTTTAAATACATGATGTATAGTCTAGTAATACATTCCTAGGATTGAGTGAGAGCCAGGTTGGAACTTAACAACTTAAACATTTGGAGCTTATAATCATAGTTGACATTCTCTCATGTAGTGGCAGGAGGATTCAGAAGGTACTGTAAATGAACAGTTACTTCTGGTGTCGTCCCTTAATTAAAGAAAAAAAAATTGATCTATTCTTTTGTCTAACTATTTCACTCTTTTTCTTCTCTATTTATTAGGGAAAAGCTTTCAGCAGCAAAGGGAAGCCATGAAGCAAACCATAGAAGAAGATAAGGAACCAGAAAAATCAGGTTGGACTCTTATATTTGACATTAATGAGAGGTTTCTTTGGTTTCCATCTGGAATCAGGTTTAAATTTGTATTTCAGAACTGTCAGGGAAGATGTATTCATGACAAGATGGATGTGAGAAGCAAAGCTGCTTATCTTAGGACTGTTAAGAAAGGACAGGCTTTAAGTATGAAAGATTATCTGTCTATAATGTGAGATTAATGGAAAACTTTAACTTATTGCCCTGAAAAATAGTTATTCTGTGAACAATGTAATACATGTCTGTAAATTGAAATTTAAAACTAGAGTTCTTCAATTTGAAATACGTAGCTTTATTCAGGTAAACAAATACCCCATTTATACTTATGTTTCTAACTGTCAACAGGAAAACTATGGTGTGCAAAGAAGAATAAAAAGAAGAGGAAAAAGGTTTTATATAATGCCAATAAAAATGATGGTAAGTTCCACTCTCAGACATAGCCATATTTATATCCAAAAGAGGTCCATGTCTAACATTTGAATGAAATTAAATGATATTTTTAGGGAGTTTTATTTATGGTCCTGGCCTCTTAATGTAACATATGTGTGTATTTAATAAAGTCATTTAGCAGAAATTATTTTCTTCTAGAAAACTGTGAGTAATGCAGAATTTTGAAATCTGAGAAAAAGTAGTTTAAAAATTAAAAGTATGATGTGGCTGTATACTGTTGTATTGATAGTTTTCTCTTAAATTTTTTTCCTATGTAAACTCTTCATTTGCAAAGTTAATACTTGTTCCTAACAAATTCTAACAATATAGATGTATTTTCAGTGAAATTGCCTATCGTAACTCATCTCACCTAGGTAACCCATCCCATAGAGTCTGCTGGCTGAGTCAGGCACACAGGAGAGTATTTTGTTTTTATTTATTGTTAGTGTTAAAAGTTTTTCAAGTTTTAGCTTCTTTTAAAATCAAAAGTTCTGATAACATTGGGCTTATATTCCAGTGTGTCAGCAGCCTGCTGAACCTGAATGATGGCTGTTGCCTTTTTAGTGGACCCCTATCTAGTTCAACAGTCTCCACCACATCCAATTTTTTATAAACCCAACCTGATACATTGCTTTCATTACCTTCTTGAGTGGTCTTTATGGGCTTTAGAATTTGCTACCCCTTCTTTAATTCACATTAGAAACAAGCCAAATAATAAAGCAAAGGAACTCTTGTAACTTCCTACACAGTTTATAAGGCTTATTTTTATTCTCTCAATACCTTAAAAATTTTTGGCAGCAAAATGAAACTAATGAAAATGTTACCAGATCAGATCAGATCAGTCGCTTAGTCGTGTCCGACTCTTTGCGACCCCATGAATCTCAGCACGCCAGGCCTCCCTGTCCATCACCAACTCCTGGAGTTCACTGAGACGCACGTCCAATGAGTCAGTGATGCCATCCAGCCATCTCATCCTCTGTTGTCCCCTTCTCCTCTTGCCCCCAATCCCTCCCAGTATCAGAGTCTTTTCCAATGAGTCAACTCTTCGCATGAGGTGGCCAAAGTTTTGGAGTTTCAGCTTTAGCATCATTCCTTCCAAAGAAATCCCAGGGCTGATCTCGTTTAGAATGGACTGGTTGGATCTCCTTACAGTCCAAGGGACTCTCAAGAGTCTTCTCCAACACCTTAGTTCAAAAACATCAAATCTTTGGCACTCAGCCTTCTTCACAGTCCAACTCTCACATCCATACGTGACCACAGGAAAAACCATAGCCTTGACTAGACGGACCTTTGTTGGCAAAGTAATGTCTCTGCTTTTCAATATGCTATCTAGGTTGGTCTTAACTTTCCTTCCAAGGAGTAAGCGTCTTTTAATTTCATGGCTGCAATCACCATCTGCAGTGATTATTGAAAATTTTGATACAAACTAAACCTGAGATTCTACCTACTATAATAATTTTTTTTTCAAATTAAACATCCTTAATGCTAATTGATAGATTATGTAACTAAGAATATTTATTGGATTTATAGTTCTTTTCTCTATACTTCAGTAAGTGATTAATATCTCTGTTTCTTTATCCTTTGAAACACACTGGAGTTAACTGGTTCAGCTCTAAAAGCTATTTTACTGTAGGAAATTTGCAAATCTAAGTCTGTGAATCAAAATATTTCCACAGTCTGATTGTACATGTTAGAAGAAGGAACTTAGTTTTTCAGAGGGAAAAGCATTTTGAGAAGGAAATGCTTCACATTTACATTTCTGCTCTTAATTTGTTATTAGAATTAATGTTTTTATTAATGATAATTATCATTTATAATGACTATTCCATTCAAGGGGAAATAGCCTTCATCCATTTAGTTCTCAAAATAAATTCCTTGAGATTACAGATTAGTAAGTTCAAATTCAGATATGAAAGTCACCTGTTTAAGTTCTTACAGCTAATACAGGAGAAGGCAATGGCACCCCACTCCAGTACTCTTGCCTGGAGAATCCCATGGGCGGAGGAGCCTGGTAGGCTGCAGTCCATGGGGTTGGGAAGAGTTGGACAGGACTGAGCGACTTCACTTTCACTTTTCACTTTCACACACTGGAGAAGGAAATGGCAACCCACTCCAGTGTTCTTGCCTGGAGAATCCCAGGGACAGGGGAGCCTGGTGGGCTGCCTCCTATGGGGTCACACAGAGTTGGACATGACTGAAGTGACTTAGCAGCAGCTAATACATGGTTGAGTTGTAAACAAGTAAATTTAAACAAGTAAAGTTTGAGTTCCTACTCTGTGCTCTGTGTTAATCACTGACAAGCTTAAGGTGGTCCCCTCTCCCTGGGGACTTACAGCTGACAGTCTGACTACACATCTAATGCTCCTACCTAGTCAGGTGAAGTAATGAGAGAGAGAAGATGACAGGTCACTAGTTGTCTGCCTTTGTTCTTACCACATGACAACTCTTGATTTCATCTGGATTACAGCTTTAGGAATGTTAGTGTACCAGTTATAATTTATACCTCTTCTTGAATCATGATCACAGGTTAATATTAGTATTATAGAATAAGGTAAACATAAATGTAGGAAGTTGGATAGCATATGTTGGTATGCTGTGTTTTCAAGTTATATAATCAAAGAAAAGTATTCTAGCATTCTCTGTTAACACTAGGCACAGCACTGTTTGTAAATGTTGATCTGTGCCAGGTATTGTTTTCAGCATACACATTTTCTGCTCCTTAAACTAACCCTCAAATTAAAGTATTGGTATCCCCCGTTTTATAAAAATGACAGCTGTTATTCTCTTTAGTTTATACCTTAGTGCCTCACTCTGTCAAAATACTGTCTGCAAACTAGCTATTTCATATGAACCAGTACAGTTATATTGTAGTAAACATTCAAACACAGTGTGAAACAAGAGAAGCAGTAATCATTTCTAGAAGGAGTAATATACTATTTATTTTCATAATATCCTGCCAAGGATATAATGACATGAGAAAATACTTATGACATAATGCTACCCAGTTATTACTTTCTTGATGTCAATAGTTGTGTTTTTAACCATGATAACTCGTGCTGTTTTCCAATTTTTTGGAAGACTTATGAGTAATATAAATATACCTTTATATATTTATATAAATATGTTTATATATATCTTTATTATACATCAGTAATTCTGTCTGAAGGGCTTAATTTTTCCTTTTTTCAAAGATTATGACAATGAAGAGATCTTAACTTATGAGGAAATGTCACTTTATCATCAGCCAGCAAATAGGAAAAGACCTATCATTTTGATTGGTCCACAAAACTGTGGCCAGAATGAACTGCGTCAGAGGCTCATGAACAAGGAGAAAGACCGCTTTGCATCTGCAGTTCCCCGTAAGTTTGGATGTGTTCCTGTGTTCCTGTGCATTTCCGCGTACCTCTGCAGAACCTAACTGTGTAGGGAGTTTTCACCCATTTCCTCCAACAGTGATGTCCAAGAAATAGGAACTTTGTTTTTACCATATCTTTTGAGAATTTTCTACTAAAGATAGTCATTCTTGAGTACCATTTTTCTGAGAGTATGGTACTAATTACTTTCTATAAATGAATTTCAATTTTGGCTTCTTATAGTCCACTGTTCAGTATGGAATCAGCTCCTGGTTTTTTTAACTGATGCAGAAGACAGAACTTTAGACCTAATCTCTGAGCATAGACTTTCTGTTTAAACATTGTATAGTACCTGATCTTGTGGAAAAATTGAGTGATAATGTTTTAAATGAAATGCAAAATGAAGTAATTTAAAGTGTATAAAACATACTAAATGTAACTGTTACTAAGATACTAACACCACAGTTTTGTTTATTTCTCAATCTAGAAATAAAACCAGTCAATGTTAAAACACACGGGGGTCTAACATTTCCTTAATTCATTATTTTTTAATTTGTATTACAAAATAAAAAAATTTTTTTTGACTAGCAGAATTATTCCTCACCCTTGCTCTGATCTGTGCTTACTAATTTTGCCTGATTTTGTTTGCCTAGATACAACTCGGAATCGGCGAGACCATGAAGTAGCTGGTAGAGATTACCACTTTGTTTCACGGCAGGCGTTTGAGGCAGACATAGCAGCCGGAAAGTTCATTGAGCATGGTGAATTTGAGAAAAATTTGTATGGAACCAGTATAGATTCTGTACGCCAAGTGATCAACTCGGGCAAAATATGTCTTTTAAGTCTTCGTACACAGGTAGAACTCTTTTGGTTTAGAGTGTTGAACTTGTATTTTGGTCCAAGAATCACAAGACCTAATTAACTTCTCATACAGATTTTTCACAATGATTCTCTACATGAACTCAGGTTGCTAAATCACTTTCAATTTCCTCAGAGTGGAAAATACATACATTACATACTTGCCTATATATAAATGTACATATTTTCGGAAACTTAAAATATAGTAACTGTTGTGCTGGTAGTACTTTAGTATTTTAAAGGTTATAAAAGAATTTTCCTTTCCCATATGAGAAAAATTAGAATAGTGAGAGGTCATTTTTATGGTTTTAAA
Organism: Bos indicus x Bos taurus; assembly: GCF_003369695.1. NCBI lineage: Eukaryota > Metazoa > Chordata > Mammalia > Artiodactyla > Bovidae > Bos > Bos indicus x Bos taurus. Next base: position 73,037,617 of record NC_040085.1, read on the forward strand.
TGCCATCGTCCAAGTATTAGGACTGTAATGAGTGGTTGGTTGTAGCTAATGAAACAGCCATTGCTTTCCATTATCTGTCTTACAAAGCAAAACCTTCAAAAATTACTAACAGTTGCTTTTTAGATTTCTGTTAAAAATAATTTTAGAAATTTTGTATTTTTAAGATTGTGTTTTTGTGGGTTTTTTTCTTGATTGTACAGCTTTAGCATAAAACTTTCCTTAATGTAGTGGAATCTACTGTGTGTGTCAATTCAGGAGATATAGGCAGTGGTTATTAAAGAGATGTGTATGAGAAAAATTGACTCCAAAATGGCTTTCCTGAAATAGTAATTAGGTTTTCTTTATTTTAGTCTTTGCTATTCAGTTATAAACATTAGATTTAAGAAAAGCATCCATGTTTTTATTTTTACTAAATTCCTTAAGAATTCTTTATTTTGGCTAACAGAATTACCAAAGAACTTAAGAGTAGTTAAGCATATTGTCTTAATTACTGTTTTTAGATAGAAAAGGACATGTCCGTATAATCCCCATTTTTGTGGAATGCTTCACTTTAGGGACACACAGTCATACAAAGGCAAGGTGAAAAACTAATCTTTTAATTCAGACAATCTGCTTTTTTTTTCTTGGATGTATTTTTCCAGAATTTTTTTTTTTTGCATGTGTGTGTGAAGTTTTTCTATGATTCCTTTTGCATTTAGATTGTGGCATATGGTTAAGCTGACTGCTCATTTGTAATTCCTTCAAAATGGATTTTTAATGTTGTTATAATCTGTGTATGATCTTATTATTTTATCATGTTAAGTCTTCATTTCAGTTTTGGTACACAATATATTATGTTGAATGGTACGATCTTTTCTGTTGTTTTTTGTTTTTCTCTCTGATTTTTTAAATTATGAAAGAATGATAACATCTATAGACTTGGAAAATACATGACGAAATTACATATAGTTCTATATATTACAATTATTTTTTTTAATAGATAAATCAGGGTTTTTAGTTGGAGTTTCAGTATCAAACTCTCAGATCTGTCTTTGCTTTACAGTCCTTGAAGACTCTACGGAACTCAGACTTGAAACCATATATTATCTTCATTGCACCCCCTTCACAAGAAAGACTTCGGGCATTATTGGCCAAAGAGGGCAAGAATCCAAAGGTAAAGTTATTATACTGTTAGACTATTCCATTAAAAGTAAACATGAAAACACATGGCTTAATATGCCACAGTGCTTAAAAACCACGTCAGCTTAGGCTTTCAAACTGATTATTCTTTCTGCCATGTCACTTTCCCCAAAACTGCCACACTTGCCTCTGGTTGCATTTAGGTAGTTCTCCAAAGCAAGGGGCTCCTCTTGTTCTGCATACAGTTCCTGTTGTTATTCCAAATGTATGGTAGCCTTTGACATTTCTTAAAACTTCTGTCATCTTCACACAGATCCATGTTATTTCTGATTTCTTAAAACTTCCATGTCCTCTTCACACAGATCCATGTTATTTCTAACAAGGATTAGATGACACCCGCTCCGCCACCAAATATTCTCAGCAGATCCTTAGGGATTACCCACATTTTCTGCAGATATTCCATATATGCCAGGATCCAAGTTGAGTGCTCTTGCCTTTCTCCTCTTTTTTCTGATTGAAATTTTATGTTCTGTTTGTCTTCTGCCTTTGATCTTTTCATATGATCTGAAATGGAAAATTTTTTTAAATTATATTAGATGCTGAGTGAGGTTGAGGTGGTCCATATTATACCAAATGGTACTAAAAATTAAATGATAATATAGTGATATATATTAATCAAAGCATTGATATTTTATTTGACATTTTAAACATATGATATGAAAACCATCAAGTGACATGCTATATCACAGCAACAAATACTCTTCCTTGTTCTTAGCAGATTTCCTAAGTGGTTCTGTTTTATAAAGGAATCACTTAGCGCTCATTTCATTTGCCTTTTCTTTCTCCATAAAAATTCATACTACTACTCCTCCCTCAAATCTCTTCAGAAGTCACAACATCACACCTCTCCTTTTCTTTGGTTTTTGACTATTGACCACATCCACCAGCCTTCTTTGTTCCTTCCCAGGATATCTTTTTCTACTCTAGAAAAAGATTTGTTATTCAGCCTATATTGTGTTTATTTTTCAATGTCTTAGACCTCAGGGACTTCCCATCCTTTATATTGAGCATAATTCGGTTGCTTTGTTATAGGCTAAGTAGGCCAGCTGGTTAAAGTAGTGTTTCACTCCGTTTTCATTTTTGAAGTCACAAAAGACCATATTTGACATGATTCCATTATTTGGAATATCCAGAATAAGCAAATCTATGGAGACCAAAAGTAGATTAGTGCTTGCCTAGGGCTGAGGGTTGGGAGAAAATGGGAGTGGCTGCTAATGACTATGAGGTTTTGGGGGAAGGAGAACAGGGCATGGAGAGTGGAGGGTGAGGAACATGTTCTAAAATGGATTGTGGTATTGATTGCACAACTTCTCTGTGACTACAAAAAACTGTTCAATTGTACATTTTAAGTGAGTGAACTGTATGAGTCCACCATTGAATTGGTTGCAGTTCACCATTAAATGGGTGAATTGTGAATGAACTGTATCTCAAGAAACCTGTTATTGGGGCAGGAAAAAAACCACAGTGGGCTTTTCCGTAGAAATTGAAGGTTGTTTTAGAATTTGTGTGGAAATTTTAAAGAATAACCAAAACACTTTAGAAAAAAGTTGGAAGCCTTTTTCTTTGTTAATGTTCTTGTTTTCCATTTCATTGAGTTACCTTATTTTTATTCTTTATACTTACTTTGGCTTTAATTTGCACTTGCTCTAGTTTCTGAAGAAAACATGATTTTTAAACCTTCTTTTCTAATAAGAAGTTACATAGTTTTAATTATCATTTTGTTAGAAATATTCCCTAATTTCCTGTCATTTTCTTTCTTTAATCCATGGGTTATTTAGAAGTATCTAATTTCCCCCTATTGGAGATTTTAGAATGTTTTATTGTTGTATAATTCCACCGTGGTAAGAGAACATATTCTGTAAGATGTCAGTCTTTCAAATTTTGTTGAGCCTTATTTTATGACCCAGTATCTGTTCTGTCTTGGCGCATATTCCTGCACACCAGTAAGAATGTATATTTTGCAGCTGTTGGGTAAAGGGTGATGTATCTGATTGCTTTTTACGTTTTATCTCCTTTGGTAATTAATAATGCTTATCACACAATAGAAGTGTTAAGTAAAAACTGATCCTAAATTTTAACTCTGTGAAATAGTGTTAGCTAAGAAAGTAATGGTGTTCTTCACTGAATGCACAACTTAATCTTGTTACATTCTGAATCTGGTTTTGCTATAATGGGGTCTTAAGAGTGGTAAACTAATAGTGTGAATTATTATGGTCAATTTTGCCTATAGATAATTTTTTCAGGCCAAAGATTTTATGAGCAAAATCATTTTGTTTCAATTTTGTCGTGAATTGTAAAATAATTATAAAGTACCAAATATATAAGTCATTTTTGGCAAAAGATAAAATACTTCAGTTTGATAAGGAAAAATTTAGGATTAGATACTCTTTTGAATCTATGTAAGATGTGCAGCTTAATAACATTTACATTTCAAATCTAGTAAGACAAAGTTTAGATTCTCTTTTGAGTTCTAGAATGTTCTTTCAGTAACCTTGAGCTTTGGGTAAACATAAGTTGTGACCAGAACATCACAGTGTGTTCAGTTACAATGGTGTAGTAGCTTCCTGCTGGGAAACAAAGGATTCTGTGTGCCAGAGCCAGCTGCACAACATTCCAGAATGAAAATTAGAGCCACACAAGAAACCAACTCAGGGCAAGCCAGAGCTATCGTATTTTTAGTATGTTTTCCTACTGTTATAAAAGTTTGACTGGTTGAATGATATAAATTGCTTGATATTGTGGGTCCAATATATTTTTGATGTATGGCCTCTATGGCTGAGACATTGGGCATTTAATTAGTTCTCTTCATTGACGGGGCGCTCTGGGGGCAGTTTCACTTTCTTGGACACCTGTGCTTGATCATCAGAGGGGTTCGGGATAAGTTTTGCATATTACCTTGCCATCTGCTTGTCTGTGAAAACACTTGTTTCCTTTACATATTAAAGTAGCCTGCTTCTATTTGGCTTCCCAAACTCTCTTAGGATACTTGTTTTTGTATCTTAAAGACCTCCTTTGTGTATTGAAATTGTCTATCAACTTAAAGTATTAAACTATTGCCCCCAAAACCATAGATTATTAAAATCTTGGATTTCCAGCGTGTTTTCATAAAAAAAGATACCCATTCTATTGATCCTTTTCTCGTGGTTTTACTCTTTTAAACTCTACAACAGATATAAAAGGCAGGGGCTCTTTATAAGAGCCAGAATAGGTGATATTTAGGGTCCTGCCAGAAAAGTTCACTCTGTTACAGAAGACGTTTTAGGAAGAGGTTATGATGACCTACAATGTTTGAAAATGAGCGTCTGTAGAGAATTCAGAGAGTCTGTGCTCTTGAAGCCTCTTGTGGATAAGACAGAAACACATAAAACCTACAAAGCAGTATAAATAGGTTATGAAAAGAAAGTGAAAGTCACTCAGTTGTGTCCAACTCTTCACAACTGCATGGACTACATAGTCCATGGCATTCCCCAGGCCAGAATACTGGAGTGGGCAGCTTTTCCCTTCTCCAGGGAATCTTCCCAACCCAGGGATCAAACCCAGTTTCCCACATTGCAGGCGGATTCTTTGCCAGCTGAGCCACAAGGGAAGCCCATAATTAGGTTATATACATTATACTGAGTCACAGATGATTTGCAGTGAGCGTGCTGAAGAGGCCAGAGCAAAGGGAATCTCTGTGGCCATGACAGGGTTTGGGAGGAGCTCTGAAGTTGAGTATTTTGGGAGACAGAAGGAAAGCAGTATGTTAAGGCTTTTTTTTCACCCATCTTGTTTTTCACCCATCTCTGACTCATTGTGAAGTTTGGGGTGGTTTACCTCATGGTTTTTCATCTTTTCTTTGCAGCCTGAAGAGTTGAGAGAAATCATTGAGAAGACTAGGGAGATGGAGCAGAACAATGGCCACTACTTTGACACAGCAATTGTGAACTCAGATCTTGATAAAGCCTATCAGGAACTGCTTAGGTTGATTAACAAACTTGATACTGAACCTCAGTGGGTGCCATCCACTTGGCTGAGGTGAAGGAAAACATTCATTCTGTAGCAGGACTGGACTTGACCTGGCAGACTATCCATAGGAAGATAGCCCTGATACTTGAGCACATCTCTGAGGTGGCAGGCAGTGTAAACTGTAGACATGTTCTTGGATCGTGAATTAGTGAGAAGAAAATCCCCTTAAGCAATTTGTTAACAGCAGTCTTTATTCTCTCTCTGTACCTGGCTTTAGAGGTTCTTGCCTCAGATGGGGATTTTAAATGGAAGTTTTCAACAGAGCCATTCTAGTTTATCCATGGTAAAAGCCTTTTAATTCTGTTTTCATCTAACCAAATCTTTTCTGCCTAGTCATATTTCCACAAAAACGTGTATATATACACAATGGTCCGTGTTTAACACTGCAGTAAATATTGATGTTATTTAACAGTTAATTTAAATGATTTCATGAGAATTTGGGAGTGAGGGGGAACTGTGCTGTGCACTGGGCAAGACGACAGGATTTGGTTAGAAGACTGGCTTAGTCATCAGAATGACTTTACTTTCTTAAAAAATGGAGCCACTTTGGTCTGGAGCTACTCTGTTAGCCTTGAATTCATTTATATGTCTTTTAATTCTTAAAAACATTCCATTAGAAGCACCAATTTTTTAGCTCAAACTTTGTGGATCAGGCTTCATTGCAGACTCTGATCTAAAACATAGACAACATAGGCTGATCTTTTTAAAAGTATAATGAGTTTTTGAATTTTTATCTTAAATTGTCACAACTGATTTGGTAACTTCCTTTTCCTGATCTGCATAGTACAATAGAATGTATAAGTTATATTTTTATGAATGGCAGATATTCATATATAAACTGTTGATCATTAAAAGTTTCTTCAAGATGCAGGTTTTTACATACATGAGAGGACACAGCACATTTGACGGTTTTTGCATTTTATATATGAACACAGTATAATTTGATGACTGTTATATATGTAGGTAATAAACTGGAATTCTGTGATCAATATAGCTGCTGTACTGTATACTAATATTTAATAGATTGACAAATGGTCATTAATTACACTTGTTCAACATTGGAATAAAATATTTAATAGATTGACAAATGGTCATTAATTATACTTGTTCAACATTGGAATAAGATTATATGAGAGAAATGACATGACAATTGACTTTGAGATCAGAAGGAAAAGATGACCTGAAAGTCATTTGAACATTTTAGGAAAAGAACACTGCAGGGGAAAAGTTAAGCATATAGAAATAGGTTTTTATCGTTAAAAAAAAGTCTGCCTCTTATGACCAGAATGCAACAAGCTAAATCATAAAACATTTAAGCTAATGGGATTTTCATACTGTCTCTATAGCTTGAAGCTTTAAAAGTCAACTTCTGTAATCGGCATGGAAAGTTAATTTGTAGTCTCTTTCAGGTTTAGGGGATGGTGTGGTGTGTGACAAACAACCTCAAATGTGAATGTCTTGATTTTATTTTTATGATGAATACAGCTACAACAATTGTTTCCAAAGCTAAACACTGGAATAATATTGAATTGTCACTTATTAACATAAGCAACTGTTTTTAATGAGTAGTTTGTCTTGGTGTCATGTATGTATTTGAGTTTTTCTCTTTTGCATAATACTATTTGAACAAATGTAGACTGTTTATATGTAGCCTTTTTCTGTTCAACTTTGTGTGGCCTCAGAGTTGGCTGTAGAGTTGTCTTATGCAGAAATAATGTTCCTTAGAAGAAAGTAATTCCTGGGTTGAGGGAAGGAATGCCATACATACTGTCTCTTTAGGTCTGAAACACTCCAGTTTATGGCAGGAAAATGCAAAGGTCACAGTGATTTTCAGCAATGAAAACAAAGGACTGTATTAAATCTTTTCACTTTCCCAATTTACTTTCTCCTTAGGAATGAAAGGTAGTCTGTGGAATTTTGTGAGCTGCTTAGCATAACTGACAACTGTTTTCAACCCTAAAGTCTAAAATGTTTGTAGTTTCAGTCAAGTTAGAATTGAGATTTTAGGTGGTGTCAGTAAGTGGCTACCATGCTAGTCTTCTAGTTAGCCTGCAGACCACAGGGCCACACAAGGGCCACGTGCTATGGACTCGGGCATGGCTTTAAGAAGCAGGTTCAAGGACCCTGCCGAGCGAGGCACATGCCATGCCATAGTGCACTCTTAAAAGTCTAAGGTGATGAGGTATTTTAGGGGTCAGTGAAATCTTATGTAATTCTCTCCTTCCTCATCAGCAGTGATAGAGGAATAGAAATGTTTATGTCCCACACTTTCTTCAGTCCCAGTGATATGGATGTGCTGGTACTCATCCCAGCCCCTCCAAAGTGAAAACTGAGTTGTTGCTGACTTCTTTGAAAGAAAATAGAAAAAACCTTGCTCCTTACCTAGCTGTGCTGTATACCACTCTGGCCAAGTCCATTTCCTGGCCTTCTGTGCTTCTGATTGGAGACCCCAATGTTGGGGAGGTCTTAACCACTTAATAGGAACCATACCAATAGCTAATGAAATGCACATTAGTTCAAATAAGAAAATAACCTTCCTTTACTAAATTTTCTTAAGTCAGAACAAATAGAAAGGAGAATAGTTTTTAGATTAATCCAGATTTGCTTTCTATGAAAACCTAATGTCTGGATTTTTTTTTTCCTTTTCTCATGGCCTAAGGAATAATTTGAATGTAATTTTGTGAATGTGTGTGGAAAATATAAACCAGGGATTTAGCCTTAATAAAGGTAACTTTTTTGACACCTGTTGTTAATCTTCCTTTGTACTTTACCTTGCCTTTATCTGCACTCTGTTATTTTGAGATGTAATACTGCACAAGATAATGTAAAAATAAAAAGTAAAATTATGTTTCAAATTTTAAAAGCCACTGACTACTTTCTCTTGTGTGCTTATATCCTCTGCCGTTCAAGGTTTCAACACAACTAAAACCACCCACCTGTCTTCAGGTTCTGCTAGCAAGTCCATCGGAGCCTCTGGGTGAAACACAAAATATGTTTTATTTTTCACAGTGGAAGAGTGCCCCCTATTGGCACAAATGTAGGTTCTGTTTCCTATATTGTTTATTTAAACTATATTAAAGATAGACAAAGCTGGAAGCTCTAAAAGTTTTCTGGGGAAGAAGATATGTAAGACAGGCAAATTCCACTACATGCAACCATGGACTTGAGAACACTGAGGGTAGGATGAGTTGTTGACAAATACACATTTCTCAAATCTTTAGCCTTCCTCCTTTCCTATACCTATTCTGTATCTCCCAAAGGAGGCCAGTCATAGACCAAAAAGTGTCACACATACACACCTTGCTACCCCAGCCCCACTTGCCATTCCTATCCTGATCGCCTGCCTCCCTTTCCCAGGAGCTCAGATCACCAACCCTACACAACAAACCATCTGTCCACCGCTGTCAGAACGCTGAAGTGGGACTCCCTGGTGGTCCAGCAGTGAAGACCACCTTCAGTGCAGGCAGTGTGTAGGTTCATCCCTGGCTGGGAGCGAACATCCCACATGCCTGCTGGCCAAAACTCCAAAACATAAAACAGAAGCAACAGTGCAACAAATTCAATAAAAGATTTAAGAAAGATGGTCCACATAGAAAAAATATTTTTAAAAAATATGCTGAACCATAAAATCATCTGTACTTTTGTAAGGGAGGTTAGCCAAGGCCAGTAAGTAACAAAGGTTGATGAAGCCACAGGAAAAACCGAGGGTACTTCTCTAGCTCAGTGCTTTAAAGTTAATATAAGTTTACCTAAATGAAATCACTAAAATTGGCTCTCTGCATCAACTTTTCCACTAATTTTTGCCTCCCACAGAGCATACATACCACGAGATTCAAGGCTCTTAAAGTCAAGATACATTTGCTCTGCATTCTACCTGCAAGATGGAAATGATTGGTATTTATACTTCACTAGGGGCTTCGCCTGGAGAAGGCAATGGCAACCCACTCCAGTACTCTTGCCTGGAGAATCCCCGGGGCGGCAGAGCCTGGTGGGCTGGTGTCTGTGGGGTCGCACAGAGTCAGACACGACTGAAGCAACTCAGCAGCAGCAGGGGCTTTGCAAATGATGCTGGTGGTAAAGAACCTGTCTACCAGTGCTGGAGACTTAAACTAGGGTTTGATCCCTGGGTCGGGAAAATCCCCTGGAAGAGGGTTGGCAGCCCACTCCAGTATTCTTGCCTGGAGAATCCCACAGACAGAGCAGCCTGGTAAGTTACAGTCCGTAGGCTCAGAGAGTCGGACACGAATGAAGCAATTTAACTTGCATGCACTAGGGTATTGGGAAGATTACATATTAGGCAATTCATCGTTAAACCTATTTTCAAGACTTACATACTTGATTGTTAGTTTCCCAATTTACATTGAGTCTGAGATTTTATTTTGTAAGTAACAGCAGGATTTCCTAAATATCAGCTCCTCCCGGACAGGCCTTATGTGTTACCTTTACCCCAAATTTTAAATGTAGGAGAGGCAAAAAAGAATATAAAAATTCTGAACTTAGATTACCTGGATTTAAATGGGACTCACCACTTTCTAGTTTTTTAATCTAGGACCACTCAAGCTCCTTATGTCTCAAAATTTTCTGTGAAACATGGGATTAAAATAATATGTACCTCTTATGGTGGCTGTGATGATATAAACAAGGTTCTAACTGGCACAACTAAGCTGCTTTGTAGCAGGTGTTAAATGTTCACAAAATTACTTGGTTAATTTAAAAGCCAACAGGGGCTTCATGGTAAAGAGTCCACCTGCAATGCAGGAAACCTGGATTCAACCCCTGGGTTGGGAAGATGCCCTGGAGAAGGGAATGGCTACTTAACCCCAGTAGAATTCCTGGAGAATTCTATGGATAGAGGAGCCTGGTCCATGGGGTCGCAAAGTCAGACATGACTGAGTGACTAACATGCTTTTAAAAGACTAGGCTGTGATACCAGTTGATTTAAACACAATACTATTAAGGCTAGTGTTGTAATTTCATTAACCAAAAATTGCTCCATGGCCAATCATGTCAAAAAACCCTTGGAACTGAGTGCAGGAAAGCCTGAATAATCATGGATGACTCACACCAAATCAAGCTACTAAAAATCTCCATTACCTGATACAGCCATATTACTCTCAAATGGGAATTATTTTTTTCTTAGATTAGCAATAGCAATATCAATAAGCTCTCCTAACTCTCTGGCAATCATGTATTTATCAGTACCCCAAAATTCAACAATCATTTCAGTAAGCTTGTAAGTAAAACACTGAAATCTGAAGGATGGAGGAAGGAGACTCCCACTTCATACATGTCTGTGGAGGAAGCTCTTTTTGAATGCCAATCCCATGTGCCAATCTGAGCATAAGAACACAACTTACTCTTAACAGTAAATTCATTAAAAAAGGAACAACTCATTTTTAAATCATTTTACTGTTTATACCGTAGTCACATTTGAATTGGCAGAACTGTTCCCATGACAGACCAGAGACCTGTTATTCAAGGAAAAATAAGTGAAGGTTTTCCTAAAGCTTAAGGAGAGACGTCCCATAGTAACTAACACAAGAATGGCTGTAGCAATCCCAGACAGTGGTGCCAAGGTGTGTGAGCAGGTAGGAACAAAGGGTGCTCTGGAGTAGCTGGCCAGTACTACTGCTTCCTAAAGGGGTTTCTTATTATGTTCGGGAAGCAGATGCCTTGTAACAGATGTATAACTGAAGTAGGGTGACACTTCTGCAGCATAAATTCTACAGGTTTTGGGACAGGTTCTACAAATTTCATTGGTGATTAATTGTTGCTTAATTATGATTCTGCAAACGTAGATCCCATAAACAGACATTCAGGGAAATTTTACAACTGGTGAAATTCTTAAGCCAAAAAATAAATAGCCATACAACAAACCTACACACCATGAATTAAAATGGTGACATGTTAGGCCTTCTGAAAGAACCAGAGCAGGAAAGCTTATTCAAACAGAAGATCTTCATCCTTCTCTTCAGCCAGGAGATTAGCAGGCTCTATCACCTCTCCGGCTGCCCTCCGTTGCTCCAAGTCCTTATCAGACTTCTCCTTGAGAATCTTTTTCTTCTCCTGTATTTTCTTTAATCTGTAAGATAAAGGAGGGAATTTTCTGAACAATGTTTTGGTACTAAGTGGAACTGATTTCTTCTAGTTTTGTAACAAGGATAATAAACACCTCTACGAAGTCAAACAAAATTCTGCCTTTATTAATTTCAATTTTGTTAATATATTTATGACCCTTTTTTTTAAAAAAGACTTGATGTTGAACACATTCGTGGCTCAAATGGTTAAGAATCTGCCTGCACTGCAGTTGGCCTGGGTTCAATCCCTGGGTCGAGGAGATCCCCTGGAGAAGGGAACAGCAACCCACTCCAGTATTCTTACCTGGGGAATCCCATAGACAGAGAAGCCTGTGAGCTATAGTCCATGGGGTCTCAAGGAGTTGGAAATGATTGAGCAACTAACACTTTAACACACATTTTAAGCTAATAACTGATTGCAAAAGCTCCTATCTCAGGGTGAATAAACTTGAACATTCACGTGATGATATTGAGTATTCAGACATTAAAATTCTGGATCATTCAATTTGGATTACCACAACTCTGCATACCAACTGAAGAACTAAATTTTAATAATGATGATTATAAATCATAATCAAATGCTACTCAAGGTCCAAGACAGTCATGGCTTGCCTTCATTTATTTTGCACTTCTCTGAACCTGGCACACTGACCCCTGCATACCACCTATGTGGTATGTATTGTTCCATAAATCAAGGTAAACTGGAAGTGTTCAAATAGGAGATGGCAAGAGTGAACATCAACATTTTAGGAATCAGTAAACTAAAATGGACCAGAATGGGCAAATTTAATTCAGATGACCATTATATATACTACTGTGGGAAAGAATCCCTTAGAAGAAATGGGGTAGCCCTCACAGTCAACAAAAGAGTCTGAAATGCAGTACTTGGGTGCAACCTCAAAAATGACAGAATGATCTCTGTTCGTTTCCAAGGAAAACCATTCAGTATCACAGTAATCCAAGTCTATGCCCCAACCAGTAACACTGAAGAAGCTGAAGTTGAACGGTTCTATGAAGACCTACAAGACCTTCTAGAACTAACACCAAAAAAGATGTCCTCTTCATCATAGGGGACTGGAATGCAAAAGTAGGAAGTCAAGAGATACCTGGAGTAACAGGCAAGTTTGCTCTTTGAGTACAAAATGAAGCAGGGCAAAGGCTAATAGAATTTTGTCGAGAGAATGCACTGGTCGTAGCAAACACCCTCTTCCAACACAGGAGAAGACTACACATGGACATCACTAGATAGTCAATACTGAAATCAGACTGACTGATTATATTCTTTGCAGCTGAAGATGGAGAAGCTCTATACAATCAGCAAAAATAAGACCGGAAGCTGACTGTGACTCAGATCACGAACTCCTTATTGCAAAATTCAGACTTACATTGAACAAAGTAGGGAAAACCACTAGGCCATTCGGGTATGACCTAAATCAAATCCCTTACGATTATACGGTGGAAGTAACAAACAGATTCGAGGGATTAGATCTGATAGAGTGCCTGAAGAACTATGGATGGAGGTTCATGACACTGTACAGGAGGCAATGATTGAAACCATCCACAGAAAAAGAAATCCAAAAAGCCAAAATGGTTGTCTGAAGAGGCCTTACCAACAGCTGAGAAAAGAAGAGAGTGAAGGCAAAGGAGAAAAGGAAAGATATACCCATCTGAATGCAGAGTTCCAAAGAATAGCAAGGAGCAATAAGAAAGCCTTCCTAAGTGATCAATGCAAAGAAATAGATGAAACCAACAGAATGGGAAAGACTAGAGATCTGTACAAGAAAATCAGTGATGCCAAGGGAACATTTCATGCAAAGATGGGAACAATAAAGGACAGAAACCGTATGGACCTAACAGAAGCAGAAAATACTAAGAACAGGTGGCAAGAATACACAGAAGAACTGTACAAAAAAGATATTAATGACCCAGATAACCATGATGGTGTAATCACTCACCCAGAGCCAGACATCCTGGAATGTGAAGTCAAGTGGGCCTTAGGAAGCATCACTACAAACAAAGTTAGTGGAGGTCATAGAGTTCCAGTTGAGCTATTTCAAACCCCCAAAGATGATGTTGTTAAAGTGCTGCACTCAATATACCAGGAAATCTGGACACTACAGCAGCGGCTACAGGACTGGAAAAGGTCAGTTTTCATCCCAATCCCAAAGAAAGGCAATGCCAAAGAATGTTCAGACTACTGCACAATTTCACTCATATCACACGCTAGCAAAGTAATGCTCTAAATTCTCCAAGCTAGGCTTCAACAGTACATGAACTAAGAACTTCCAGATGTTCAAGCTAGATTTAGAAAAGGCAGAAGAATCAGAGATCAAATTGCCAACACATGCTGGATCACAGAAAAACCAAGAAAATTCCATCTCTTGCTTGAGACATCTACTTCTGCTTCATTGACTACAGTAAAGCCTTTGTGCAAATCACAACAAACTGTGGAAAATTCTTAAAGAGATGGGAATACCAGACCACCTTACCTGCCTCCTGAGAAATCTGTATGCAGGTCAAGAAGCAACAATTAGGACATGGAACAGAATGGTTCCAAATTGGGAAAGGAATATGTCAAGGCTGTATATTGTCACCCTGCTTATTTAACTCATATGAAGAGTACATCATGCAAAATGCCAGGCTGGATGAAGCACAAGCTGGAATCAAGATTGCAGGGAGAAATATTAATAACCTCAGATATGCAGATGAAACCACCCTTATGGCAGAAAGCAAAGAGGAACTAAAGAGCCTCTTGATGGAAGTGAAAGAGGAGATTTAAGAAACTGGCTTAAAAAAATCAACATTCAAAAAACAAAAATCATGGCATCCCCCCATCCCATCACTTCATGGCAAATAGACGGGGAAACAGTGGAAATAGTGAAAGACTTTTATTTTCTTGGGTTCCAAAATCACTGCAGATGGTGATTGCAGCCATGAAATTAAAAGACACTTGCTCCTTGGAAGAAAAGCTGTGACAAACCTAGACAATAGTATTAAAAAGCAGAGACATTACCTTGCCAACAAAGATCCATCTAATCAAAGCTATGGTTTTTCCTAGAGTCATGTATGGATGTGAGAGCTGGACTACAAAGAAGGCTGAGCACCGAAGAACTAATGCTTTTGAACAGTGGTGTTGGAAAAGATTCTTCTTGACAGTCCCTTGGACTGCAAGGAAATCAAACCAGTCAATCCTAAAGGAAACTGGTCCTGAATATTCACTGGAAGGATTGATATTGAAGCTGAAACTCCAATACTTTGGCCACTGATTCAAAGAATTGACTCACTGAAAAAGACCCGGATGCTTGAAAATATTTGAAGGTAGGAGGAGAGGAGGATGACTGAGGATGAGATGGCTGGATGGCATTTGTGACTCAATGGACATGTATTTGAGCAAGCTCTGGGAGATGGTGAAGGACAGGGAAGCCTGGTGTGCTGCAGTCCACGGGGTTGCAAAGAGTTGGACATGACTGAGTGACTGAACAACAACAGCAGCTTTAAATGTTAGCCTGCAGCCTGCCAGGCTTCTTGTCTATGGGATTTTCCCAGCAATACTGGAGTGGGTTGCCACACCCTCCTCCAGGGTCCCTTTCCAACTCAAGGATCTAACCCGAGTCTCCTGCATTGCAGGCAGATTCTTTACTGCTGAGCCACCAGGGAAGCCTCCCCTCATGAGACACCCACATAATCACTTCCATTTGAAAGAATTATCAACACTATTTCTAGTTTCTCTGAAAGGCCTATGTTTTCAGAGAAACCACATTTTAGTTATGTGCAAAACTTGGCACAGATTGGTCTCCACAGCCTTTGGCAATATCATCTCTTGCTTCTTACCAGAATAAAACACAAGTTGTGCTAATTCTAAAGAACATAAGCCAACAAGTTTCTCAGCAAATCAAGTCTTTGGAATATGGAAAAACAAAAAATGACCAATAACTTCCAAATCCAACAAACCTGTAGAACTCCTCTCGCTCTCTTTCATCCAGCTCTGTGATGATATAAGCAAGGGTACGTTCAATCCGGGGAATGATGACTAGAGTTTAAAAGTATATATGTAGTCAGAACTTCAAACCTCTTTTTAAATTGCCAGTGCTCATTTGTACAACAGTTACTTAACCATAAATGTACATTTAATGCAAAAAACAAAAACGGAAAAGTAAAACGCAGTGTAATCCCACCACCCTGGGTTAACTATTTAAATATTTTGGTATGTGTCCTGTACTGTCTTTCTATGCACAGGTAACACTGGGCCATGATATATACAACGCTGAATATACTGAATTTATATGAATATATAACACTGAACCACAAATTCTATTTTAAATATAACAGCAATCTAAACACTGAACAGAGGGAGTACAGTAAGTTGAATTTTGTGTCAGTCATAGGTTCAACTTTACACAGAATTTCTTTATTCTGCTTCTAGAATGTGAGCTCCTTGCGAATTGGAACTTAACCCATTTTGTGTTGCTTGCAATTCCAGGCATGAGGCTGGCACAAGCAAGCAGTCAGGAAATGTGTTTTGAGTTTTTAAAAAATGAGATAACTTCCTCTTTAACACTAACAGATCCCAAGCAAAATAATTTCCCTGTTGCTCAAAGTTTGCTACTTTCTTACCTTAAAATTAAATAGACGTTTCTTTAATGAAAACTGAGCCTTTTAAGGAAAAAGTACTTTGGCAACATTAAGGAGTCATAGTTTTAAAATAATGAAATAAGAGAGATGGAGGATAAAGGCATACAATAGGAAAACTTATTTTGAGAAATCAAGAATAAGAGATAAGGCCTAAGAAAGATTTAAAGTTAAATACAGTAAGTCCTCTACATAAGAACTTTCACATTGTGAACTTCCAAAGATACAAACGTGCGCTCACATGTCTAACGTACGTTGTCACATGCATGCGTGTGGTTGTGCTTTTGTGTACTTTACTGTACAGTACTTCAGAGTACAGTAGCACAGTGTATTTCAAGCCCAGGATTTCTGGAAGCCAGTGTAAAAGCAGTGATTGCTGTAGCTGGTACAGCACTCCCTAACCACCACTGGATCGTTTTTTCAAGAGTAGACGGAATTCAATCCAGCAAGGAACCTGTGCCATCAGCATCAGGCTTGAGTGAAATCAGCTTGTCCTCCGCCTGCTACTGCTGATGATCCATCTCCTACCTACCCTTTCTCCTCCAGTTAGTAACTCTTCCTGCCTGTTCACTCGATGCCAACTGTTGCACTATACTACTGTATTTTTCAAGGTACTATAAGATTTAAAATGTCTTATTTTTCTGTTTGATGAACACTTATCTGTACTGACCCTCTGCCCTTCTCACTGTGGACAGCGGCGACATCTTACTCAGCAGGCAGCCAGTGCCTGAGTCCTAGCAGGTCTGAGACAAGGATGGAGGCGGGGACAAAAGGGCAGCTTAAACTCACCATGTTCAATAGCGTTTACACGCCTGTTGGTTATCTTAATAGCTTCATCCAAAGTAACAAAGGACGTCTAAAATAAGAGGATAAATTAATAATGTAGGCTCAAAATTTTCTTCCTAATCATACCCTGGCCTTCACTCAGCACTTGTAGAAAACATTTGGAAACCAAGACTACTACTTCTCAACGTACTTAGAAAACAGAAGTCTTATGAGGTTTCCACAGAGCTAACATGACTTCCATTCTATTAGAATTCATTTACTTCAGACTCACCTGAAGTTATAAAAATGGCAAGAGGAAGAGAATCATACACTAAGGACCTAGACACATATTAACTGACCACAAATGGGAAACAAAGGCTTTCATGCATAAATCCTATAACATATGCATTTAAATCCAGTGTTGACTGTTGCTGTTCTCACCTAGTCAAGAGTGAAGCTACACCACTGCACAAACATTGTGTTAGTGATAAAAAGTAGGGACAATGGTGCAGAAGCCCCCATTTCAGAAATCAAGGCATTTCTGGCTTGTTTCACGCAGGCATGGCAACAGTTTAAAGTACTAAGTGCAATATGCTCCGATTCAGGATCTGAGTCTCCCCGACGTGACTGTTAGATATCAAACTGCAGGACTTACCTGCAGTGAAGCCAGTTCCACCAGTAGTTCCACTGCTTTGGCATAATTCCTCTTCAGTTTAGCCAACTGTTCCCCACCTCTGGCTAAACCAGTCAGTTCATAACCTAAAAGAACCAGTCAGACAACATTTGCATTTAGAGTACTCTTCCCCATAAACTTCCCAAAAGATGGTAAGTCAGAATTAATACTAACGACAGAAAAACAAATTTAGCGACCCTATTCAATGCACACACAAAGTGCCCATTTCACTCCCCCAAACCATCATGCCTGCTGCTATTTGCACAGGGGCACTATTCTAACTATAGGGGAAGCTGCTGACTAACCTTCACGTGCCCAGCTTGTAGACTATACTGCCTGATGCCCCAGTACAGTGACAGTCTATTAATAAGTGATGCTCTAGAATGCTTCTTCATTCAAGCTGTACTAAATATTCTATGTGAACCAATTAAATAGGAGGGCTAAAGAAAGAATATCTTTATTTCTATGAGAAAGAGCTGATTACTTTGGAAAGGCTCAACAAAGATGTGTTACCACCTAAAACGTGCTGTCAAAGTAGGAAAAGTGGAAAGTTATAAAAAAACTGTCCTGAGCTGGCTATAAAAGTTTAGGAAGATTCAGCATTCAGGTTGTATCACAGTGTCTAAGAATTCAAAGATACCCGAACTGCAAATTACAAACAATGCATTATGGGTGTGGTATGCAGAAAGACAACATGGAAGTCTAATTAGTGGATTCATACTCAAAGAAAGGTCAAGGCTTTGTATTTTTAAAATCTGGAAATGACTAAATTTCTAGGTGGAAATAAAGTATTTTAAGCAGTGTACAATGTTTTACGACTCCACACAATAACACTTTTTTGATTAACTGATAAACTACTGTCTCAACTGTATCTGATAAGAAGGCTTACCAACACTGGAACTACTGAACTCTAATAAGATCTATCAATCATCATTGTTCAAAATAAGGTTCATTTAAAGAGAAACTAGAAGAATCCAGAGACACACATAAGAAGTTTCACACTTACTGTCAGTTCCTTCATGATAATGTTCAAATACTGGCAATGTAACACCTGTTAAACAGAAACATATATGGATTCACGAAAACATGTCCTTGAAGTATGGCTTCTTATCCATGGTTTCCTGTTCCTTTTTCAGGAAATATTCAAAAGTCAAGAGACTGCCTGGAATCGTAACTAGTTTCAAGGAATGAATTTAGGAACCTGCCTTCTTAAGTGTTCATTCCTATTCCAAAGTCAAGTTATCCTTAGTAAGGGATCTGGTTGTTACAATGTTTGGTTTTTTTTTCCCTTCAGCTTTGAAGTATACTTAAAATGTAAAAAGCTGCATATATTTAATGTGTACATTCTGATGAGTACAACATATGCATACACCCATGAATACCATCATCACAATCAAGGTGATAAACATATCCATCACTTCCAAAACATGTGTCCCTTTTCCTATGTGTGTGTTAAGAATACTCAAAATGAGATCTACTTTAAGTTTCTAAGTGTAGAACACCAAATTATTAACTGTAACTACAGACTGTACAGCAGGTCTGTAGAGTATATTTATGTTTAATAACTTATTTTATATCCACTGAATGACCAGCTCCCCAGTTCCCCTACCCCTATCCCCAGGCAACCACCAGTTAACAACAGTTTCAACATGTAAAGCCAATCAACTTTGTCTAAGAAGAAAAGATTAACTGGGCCATTAAGATCTTGCTGTATACATGAAAGTGAAGTTGCTCAGTCGTGCCCGACTCTTTGCGACCCCATGGATAGTAGCCCGCACCAAGCTCCTCTGACCATGGGATTTTCAAGGCAAGAGTACTGGAGTGGGTTACCATTTCCTTCTCCAGGGAATCTTCCCAACCCAGGGATCGAACCCAGGTCTCTCACATTGCAGACAGACGCTTTACCATCTGAGCTATATAGCTATATAAATATGCTATGCTAAGTCACTTCAGTTGTGTCCGACTCTGTGCGACCCCATAGACGGCAGCCCAACAGGCTCCCCCGTCCCTGGGATTCTCCAGGCAGGAACACTGGAGTGGGTTGCCATTTCCTTCTCCAATTGCTATATAAAATGGGTTGACTTAAAAATGTTATCTTTCTCTGCCAAGAGTTTTAAAGGGTTGAAAAGTTACCTGCTACATTATCTTTCTTTGCTCTAATCTTCACTTGGGCCTTATTTACATTTTGGATAACTGTGGTGCTGCAGAAAAAGAAAAGGCCTTGATTTAGTTGCGTCTTTAGAGTGAGAAGTAAACCAGCAGGGACCTATAAAGTATTTCAACATAAGCAAGATTTCACAATTACGTTTTGATGATTGTCTTTTCAGAAAAGGAAACGATCACTACTACCAAAGGAGAGCCTCAGAGAGCAAAGTATGAACAACATTCAAACATTAACCATAAGAATACAAAGAATGGTTTCAATGTACATAGACTGCTTAAGTTTTCAATCAGAGATGTGGTGCGTGGATGTGACTTTAGGGATTTTCATTCCATTGATGTAATTAGGAGAAGATCTTCCTTCCTTTTGGGTGTGCTATCAAACCTTCCAGCATACTGGAAGACTAAACTGAACAGCAGCAGTTCAGTTCCTTTACCCTGGAACCTATCTAACTTCCATCTGGCTGCACCTGACTCCCCATTTGTTACCATCGCAAAATAAAGTGTCTTCCCCATAACCACCCTAAAACATTTTCACATACCACTCACACACTATTTATTCCCACCCTCTCATGAAAAAGGCAATGCAAATCGTTATCCTACTAATACTGGTGAATATTAAAGTCTACTACTTCAAAAGGACTCACGCCCTTCAAGCTGTAAGACTGTCCACAGGTAATGTTCCTAGAGAACACAAACTAAGAATGGAGGCACTGTGTTATTGGTAAAGAAGACTAAAATAAAAAACCCTGAAAATATCTTCCACTTCTGCCCCGAACAGTAATTTGACTTCAGGAAAGGACTGAACTTAAACTAAGAATTACATTGTTATTGTGTTATTGGTTATTTAACTTAAATAAAGTAAATAAAGTAAAATAAATAAAGTAAAGTTACTTAACTTAAAACTTAAACTAAGAATTACATTGTTATTGTGTTATTGGTAAAGAAGACTAAAATAAAAAACCCTGAAAATATCTTCCACTTCTGCCCCGAACAGTAATTTGACTTCAGGAAAGGACTGAACTTAAACTAAGAATTACAATGCTCACCTGGTCCACCTCACAGGCTTATAGGGAGAATCGAATGACGTTATCTAAACATATGTAAAGCAGTAACTAAGCCATTTTGTACACTTTGTAAGGCATACATCGATAAATGCCATAAAGTCCATGCTCTTTAAACAATCAATTCCATTCTTTAAAATTTTCCTAAGGAAATGATTCAATAGAAATAAGTATATAAAGATGTTCATGGCACCTTTTCTAATATTCTGAAAATCACCCCAAAGGCCCATCATTACAGGAAAACATTAACAAATTATCATACATCTAGAGAAAGATTATGCAGCTGTGTGAAAATGAGGAAACGTTTATGATACAATATTCTGTGTGTGTGCACACAGCATTTAGTTGCTCTGTCATGTCTGACTCTTCGAGACCCCATGGACTGTGGCCCTCCACGCTCCTCTGTCCATGGGATTTTTTTAGGCAAGAACACTGGAATGGGTTGCCATTTCCTCCTCCCAAGGGATCTTCTTACCGAGGGATCAAACCCATGTCTCCTGTGTCTCCTGCCTTGCAGGCAGATTTTTTACCTGCTGAGCCATTGGGGAAGCCCTTATTTAGTTTAAAAAAATAAAAAGACTATAAAAAATAGACGAGAAGGGGGTGACATAGGATGAGATGGTTGGATGGCATCAGTGACTCAATGGACATGAATCTGAGAAAACTCAGGGAGACAGTGATTGACAGAGAAGGTTGGTGTGCTGCAGTTCATAGGGTCACAGAGTCCGACATGACTTAAGAGACTGAATAACAACAACAACAATAAAATATTAAGTATCCTCTGCCTGAAGAACTATGTAACAGGTAATGTACATTAGGGTGGTGAAGTGTTCTTATTATATCACTTGTCCTTAAGGCTTTTATATGTACATTAATTAAAAGTGGTTTTAATGAAATTTTGAACATGAAGGCACTTTGTTTTTCAAAATACCCCACTTTACCTGAAGTCCCCTGCTGTGAACTTGGCCTCAGCAAGCGAAAAGGCAGCTTCTCTCATCACTTCACCCATCAACATTTTAGTCTGGAAAAGCATAAATCAACAGCCGATTCAACCCAAGTTTTTATACAGGGAAAGGTGGTATCATAATCATGTCCCTTTAACAACCACCAGTGTTTCATACCAGGTGTACACGTAAATATTGATCTGGTAACAATAAAATAAACACATCTAATTTTGCTTGAAAGGTTTGATTATGGATACTAACAACATGGCAAAATTGTAAGTTTTATAATATATTACAATAGAGACACTAAAAAATTGAAAACTAGATCTTTACTGAAAGGCCTACCTTATTCCTGAATGGGTCCATGGCAATTTGTTCAAATTACTCTTTTAGATTCACTATACTGCTGTCAAAATCCTAATGGCACAGTGATTCTAAAATAAATCTGGAAGACGTAATGTTTGAGAATACCCAATAATTTTTTTGAAAGAGAAGACAAACTGGGACAGGGGGTTAGAAAGTTACCAGACAGGCCAGAGGAGCAATTATAAGAACACAAGAGAAAGAGCACTTTAGGCAGAAGGAAGAGCTAATGCAAAGGTCCCAGTACTGGATGTTAGAAAAAAGCTCCAAATGAGACCAGAGGGGCAGGCAAGGGCCAGAAGAGATCAAGAGGGGCTTGGGGGCAAGAGTAAAGAGTCTGAATTTGATTTCATGACCTTTCTGATACTGGTTACATTTATAACGCCATTTTTAGTTTTGAAAGAAAAATATTAACAGCCATGCTGGATTTTCCATAGATACTTCTAAAACACAGTTCTAAGCAAACTTCATTCTACCTCTATTATCTTCTTAAGGATCTGTCGAAATCGAAGAGTTAAGGCATCAGATTTTTTCTTCAGGAGGTTTCGACCTGTCTGTGCTCCTTTTAACCGAGCCTTCATGATGGTCTGTGCCCTATGTAAACAAAGTTAAAGAAATTTAAGATAAAAATACTTCCCTAATATGCTGTTAAAACCCTGCTTTATCTGTTGATGTCATGGGCGCAAGAATATACAGCATTTGTGGCTGACAGGCTTAACTGGTTTCTCAATATTGTAGATATCCACCCGCAGTGTTCCAAAAGTGAGAAGTATTTTTTATATAAAATGTAACAATCCTTTAGTAAGTATTTATTAAATAAATTAGTATTTATTTAATTATTAAATAAATAAGTACTTATTAAATAAACATATAAAGAGCCCTATTTTATGATGTCAGCATTGTCTACTTACTTGATTTGTGAGTTGTAACAATATATGTATTTCCATTAAGGATTTTAAAATTCTGTCCATTAACAGCAAACTTTGAAATGCACTTATCTTCAGGGCCAACAACTGCACTTTAAGGGACTTATGCCACTGACTGACTCCCACATGTACACAAAAACATGTACAAGGTTAAGGATGAGTACTCCAGCCTTATTTGTAATAGCAAAAGGGTGGAAACAAATGTCCACAAATCATGGTTCATCATACAACAGAATGATATGCAGCCAGTAAAACAACAACAAAAAAAACAGTAATGCAGATCCGCATGTATTCCCAATATTACACTGTCTTAGTCACACAAAGTAAGGGATACATGTGCTTATATAGATACAGAGAACAGTTCTAGAAAATTTCACAGAAACTGGTAACAGTTTCCTTTCAAAAATGAGGCATTTACTTTTTAAATGGAAAAAAACAGATTTACTCTTTACTACTACACTGTTTTACCTTCTGAATTTTATACCATAATCATTTCTCACTTTTTTCATTAAAAGTGTGGCATGGAAGTGTTTTGATATCACCAGTGAAGACTCTACTACCAATCACTTTATTAATTTGTAAATGACTCTACGTGACAAATGACACATAAGTAAACACTCCTGAGAAGTAACAAGCCACTGAAGTCTCCCTACCTCATTCCAATCTTTTCCCATCAGAAACCCCCAAACTGAAGGCAAGAAAGCAACAGCAAAAACCGACATTTCTGTTCTTGCTACCATATGCCAGATAAAATTCAATAATGAGGAAGAAAAAGTGGGTAGTCAGATTCAATAATAGTTTGCATGACATACTTAGAAAAATTTAAGGGGATATAGTTTCATATAACTGGTGTTATAATCAACTGCAAAATAGTTTTTACTAAACTTTTGGGTAAATTCTTAGATTATGAATCTTCTACCATAGGCCAAAGGTTACTAAGACTATTCTGTAGCTGGAAAGGGCTTTAGACATTATCTTGCAGGACAGGAAAATGAAGCCCAGAAAAGTAAAACAACTTTCCCACAGTTGCTCAGTGAAGAAAAGGCAGAGCAGGAACCTGATCAAGATTTCTGACTCTAGAGATTTAACCAAGGCTCAAACTAAGGCTCAAACCTAAGTCCTCTGTACTCCAACCTGTGCCACACTGCTTCAGCTACAGATTATAAACTGCCTCAGGCAAACAGTTCTGTCTTTGAAAAACTAGCTATTAGTGGCTGAAATTGCACTGACTAGCCTCATTGGAGGTCTACCCATGTGAAGCTGGTTCAGTTTCCAGCCTGAGTAGGAGCTATGCACCCCACTGTGCACATTTAACATACCACATTGTTGACACTAACCACCAGAATTTGGGTTCAAAGAGTTGAACCAAATTTAAGTCAAATCCTAGTATTTCATATTGCAGCAAGTATACAGTAAAAAGGTGAACTGTTTGTGAATTCATGTTAACTTTAATCTATATTTAACATCTTTTCTGGTGAAATAGACAAATTTTAATTCTTGAAACTCAGAGTGATTTGCCCGAGGGCCTACAGTTAGTATGTAGTAGAACCTTGATGTGACTGATTTCTGCAGACGCCAAATCCTTCATGCCTCTTTTGCTTCTACTCTGAACTTGTTTTTGCTTTCTGGTGCCTAAGTAGGTGACAGTGCCATCTTACAGCATAATACAATAAGGTGAAAGTGTCTGAAACAAATCACTAGTATATTTTCTAGCCTAGTTCTTAAAAAACTTCATTTATAAGGTACAAAGCTGCTCGGCCCTACAAAAAATGCTTGACCTTCAGCTAGGATGATGACTTTGCTTCCAGCTGAATCAAAGACATCTGACTACATGACAAAGTACCTGCTGATAGGCCTTGGGAAAATATTTAGAGGAGCAGCTACTTCCTGCACCTGACTTTCCTCTA
Organism: Bos indicus x Bos taurus; assembly: GCF_003369695.1. Lineage (NCBI taxonomy): Eukaryota > Metazoa > Chordata > Mammalia > Artiodactyla > Bovidae > Bos > Bos indicus x Bos taurus. Next base: position 73,062,309 of record NC_040085.1, read on the forward strand.
AATCAGCAAGCTGGACACTCGCAAACAACAAATTGTCACCTCCCCAAACCTATCATTCATGTCTAAGCCCAAATAAGCGTATTCTCACCTCCTAGTCTTAAAGTAAAAACATCAACAACAAAATGTTAACATTCTGACTACTACCAAAGATAAACACAGCCAGACATTAATTAAAGTGGTGAAAAGACATTATTCCGTAACTGCTGACAGCAGGGGAAAGAGCTGAGCTCTTTTCCGATGGTGCACAGGTGATTAAGCATTTTAAAAGGAGTAAGTGGACACGATTTGGAGAAGAGAAAAATTTCAAAAGGTTGAGCAATGGAAATGCCATCAGGCCAACTGTGTCTGCCAGCAAGCAATTAAGGAAGGGGGGTCAGAGGCAGAGCCTACGGTGTTGCATATTTGGGTAGATATTTTACCGGGTGCTGGAATCATCTTAGGAACACAATCTTAGGCTACCAGAAACCAAGCTAGAGTCTGGTAGTCTCTCAGAGCAGGGGTTTGGATGGAGTCAAGGTCATAAGTGCTGGGAGTTCTACAGTCCTCACAACCCCAGGGTATTCCTGATCTTTATCTATTTCTGAAAGCACTGCCTTTCTCCACAACTGACTTGCTTCCCACCTAGGGCAAACAGCTATTAGAAAGTCAATAGATAAGGTAAAAACCAAACAAAAGCCCCTTCATTTCATTAAAACCCACGAAGAGACAGAAATCTAGGTTTGGGGTTTAAATAAACTCTTACTTTAACCGTCCTCAGATTCTCTGAGAAAAGTCAGGAAGAAAAACAACACCGCATACCCAAAGAGTTAGGGCCAAAATCAAAAGACCCAACTGTCCAAAGCCAAAAGTGATTTCTGCTCCTCGGCGAAAAAAGAGTAAGAGGAAAATGAGAGGGCAAATAAGAGCAATCTTTATCTTCCACACGTTGTTAGGCACATTTGATAAAACGTCAAAATTTTCTCCTGCCGAAGAATTTAGACCAAAAGAGAAAGAAGACCACAACCGAACAGATTCCACGGCCATGGGTTCATTCAAGCAACATTTTCTGTGGACGATTAATAATCAAGACATCTCTCATCCTGGAGAGAGTTCCCAGTTCAGTGGTAAACGTACAATAATCTTCTATCCACTTTACAATGAGATGGACGATATTAATATAATGAACACTGAATAAGATGCAATGGTGATGGAACAAAATGAGCGCCTCAGAAATTCAGGGATAGCTTCCCACCACATGTGACATTTCAGGGGATCTTGCCAAGATGAACCTGACGCCCACCTTAGGGCGATTCAACCCCCCGATATGGCCTGCTTCACATCGCAGTCAACTTCCCTTCTCAAAGCATTTATCAAACTTCATCGCCTGGTCTATATCTTCACTGAACTGTGAGCTCTATTCTGGAAGCAGTAGCGACAACTCAGTTATATAAATCTACTGCCCGGATCAATAGGGAATGTGAAATGAATGGCTCGATTAATGACTGAGGTCAGCAGACCTCCACAAAAGTCAGCAGCTCGGGGTGGACTCTGTCCAGTCTGGTTCAACTCAGAGCCAAGGGACTCGTCAGGGAGCCTTGCCCTAGACTCAGGAAGAGGCCTGAGAGCTCAGGATCGGCCCAAGATACAAGGAGCCCCGCCGCTCCAGGGTAATGAAGGGACAGCGGCTCAGGCAGGTGTTCCTGAACACCTGCTCGTTCCATTCTTTTACTTACATTCGCGAGGGAAAGATTTCAATTCGGTCTTTGCCCGACATTCTGACGATGACTGTTCGGCTCGGGTCCCTGGCCGGGCAACCGTGGCTGCAACAACCCAGCCACTGAGTCTTTCTCTACCGGAGTCAGCTGGTGTATCACGTGACCCTCTCCCGTTGCTAAGAGGAAGCTAGGCTATACAGCCTTCACTTCCCCTTCCTGTCGGTACGCGTGAGGGCGGGGGTGTGGGGAGGGCGAAAACAAGAAGGCGATGCCCGGATGTTGAGGCGCGCGCACCCCGGAATCGCCCCCTCATTTCCGGGTCGCCTTCTAGCCCCTCCCCTTCCACCCCCCAGGCTGTTGCGCTCGGTTCTGCACGCGCCAAGCGAAAGAACAGGTAAGAGTATGCTCCTTCTCTTCCTCCAGTTTTCATCTTTGGTCACAGCGCCACCTCCTGATTGACTGAAGGTTCCAGCGAGGATTTATGCTTTAGGGACAAGGAATCAGTTTTCCCTTTTACCTGCGCCTTGACGATTACTTAGAGAAAGCTAAAGATAACGAGAAAACGTACTTTTCAGGTCCTCCTAAGGTCCATATTATTTGTCCTCGGAGGACCTGGACTCTATGGTCAGTGACGAAGAAAGGCCCCTCTCCCGTGGGCGCCTGCGTGCTGCGAGCTGGTTCCGCATGCGCAGTGTGGTCAAGCGAAGCGCACGCTGAGGAGAGTCGGCGGCTGCTGAGGGCTGATCGAACCTGATCTCTCCGACAGAGGAGCGTGGCGTGGGACCTTGTTGTGGGATTCACACACATACCTCAGGTGACTAGTCTCTCTGATCTGTTTCTCCAGGAATTCACTTTGATTGTGTCTAGGGACGGGGGTGGTCGGTAGAGTGTAGGCCCCGGGGCTAACACCCCCTCCTTTTCCCGTCCCCGCGCGGGAAGTGTCTGGACATGACTGCCGCCACCCGCCGGCTGCGTGTCGGCTCCCCGTGTAGCAGAGGTGTCGTGGTACTGACGGAGGAATCTCGCGAAGGCAAGTGGGCCAAGTGATGGGACAGCTTCGTCAACATGGTGATAGTGGGGGGTGTCTTGAGGTGGGACGGCCTGGGGAGAACGCCGTGACACCCCGCCCCAGGACGCTGAGCACTTTGCTGTCTCTAGGCCTGAGAATTCCATCCTTTTTTCTTTTCCCTTCTTCTTCCGCCCCGGCAAATACTACCTCTCAATGGTGACCAGACAGGACACTTCAAGGAACCTGTGGATTGGGCCACGATTTTGACAAGAGTTGAGTTAAAAAAAAGATCCAAGAAGAGTTTGTTAACCTGACCACTAATATTAAAAAATCGAAGCTCTTGTTACCCTGTCGCTGGAGTTGGGCGTTTCTGTAGAATGAGTCAGTCCTTAAGACGAAACTAAAAGATACTACTGAAGAGTTTATTCTTCGTATCATTTTGCCGTATTTTCAGCACCGATGAGAATAGACTTGTAGAATTAAGCGCTGTGGTCTTACGGTTAAGCAGAACTGAAAAACACAAGATACGGAAATTTTAGGTCTCTTTTATTAACTACCCAGACTTAGTCTACTTTAATTTTCATTAAACAAGAAACATTGTTTCTTGGGGAAAAGGTGTAGCAAAGAAGTCTTGGTTTTTCTTCCTATTGAAGTTGTTACTCAAGGGGGAAAAAAAATCTTGTAACTCCGTGTCTTTCAGCAGTTTGGAATTACATAAAGCTTTAGTGCCTGTTCTTAGTTGATCGGATGCCAAATGAGAGTTTCTGGTTCTCAAAAGATCTCAGGAAGATGCGCAGTTTTAGAGATTGTTGCTTCCTTTTTCAACTACAGTGAAATAATTGAAAAGCTTTGTTTGTTTAGCACTTCTGTACTAAAGGCGAGCATTCAGAGAGCATAACTGAGAAGTGTTAGAGCCGAATTAGTATTGCCACAGGAGTTGCCTCTGTCACATCATGCTTTGCTTTGGAAGGGAGTGTGGACTTCCTGTATCCACGATGGCGACTGGAGCACGCAGTGATTTAAGTACTCCTGCCTACCATTTGACCAGGCAAAATTACTGACGGTGCAGGGTGTTTGAAATTAGCTTGGAGCTCAGTTGTATTTTGAAAGATTCTTTTCTGGAGAACACATACTGTATTGTAGTACTCTGACATATTGAGGCTTTGTGGGTTAAACTCTGAATTTAGTGTCATATGACCTGGTTTTAGCTCCTGTTGTACTTAGTAAGCATTTGTCTTTGAGGAAATCACTTAGTACTTATTTTAATAATAAAAATAATTGTTTAATGAATTAAGTTGCAAAATGGAAATGATATTTCCTTTGCCTTTTAATATCTTACATTTGTATAGCATTACACTTTCCAACTCTTTTCACCTGTATATTATTTCATTTGATGTCCTCCACAAACCTGTGAAGTACATGGCACACATTAGAAGCTACAGTTAATGGGAATACATCAGTATTCCTAAGCCACAGTTAGTATGTAGGAGAGCAAAGTCGTAGATTGTTTTTTGTGCTTATCTACTATCTTTCACTGTGAATGACATAGCACCAGCAGCATTCCTTTATTTACATTATCTTTTGCAAAGAGATTTGCGCCTTCTGAAGCAGTGGCATTCATATCACTCTTCAGAATTCTTTTACACTATTGCCTGTGTTCTTTTACAATCAATTTAGGTCTTGCTTCTCCAAACGTATCGGCTTTACTATTTGAAGAAACTTGGTGCTTGTTAAATCTCTTGAAATGTTTCACACCTTTCCATGATGTTCATTTTTATACCCAGTATGAAACATTTTTAGCTCTCAAGTTTTAGTGCTTTACCTACAGATATTTGAGAACAGTTGTCCAAGAGAAAAAAAAGCCCTGTTTAAAAATGAACCAACCAGCTCAGCTCTTTTCTTGGTGGGTAATTCTGACCATTGTATGTCTACTTCCCTTTATTTGCTAAATCCCTATTTTGTCAAGCTTCAAAGAGAAATATTTCTCTACCACTGTTATATACAGTTTATTTTTTATTAAATAGGATAGGTTAATAATAAAAATTTTATGTGTGTGAGTCTGACAACTTGTTGTGTCAGACTTGGCGACCCCATGGACTGTAGCCTGCCAGGCTCCTCTGTCCATGGAATTTTCCAGGCAAGGATACTAGAGTGGGTTGCCATTCCCTTCTCCAGGGGATAATCCCGATCAATGGATTGAACCTGGTTTTCCTGCATTGCAGGCAGATTCTTTACCATCTGAGCCACCAGGGAAGCCCCGATATTAATACTAAAATTTATTATGTTCTAGCACTGAATGTGTACACTGATAGTGCTTTTTGTTTAAGGTATTTCTAATTGTCATGTATTTACCAATAATGTTAGGAGAAAATACAGCCTAATGAATAAAACACTAACTATGGATTCAAACGTTACAGGTTCAAATTCACTTGTTAACAGTATATGACAGAACAAGATGCTTAACCCATGCTTCATATTTTTCATCTATAAAATGGGGAAGACTATAAGGAAAGTGGTACTTCAGGAAGATAGGCAGTGGTCGGATTATATAGGACCCTGTGGGGAGCAGAAAAATGTATAAGTCAGTGGGTAAGCCACTAGGAAGATATATGTTGGTGCAGTTAGCAGTTCTGAAACTGCCCTGCAGCAGAACCCTGGGGTTCTATGAGCTGGGTGTAGGTGTTTTATCTTTGAGACAGGTAATGTGGCCCTGTTACCCAATTAATAAGAAAAAAAGGTAAGTTAGTACATAAATTTTCACAAATTTTTCATAGGACTTGGGATCTTATTATTGCCTATATTCTGAGCTTTAACAATAGTAAATTAGTTAAGGTTACCAGAAAAACATGAAAATTACCAACAAAGATTAATTTGAGAGCTTCCTTTTAAAAATATATTTCTATTCATGGAATGATTTTAGGCTTGTGGGTCATAAAAGGAGCCATGTTTAAAGTAGGTTGGGTGGATCAAAAGGAATAGTTCTAAATAGATTTAGTGTGTGGAGATTAAGAGAAACTTGAACTTTATAGTAGTGGGGATATCTACTAAAGGATTCTCGGGGTTGAGTATACCTGTTCAACAAGAGAGAAGATTATTTGGAAGTAATGGGAAAAGTGGAAGCTAAAAATTATAGTAGTTGTGAATTCATGTTTAGGAGGAAAAAAATTAAGAAGGATACGTTTTAGTTAAATGTAGTATGTTTTGTGATTAATCTTTAGTTTTTGTTGTGACATGTATAATTCTGCCTAAAATAAATGATAGAGTTGTGTGTGTCAACAGCAGAGAATGAGATGGTTGGATGGCATCTCCGACTCAATGGATGTGAGTTTGAGCAGACTCCAGGAGATGGTGAAGGACAGGGAAGCCTGGCACGCTGCAGTTCATGGGGTTGCAGAGCCGGACATGACTTGGTGACTGAACAACAAATGATAGAGTATATCATTTGATGTGTGGTTAGGGTTAAGATTTAATTTGTTGGAAAACTCTTCCCTTTATATGGTGGTAATCAGTCTTAGCCGACTTGGAGGAAGAGTAGCTTTAGTTTTGCTGATAGGTTTTTAACAGTAGGTTTCGCTTGTGGCTCAGCTGGTAAAGAACCCACCTGCAATGTGGGAGACCTGGATTTGATCCCTGGGTTGGGAGGATCCCCTGGAGAAGGGAAAGGCTACCCACTCCAGTATTCTGGCCTGGAGAATTCCACAGATTGTATAGTCCATGGGGTCACAAAGAGTCGGACACGACTGAGTGACTTTCACTTTCACTTATAACAGTAGTGATGCTTCCTATCATTTGTTATTAAGTATTAAAATAATATTTTACTCTTTATAAATGATCATTATTTTTTATGATTCCTTTGAAACTAATTGTAGAGAATCATGCAAGTCTTAGAAAAATGTGGAGCAAAATAAAAATTCAGGCTTGGTTCCCAAACATTCATCTGTTTTCTAGCACCATTTAAGAAGTTTAAAGAGATGAGAAGACTAAAAACTTCTTCCAGTGGCAAGACGTGAAAAATTGATATTTTTATGTTGACCTTAACTGAACACTGACTTGATTCTTTTGTTTAAATTGCAGAATGCCGGGTCTAAGTTGTAGATTTTATCAACACAAATTTCCTGAGGTGGAAGATGTAGTGATGGTGAATGTAAGGTCCATTGCTGAAATGGGCGCTTATGTCAGCTTGCTGGAATACAACAACATCGAAGGCATGATTCTTCTGAGTGAGTTGTCAAGAAGGCGTATCCGTTCTATAAACAAACTCATCCGAATTGGCAGGAATGAATGTGTGGTTGTTATTAGAGTGGACAAAGAAAAAGGTAAATGAGAAGAATATTTAATTTTTATTTTAATCATTTATATGTACTTATTAAATATAAATGTAATAATGAATAAATATTTTTTGTTAAATAATTTATATCTGAAATTTTTCTGAGTTAAACTTATTTTAAAATATATTTTTTGTGCATTGCCTGCTGCAGTAAAAAAACAAAATGCCTCTTTTTGTACTTAAACTCTTTTACATACAGTTGTTAGAGAAGGATGCCAATTAACCATCTAAACAAAACCTTTTAAGTTAGTAGTGGTTAATTAGTTTATCCAGAACTAGCTTTTGTAAAAGTAAATGAATTTTAGGAATATTTTATGTCTTTAAAAAAGACACATCTAGAACTGAATAATGTCTGTCTCTCTGGTAATCAGAATGTCTGTGACCCCCAGATCCTATGGTCCTTCCGGATCTTTCAGGCAGAGGTGAATAGGTATTCCATTTATTTACTGTGCTGTTTATTCAGAGTGTGTGTGTGTGTGTGTATGCACGAGTGTGTGCATGTGTACACTGTGCTGAGTCGCGACTCTTTGGGTGCCCCTTCTTTGGACCCCATGTAAGTCTTCACCTTTGTGAACACAGTTTCTAAATACATTGTACGATACCAATGAGTAGGTTTTGTCTTCAGTTAATATAGTTAAGATCATTGGTTTCAGCTGTCTCTATAATTTGTCAGGTGTTCGTTTCAGTCACGTAGTTACCATCGTGCTTAAAAGACTAGTCAGTCACCCTGACTGAACTTGTCTTTCTGAATCTCCTCAGCCATCTAGTTAATTGATACTTTCGCAAACGAATGATTTTATACGTAACTGACTTTTTTTCTGATTATAATCTTAGATAATAAACTTTGGAGACAGCTTGTATTACCTCTTAAAAGGTGCTACCATTAGCACATTGATTATTCTGAATGTTTTGATATGACTTGTAGCACTCTCCCTAGCCCCCATTTATTAAACTATTTGAAGACTGAGATTATTCCGTTTAATATTGTGTTTAATCACTGCCCTAGTAGGACCTCAGCTGGTGTCTTAGCTTATATTGCTTTCCTATTACATGAAATAGATAACACAAAACGGAATCAAATATATTTTCAACTGCAGTCAGAAAAAATGAAAGGGTATACTTGTGTAAGTACAGTAGCTAGATGTAAAAATGTATTTTCATAACAACATTGTACAGTGTAAGTTAAAAACATGAAACAACAATCTAAATTGTGGTTAAATAAATCATGACACAGCCAGGCAAAGCAATTTTCTACAGAATGAAATCTGAATATTCTGATATGAAAAGATCTCCATGATAAGATAAGAAAAAAGCAAAGTGCAGAAGATCCTATAGAGGAGATCCATTTCTGATACTAGAATTTTAAGTCCTGTTGGATAAGCCATTCAACATAACTGCTGTCAACCCTAAGCAAGTATCTAAATGGGTGGTAAATTTTATCCAAAGACAATGGGAGCAACCAAAAGCAGGCTGAAACTGAAGGCAAGTTAACACTGGGAAGACAGGAACTGCACTGGATAAGGTTTACAGCCTTTTGACTGAGTGCCATGATATACCAAGCAGGGCAGTGAAGATTCTAAAGGAAAACCCTCAGTCTTAATGACTTGAGAGCCAGAGATAAGAGTTCTGGACAGCCACAACAATTGGAAAGTAGTGATAGGGATTAGAGAAAGAGACACAGAGAGAGCCCCTAAGTTTATATATAAAAATTCTGCTCAAATCTCTAGCTGACTTCTGAACTACTTGTAGAGGTTACACTGCAAGCAGCCCTACAGGATAAAAATCTAAACAAATTTTGTTTGCTTTCCATCTGAGGAGACAGCTCTGTATAGTTTTGAATTCAGAGAAGTTAACTGCTAAAACAAATTGAGTATCCTTGGGAGTTCCCTGGCAGTACAGTGGTTAAGACTTTTACCTTTGCTGCCACAGGTGGTGGTTCAGTCCCTGATTGGGGAACTCAGATCCCACAAGCCATGCAGAGTGAACAACAACAACAACAAAATCAGTATCCTTAAGAGGAACCTAAAGGAATTCAGAGCTCTGCCACATATCTTTTTTAATGTCCAGAATACAATTCAGAATTACTAAATATTTGAATGAACAGGAAAATATGACCCATTTGAAAAAGATAATCAGTGGAGACTAACCTAGAGATGACCCTGATGTTGCAATTAGCAGATAAGCATTTTAAATAATATGTTTTAACTGCTCAAGGATATCAGGAAAATGTACTTGTAGTGAGTGAGCAGAAATCTTAGTGGAGAAATTAGAAACTCACATAAAGAACTAAATACAATTTCTAGAAATGAAATTTTTTTTAGTATCTAAAAAATTCAATGCATAGGCTAACATCAGATAAAAGATAACAGAAGGCTTGAAATTTGAAGGTAGTTCATTTAAAAAGAACCAATCTGAAGAACTGAGAGGAAAAAAAGAGCAACCTATTAACAATCAAAAGCTTTATTCCAAAAGAAGAGAAGAGAAAGAAAAAAGCAGAAAATACATTTGAAGAAACCATGGCCAGAAGTTTCCATATTTGCTGGGAGAAAAAATGTTTACAAATTAGAGAAGCTCAGCAAACCTGAAGCAGAATAAATACCAAGACCACATCTAGGAATACCAAACTATTGAAAAATAAAATCTTCAAAATAGCCAAGGAAAATGATGTTATTTACAGGAGAACAGTAATACAAATTACAGTGGCATTCTTTTATTGGAAATAATGAAGGTCAGAGCATTGAATGACATCTGTAAAACACTGAAAGAAAACTATCAAACCAGAATTCTGTTTCTAAAGAAAATATTCAGCAATAAAAATCAAATGAAGACATTATCAGGTAAATAGAAACTAGGGGAATTTCTTACAAGACAGAACTGCATTATAAGAGATGGTAAAGGAAGTAGTTTAGCCTAAAAGATATTAGGTTGATGCAAAAGCATGGTTTCAGACCCTGAATTTTTAATCATTATAACTAGGCTCAAACACATCTTTATTAAGCAAAATAGGAACCATTACAATCAATACATTTTTGCAAAAGAGAAATAAGTTGGTTTGTTCCTGTAGCAAAAAAAATCCATGCTTCAGGATTTGACGAACTCTTGGAAAGCATTTTCTGCCTCCTGCTGGTTGTCGACTGCAAAAAGTTGTCAAGGTCTTGAAGAACGGGTAGCCAGTTGGCAAAAGGTCAGGTGAATATGACAGATGAGGCAAAACTTCGTAGCCCAATTCATTCAACTTTGGAAGCTTTGGTTGTGCAAACGTGTGGTCAGGCATTGCTGCAGAGAAGAATTGGGCCCTTTCTGTTGAACAGTGCCAGCTGCAGGGATGCAGCTTTCGGTGCAACTCATAGATTTGCTGAGCATACTTCTTAGATGTAATGGTTTCACTGGGATTCAGAAGGCTGTAGTGGATCAGACTGGCAGCAGACCACCAGACAGTGATGATGAGTTTTGGTGCAAGTTTGACTTTTAAGAAATGCTTTGGAGCTTCTCAGTCCAACCACTGAGCTGGTCATTGCTGGTTGTTGTATAAAATCTACTTTTTGCCACACAACAAAATCCAACTGAGAAATGGTTCGTTGTAGTTGTGTAGAATAAAAGAAGATGACACTTCAAAACGATTATTTTTTTGATTTGCGGTGAGTTCTTGAGGCACCCACTTACTGAGCTTTTTCGCCTTTCCAATTTGCTTCAAAAATGCCAAATAATCGTAGAATGGTCGACATTGAGTTCTTCAGCAACTTCTCGTGTAATTTTGAGAGGATCAGCTTCCGTGATACTCTCCGTTGTTCTCAACTTCCGATGGCCAGCCACTGCACTTCTCATCTTCAAGGCACTCGTCTCCTTTGCAAAACTTCTGAACCACCACTGCACTGTACGTTCATTAGCAGTTTCTGGGCCAAATGTGTTGTTGATGTTGCAGCTTGTTTCCTGTGCTTTACGACCCATTTTGAACTCAAATAAGAAAATCACTCAGATTTGTTTTTTTGTCTAATATCATTTCCATAGACTATTTCCATAGTCTAAAATACATAAATACATATGAAATAAACAGCAAGTAATAATTCATTAGCAAAAAACATAAAGCAATAATTGCACATTAAAATAATGTATAACAGCCACATTTAAGAATGTATTCTAGCAAATTTCTACAGTGCAAAACTGCAATTACTTTTGCAACCTAATATGTGGGTAAAGGTGAAAGACCATTTTCTCTTTAATTCTTTTTTTTTTTTTTAATTTTTATTGAGGTAGAGTTGATTTACAGTGTTGTGTCAGTTTCAGGTGTGCAGCAAAGTGAATTAGTTATACATACACATGTATCCAGTCTTTTTTAGATTCTTTTCCCGGGTAAGCCATTATAGAGCTTTGAGTATAGTTATATGTAGTAGTGTATATATGTCAGTCGTCCTGGTCTTCCAGTTTATCTCCCCATCTTATCCCCTGATAGCCATGACTAATACTCCACTGTGTGTATGTACCACATCTTTATGCATTCCTCCATTGTTGGGCATTTAGGTTGATTTCATGTCCTGGCTGTTGTAAATAGTGTTCCAGTGAACTTTGGAACATTTAATTCTTTAAAATACATTTAACTTCTTGTCTCATTTTGTGCCCATGGGACTTTCATTTATGAAGGTGACTGGTGACATGGAGTGGCCATGCCATTGAAAGAAGATTTTTATTACTAAAGTTTCCCAGGAAATGGGGACCCAGCATGCTGTGCAAAGCCAGATGAGGAAGCACCAGTTTTGATCAGGAGGCAGGAAGAGCAAGGGGAAACCTTAGGCCAGAGCCTGTATTGAGGTTTCCATGAGAAAGGCAAGGCAGGTTGTTGTAAACAGTTTACACTTGGCTCATCTGAATAGTATGGGCAGTGCCTGGTGCACGGGCACTATCTCTGGTTGTCTGGTATCTGGCCCTACGTCGGTTTAGGGCATGGGGGAGTATTGGCCTGATGTGTGGAACTTTGATGAGATGGCTGGGGACGTGGGCTCTGGGTTGGCTGATTTCCATGTGAAAGGCTCCCATTGAGCCCTTGGCTAGTGCTGGGCAGCAGAGGCTTCCCTGGTCAGCCAGGCCACAAATGTCAGAACATCAAGAATACAGAAAACATGATACAGTTGATCCTCTGATGCTTAATAGACATGGTTTTACCTCTCATATGGATAATTAAAATTATTAGTTCCCTCCACCAAGATAACATTACATGATGACAAAAATTTACTTTAAAACATAATACTCGTTCATAATACATGTACTTCTTATGCAGTTTTTTTTATTGATACAATTTAAGTAGGAAATAAGTGTAGATATGCCAACCCAGCAATATGGTTGTGAAAATTGTCAGTAATTTGTTGATACCTGGACAGAGATAATGTTTTCAAATTTTTCTCATATAGGATATATTGATTTGTCAAAAAGAAGAGTTTCACCAGAGGAAGCAATCAAATGTGAAGATAAATTTACCAAATCCAAAACTGTAAGTTGATTATTTAGTCAAATTAGTCCACTGTTAAATGTGTTTAATAAATAATCTACATGGCATGTTGCTGGCAGAAACAAAAACCTAGATTTTCTGTATCTGTATTTCCATTTTCAGTTCTGTGCTTCATAGGAAAATAATTTGAACACTCCATTTTGAAAGAGTGTGACTTTAGTGAGACAACATCAGTTGTCTCATGATGTTACTACGTTAAAGCACTGAAGTCTAATAATGTTCTCAGATCAGTACCAGACCATTAGTGTTTTTAAGCTCTTTTATGTTAACTATGAGTGAGTTTAGCTGATTTGGCTGTCATAACATGTAAGTTTTGACTTTCAACTCTTCTGGGGTAAGGATCACAGAAACAACCAGCTTTTTTTTCTTATTTTTGCTGTTATTTGTTACTTATCCACAATAAGCACTAATAAGGCAGGAATTGTCATTTCTTCATTCTCATCTTCCTGTATTTTTCTGTTCTTTGGTCCTATTCAGATTTTCCTTTATTCCCTAGATCTTCAGTTCTTATTGGGAGTTTCCATTGCTTCTCTTTTCTTTATCCTTCTTTTGTGTCTTTCGTTCTCTTCTGCCCTGTATGTTTTTATCTTCAAGGTAAAATGCCAAGAACACTGTTTAAATGAAGAGAAGGTTTTTTAAATCTTGCTTAACCCTGGTAAAAGAGTAAAAATACAAAAGCTATGAGACCATTACCCAAATCTTTCAAGTCCCACCAAGTCCAAATTGGAGAAGCACGTCTCTAGGAAATTTCCATTTTGTTTGTTCCCCTAGGCTGTTGTAAAATATTGTAAAATAAGTACGTGAGTAGATCTTATTGGGATGATGTTAGAATGAAATAGCCAATGATATTACCTTCCCTGGGTCAGTTTTTGTGTGTAATTAACATGAAACCTTTCTTAATACACTTTCTCTTCTTTGAGGCCTTTTATTTTTAGGAGATTAGAAAAAAAAAATTGGCAGCAGTGAGTAGGAGATGGGTAGGATTGAAGGATAATTGTTAAAAGATAACAGAGCAAAAGAATTACTAAAATCTCCATCCTGGTTGTATGCTCTCATGTTGGGGGGTGTGTGTGTGTGTGTGTTTTGTGTCTGACTCTGCAACCCCATGGACTGCAGCCCACATGCTCTCATGTTGGTGTGTGTGTGTGTGTGTGTGTGTTTTGTGTCTGACTCTGCAACCCCATGGACTGCAGCCCACCAGGCTCCTTTGTCCATGGAGTTTTCCAGGCAAGAATACTGGAGCAGATTGCCATTTCCACATCCAGAGAATCTTCCCAGTCCAGGGATCGAGCCCCCATCTCTCGTGGAATAGTAGTCCTAATGTCTTATATTTGATCCATGTAAGAACTCTCTACAATAAAAAGGAGAGATACTGGTATCTCCCTTTTCTAAATGAGGAAACATATTCAGAGAGGTTGGTTTGTCCCAGAATTGACTTGCTCTGGATCTTAGGCTATAAATGCTACACTGTTTGTATGTGTTCACCCACTTGAGTTCATTGTTATGGAAAAGGAAATAATTATGGGAAAAAAAGTTTTCATATGGTAATCTTTTGTTGTTAAGGAGTTATTCTAATCAAAGTAACCAAAGGTTTGTTTTTATATGCTGTCTTCTAAAATGTAAAAATATCTTTTTAAAAAAAATGTATATCTCTTATCTTTGAATTGTTGTGCTCTTCATTTTTTTTTCTAGGTTTACAGCATTCTTCGTCATGTTGCTGAGGTCTTAGAATATACCAAGGATGAGCAGCTGGAAAGCCTATTCCAGAGGACTGCCTGGGTCTTCGATGACAAGTACAAGAGACCCGGATATGGTGCCTATGATGCATTTAAGCACGCAGTCTCGTAAGAACTCCTCCTTAGCTCTGCTTTTCCCTTGGTATTACAGCTGCTAGGCCTAGCACACAGGTTGAGAGCCTAACATTTAGTAACACAACATCCATGTAGTAAGTCCTTGTCAAATTTAGATTAAAATATTTCAGTATAAAAGGCCCATGATATGGGCCAGTCCTCTAAAGCTAAGCCTGTATGATTTGGTGTACCATAGTTGGGTAGTTCTTTAAACCATCCTGACGCTATTGCCTTAAATCTTTTCCTCTCCAAGTTTTGTGATTGTCCTCAGTGACTTCAGGGCCAGCATAGACATTTCATTTAAACTGTAATCTCTTGTTTTCTTTACCTCAGTTGCTTAGACCTTCAGCCCACGCCATGTTAGCCAGTTTCCCATATGACCTCACCCTGGGTCTTACTGTCACCAGGATTTGCTCCTCCAAAATCTTTAATTCACACACTCTGTTCTTTTACCACAGCCTCCTGTCCTTCCAGCTGCCACATTGTCCTACTCTGTTGTCTTAATTCTTACATCAGGCTCTGATTCCAGACCCTTTCTTTCCTCCCTGTCTGTTCACCTTTTCTTGCCTTCTCTTTCTTACTCAGCGTAGACCCATGGTCCATCATTTCAATAACTTTCTTGCCAATATCATGAGCTTTGCCCTGTTTTTCCTTCTGTTACATCCAGCCTTGGAGCGATGTTCCTGCCTTCTCTGCACTTACAGAATGCTGGGTGCTGCTAGGAACAACCACAGTCTTACAGGTTGGTGCCACGCATATTCATGGTCTCCAACCTCAGCTGGGCCTTAACTGCTGCCCCACACCCTCTTTGCTCTGGGTCACTTCTTCCTCCCATTCTTAGATTGGCTGTTTCAGAACTTCTCCACACTTCCCCAGATACCCACTCTATCCCTCTTCCCTCCCTCTCACCTGCTGCGCTCACTGCCTGAAAAAGAAGCCATTGCACAGGATCACCTCCGTTTCCTTCCACCATCTCATCCAACTTACCTCTTGCCCACCTGTCATTACCTCCTATGCTCTTGTCACACTGGAATTGGGGTCCTTCCTGCTCTCAAACTAATCTTACCCCTGTGCCCAGCTATTCCTGAGAAATATCATCTCCATCTGTTATTCCCTCCCTTGAGTCTTCAGCCTTTTTCTTTATTGATTTTGCTTTATCAACATAAAAACATGCTCAGATTTTTCCCATTTATACTAAAAAACAGACTTTTCAACCGGCCCTCTACTTTTCTCCTGTAGGAAGCACTGTGTCCTCTCCTTTTAATAGTCAGACTTCTTAAGTTCTCTGTACTTACTGTCTCTACTTCTGCACCTCCCACTCCTAGATGTTAATACTTCATGAGCAGCCTCACCACTGCATCGTTACTTGCCAACTCGTGTCCTGCCATGGGAGATTAGTCTCTTCAGCCCTCAGAATGGCCAAGTGGGACTTTGAACTGTTAGAGCCTCCATCATGCCTACTCACCTGAGGCTCCAGATCCCTTCCACCTTACCCCCTCCCCTCATGTGACTTAATTTTTTTTTATGTCAAATTGTGGGAAAGGTGAGAAGAGTAATAATTATGACAGCAAACATATATGTCATCCTCACAACCACCTGTGGTGTGAGTGCTATTATTCCTATCTTATAAATGAGGGAATTGAGGCAGAGGTTAAATTGTCCAAGTTCACACAGCTACCAAATGGTAGAGCCAGGATTCAAACACAAGCATTCTAGGTCCATCCAGAGTTTATGCTATTGGGCATCAAGCACTGCTTTATATTTCTGTCCTCCCTGCCTTTAGTCTTGGGCTCCTCAGTCAGAACATCTCTCACCTCGGTTTGCTGTCATCATTGGCCCTGCTTACAGCTTCTGCCTCCTGCACCTTCTCCATTACTGCTCTGCATTAAAATTCTTAACAAATTAACATTCATCCTAGTGAATTAATCTTCATTTATCACCGTTAAAGTTCTTCTCTTTCATCAGCCATGTTGCAACTGTCCAGATTTAACTCAATCATAATTCGATGCCACATGTGCTTCTTTTTTTTTTTCCCTTTTAGTTAAAATTTATGAGATAGTTGGAAACAATATTTTTTGCCTCCAAAGATATTTTGGTCACTCAACAATGGTAACCACTGTTGTGAAATTATGTGTACGTCATTATCATTTATGGTATTGATACATGTAAATGTGTGAATAGATTATTAAAAGTACATACAGAATCTTTTTTATGTTTTAAAATGTTTAAACAAAAAAACAAAATTTATTTTATCATTGTGACAGGTTTTCAGTACTTTATATTTTTACTTGTGATGCTGTTACTGTAAATTTCAGTAATCTATCAGTTACTGTAAATTTCATAAATCTATCAATTTCTCCAAATTGATACATGTATGCCTACTTCATATTCATTTCTATATGGTATTTACTTGTGAGAACATGCCCCCTTTTTTGTTCCTCTATTAAAAAATGTTTAGGTAATCCTCCCCTGTTTTTCAAATAGTGCTATGTGAATACATGTACATGTCTCTGTGTACACATTTGGAAATTTCTTAGATGGATACCTTGGAATAGAATTGTTGAGTCATGGGACTGATTATAGGCACCTTTAAATTTACTTAGTTTTGTTAAAGTTTCTCCAAATTGGTTCTATAGTTTATAGTCCTTTTAGCAATTATATGAGTGTTTCTATTTCTCTTCATCAACA
Organism: Bos indicus x Bos taurus; assembly: GCF_003369695.1. NCBI lineage: Eukaryota > Metazoa > Chordata > Mammalia > Artiodactyla > Bovidae > Bos > Bos indicus x Bos taurus. The sequence continues at coordinate 73,079,377 of NC_040085.1, forward strand.
TTTGATATACATCTCAGATTTTTCTTTTCTTTTTGCAAAGCAGATTGATGTCCAATAGTGTCTTATTTGGGTTTGCGTTTTGCTGGTTGTTGGTGGAAGTTGACCACTTTTCATACGTTAATTGACCATTTGTCTTCTGTGAAACATCTGTTCATCTCATTTTCTTTTTTTTCTGTTGGTTTGTCTTTCAGTATCAGTATATCAGAATTTTCTTAAAATAGTCTTGTTAAAATCCTACCATTCTTTTAGTCATTATTTCTTTTTTTCCATTTTTTAATTTGTTCAACAAACATGCCAGTGAACAAGACTGGTCCCTGTTTGTGGCACTTAAAAGGGTCAGATGAAATGCCACCTCATTCATGAAGCCCTTCCTGACCCCACTGATACCTTCCTCACCTCACCCCAGAAGTGCAAAAATGCACTTCTATTTTTTTTTTTTTTTTTAATTTTTCTCCATGTTTTTGTTCTTTTCGAGCTCCTTGAAGCAAGGACTGTTAATTACAGGGATATGCTTAATTATAGTGGGATGTGAGATATATAAGCAGAATTCATTTTACTGCACTTCACAAGTACTGCATTTTTTACAGATTGAAGGTTTGTGGCATCCCTGCATCAAGCAAATCTGTTGGTGCCAGTTTTCCAACAGCCTTTGCTCACTTCATGTCTCTGTGTCACATTTTGAGAATTCTTGCAATATTTCAAACTTTTTCAATATTTTGTTGTGATCTGTGATCCCTCGATGTTACTATTGCAAGAAGATTACATCTCCCTGAAGACTCAGATGATGGTTACCATTTTTTAGGAATGAAGTATTTTTAACAGAAAACAACAGTATGGCATAGGCGTAACTTTTGTACGCACTGAGAAGCCAAACGTGTGACTCACTTTATTCCTAAACGTGCTTTATTGTAGTCTAGAACCGAACCCACAATATCTTCAAGTTATGCCTGTATAGGAAACATTAAATTGCTTGCTTTAGTCAGATCTCTAAAATTTTCCTTTTAATAATGATCATTTGGGTGTTTTCTTTTTGTCATACAAGCCTAAGCACTTCAGTTGCATTAGCTCATTTAATTCTGCAGTCCAGTGAGATACACAGTTTTTATTCCTGTTTTACAAATTTGGAAACAGATCTAGAAAGGCCCCCAAGCACAAAGCTATTAAATTGTGAAGCTAAGATTTGAACTCTTAATTCTGACACTAAACGCTGTGCTCTTAAACATTATTCTGTTATATTATGTTTGGTGTCCTAATTATCAGTAAAGTAACCTTGACATTTTGTTGTGTGTGTTTTCTTTCAGAGACCCATCTATTTTGGATAGCTTAGATTTGAATGAAGATGAACGTGAAGTACTCATTAACAATATTAATAGGCGTTTGACCCCCCAGGCTGTCAAAATTCGAGCAGGTAAATGATTTTTTAAATGCTGTTTAAAATATTTTGCATGTACCAGAAAAGCTATTAAATAATGACCCTCACCAAAGAATATGTTGCTACATCAACATCTACCTGTTTCTAAATGTTTATTTTTCACAGCAAGAAAAGCTAAAGAAATTAAGTAATTTTTGCTTCTACTGAGTTATCATAAAATGCATATATATTGACACAAGTAAATGAGCTCAGCTAACCTTAAGTTGGCCCTTTTTTTGGGTGGAGTGATTATTTTGTTTTAGTGCATGCTTTAAAATTCTGACAGTACAGTAATATCCTCCCATGCCTCTGGATTAACCACTGTTAATTTGGGATCTATTCTTTCAGACATTTTTTTCTATACCTATGCTGTATAGGAATGTGTGCTATTTATGTTCAGATATAAGTTTTTATGTTTTCGTAAGAATGGGATCATAGTGTGCACCATTTTCTCCAACTAGCTATTTCTATTTGGTGTCCTATGGCTGCCCTTCCCTGTAGAACTTGAGGATCATTCTCATTTTGAATGTTAGGTAATATTGCATAGAATAATAAACCTTGATATCAGCCAGTCTCCTCTTGATGAATGTTCAGGTTGGGCTAGTCTTTTTTACTGTAGTTGACCCTTAAACAATGTATAAGAGGGTTGCCCACCCTCTGCACACTCGAAAATTCATATATAACCTCGTCAGTCCTGTGTGTCTGATTCTGTATCTGAGAATCAACTACCGTGGTTCATGTAGTATTCTAGTGTTTACGTTTGAAAAAAATCAACATGTTAAGGAGACCATGCAGTTCAAGGCTGTATTGTTAAGGGTCAACTAACTACATTACAAAAAACACTGCATTTTAACACCTTTATACACATAGACTTACCCATTTATACAGGTGTTCTGTAAGGCAAATTCTTAAAAGTAGGATTGCTGGGTCAGAGTATGCCGTTATTCTAGACAATTTGTAGTTACATTATTTTGGTTTTTTATAATTTTATTTATTTGGGGGGCTTTGCTGGGTCTTTGTTGCTGTGCAGGCTTTTCTCTAGTTGCCGTGTACGGACTTCTCATTGTGGTGGCTTCTCTTGTTGCAGGGCAAAGGCTCTAGGGTGCTTGGGCTTCAGTGGTTGCAGCTCCTGAGCACAGGCTCAGATGGCACATCAGTCTAGTTGCTCCATGGCATCCTAGATCTGGGATCGAACCCAGCTCCTGCATTGGCAGGCAGATCCTTGACCAGAGTTACCAGGGAAGCCCCCGTGGTTATTATTTCATTCAGATTTCATCACACTCCTCCTAACCATTTCACAAATAAGGAACTGAAGCACAGAGGGGTTGGAATTATGATTTCAACCCAAATATAGCCCAAATTCAAGATGTTTGTTAAATTTCTCTTTTTTATGGTTTCATCATTCAGGGGCTTGATGTTGGTGAGAAGATATGATATCACTGCATGTTCAGATATTTTTAAATATGAAAGTTAATAGCTGGGGTTGATTTCTAGTTGAAAGGGTAATGAAAGCTTTCATAAGTATTTGAGTACTAATGTATTTGTCATATCTCTGATTTCTTTTTAAACTTAAAAAAAATTTGCATATTTTGAAGTAAGCTTTTGAATTTTTATAATTTTAGATATTGAAGTGGCTTGTTATGGTTATGAAGGCATCGATGCCGTAAAAGAAGCTCTGAGAGCGGGTTTGAATTGTTCTACAGAAACCATGCCCATCAAAGTGAGTAGCCTGTTTTCTCCCTCCCTACTGAAATATCCACTTAATCCAAATTAAATCCAGATTTTTTAATGGTCATATTTCATATCAAGTGTTACTAAAAGTGGTTCTTGATACTTCTAGGGAATGTTTAAAATTATGTGTAGGCTTTTGTTGTAGCTACTGCTACTGTCACTATGGATAGAGATTCCTATTGGTATTTAGTGCCAAAGAACCAGCTATGCTAAACCTCCTTTACAGTAAGTAGCCACAGTGCCCATTATGCTCATAGAATCTTGAAAAGGACAATATATTCTCTTATATTCACACACAGTTTTAAGGAGGTTTGGCCTGACTCTTTGATTAGCAATAAAATTAACTGGATGGCTGTTAATCAGAATCACTTAGAAGAATTTCTTCCATCGGTTTAGTTTAGAACCAAATAGGAATCTTTTTTGTTTATTTTAGAGACAGATTATCCAAGCCCAGAGATGGGGGAGCCTGGTGGGCTGCCATCTATGGGGTCGCACAGAGTCGGACACGACTGAAGCGACTTAGCAGCAGCAGCAGCAGACTGCTTCTACTACTGGGTTACATCATAGTATCAGTTAGCTTCAATTAGCTTCTGCTACATTAACAAACTACCTCAAATTGCTGTGCTGCAGAATTGGGAGTAAATTTTGGGATGATTTGTTTTTAAAGCAGCAGATTAGCAAAACGATTCTCAAACATCCTAATTGTTATGTGGTCTGTAGGTACATTCATAATTGAATTTTTGTCTTCCTTAGATTAATCTAATAGCTCCTCCTCGGTATGTAATGACTACAACCACCCTGGAGAGAACAGAAGGCCTCTCTGTCCTCAATCAAGCTATGGCTGTTATAAAAGAAAAAATAGAGGAAAAGAGGGGTGTCTTCAATGTTCAAATGGAGGTGAGGTCAATACTGGGATTTTTTGCCTTGTCATTAAAGTTTTAAAGACGTTTCAATCATGTAACTGGTTTGTCTTCTAAAATATCTGATCAGTGACTTATAAAACATGAGATAGGTTTAAAACTACAAGTCCTCTAAGTATAAAATAGTCATTGACTCGATTTCCTAAAAGGGTTTTAAAAGTAAATAAGAACTATCATGGGGTGGTTATTCAAGACTGTGGTCACTGATCCCCCAAAATGAAAAAAATAAAGACAATGAAAATAACTGAAAAAAGAAAGCAGTGATTGATTATTGTCAGAATTTAGAACGGAGAAGGCAATGGCACCCCACTCCAGTACTCTTGCCTGGAAAATCCCATGGATGGAGGAGCCTGGTAGGCTGTAATCCATGGGGTCACTAGGAGTCAGACACGACTGAGCGACTTCATTTCACTTTTCACTTTCATGAATTGGAGAAGGCAATGGCAACCCACTCCAGTGTTCTTGCCTTGAGAATCCCAGGGACGGGGGAGCCTGGTGGGCTGCCGTCTATGGGGTCGCACAGAGTTGGACACGACTGAAGCGACTTAGCAGCAGCAGCAGCAGAATTTAGAATGCTTGAAGTTTGATTTCAGAATGAGGAACTACAACAGTGTCCTATGTTTTTCTCATCTCAACAAGAACAAAACCAAATTTTCATATGTAATTTTCAAAATAAATTTCTTCTGTGGAAGAAATTTTGAAGCCAGAAGATGTATTTTTATAGGTCATCTTTTTGTGTGTTTGAAAGATACAGCCAATATATATTTTCAGTTTTATTATCTCATGGAATTTATTGGTAGTATTTCAGCACTCAGAATAAGAGTTAAAATACCAGGCAGTAATAGTATTGAAACTGAATTTGTGTGTGTTTAACTACATTCACATTGAAATTGTGCCTCTGCTTCCACAGCCCAAAGTGGTCACAGATACAGATGAGACCGAACTTGCAAGGCAGCTGGAGAGGCTTGAGAGAGAAAATGCAGAAGTGGATGGAGATGATGATGCAGAAGAAATGGAAGCCAAAGCTGAAGATTAACTTTGTGGGAAACAGAGTCCAGTTTAAGGAACACAAAGCAGCCTTCCTGGCTGTAAACCCTAGACTTAAAAGTTTTCCAGTATTGGAAACTTCAAAGCTGAATATTTTTTATTTTAAGTATTTAAATGTTCCAACAGACCAAAACATGAAATGCCCTCCTAAATGTTAGCTGTTTTCACACAGTAGCTCCAACACCTTGAGCGTTTTTTAAGGGAGTGGCCTGATTTCACTAGAGACAGATCTTCAAGACGAGACATAAATTGGGCTTATGATTTCCATTTCTGATATCTCCAGATTGGCACCCCTTTGTAGATTAGTGCCTCCATGAGATTTACCAGAGGCACTCAAAGCGAATAGTTCCAACCTTTCTATATAAAATGTATCAAGCAAACATTAAATAAATTTCTGGGATATTTAACCATAGGTTTCTTCCTTATTATCACCAGTTAAAAGCATTATGATTCCTAAGAATTTCATTTTATTTGAAATGTAGTAATTTAAAGGCAGGTGACCAGAAGATAAGTATAGCAGATCCTTTCAAAAGGAAGGTTTACAGAGACTTTGCCAGTGGTCAGGACTCCATGCTTTAACAGCTGAGGGCCTGGGTTTGATCCCTGGTTAGGGAGCTGAGATCCCGTGAGCCGTGTGCTGTGTGCCAGGCACCCTCTCCCCCCACCCACCCCTCCTTTAATAAAGAGGATTTAGAGAGCATTTTAATTAGTGAAAGTTTACTCCTAGGGGAAAAAAGCCTTAAAATGTAACTAAAGAATTACATTAGTTGAGTGCCTTTTACCTATTTGAGACTGATGACAACATGTGGTCAGAAGGAGAATTTATCACACCAGTCCTTGTTGGTGTACTAAGCTGCTTGTCCTGAGTTTGTAATTCAAGTTGGTAATGGGTGGGGGGTTGTTTTTGTTTTTGTTTTTTAACTTTAGTTTTCTGGGGTTTTTGTTTTTTAAGAAAAAAAATGCTGCTTTGTAAATTTAGTTATTTTGAGTATCATTGCCCAACTTTTAATTTTTTTTTCCAGTAAAATATTTGCTAGGTGCCACCTTAGAGTTTCACTTCTCTTCCTAACAGGTTAGGGGTCTGTTTGAACACAATTAACAATCGTTTTTCAAAATGTTTCCATCATTTTTTTTCTTTAAGAACTGATTGTTTTAAAGATAAATAATATATACAAAGGCAAATAAACTTCATAGATAACATGTGGTTTGCAGTTACAGCTACAGTGGCCAAGGTGTAGCAAGTCTTGAGTTAACTTTAGTTTACTTTATAAATTTAATCTCTTAGGATACTTGAGGTACTAGATAAATTAATTTTACTAATTATTCCCAAGAATAGCTATTTAAATACTTAGAAGATTAAATCTAACCCACCTTATTCAATCCAGGACTAGACTTAACTCACTGTTAAAAGGACTGGAAAATAGAAGAGTGTGTTGGTGAGACATTTAAGCTATTTGTGAAGGTTTGTCCCTTTGTTTAATTTAGCAGCCTCTACTAGCTCTTTAGATCCAGGTCTAACAATATAACTGTTTTCATGAGGGAACCATGACTGCTAGCTTGCATGCCATACTGGGAATATTTAGAGGATAATCTGGATGTATTCAAATCAGCACATAATTTTCACTTCAGTTTTTTTCTGAGGAGTAAAGCTCACAGCATCACGAATGTTATCAAACTATATAACAGGTGCTGCTTAAATGTTTGTTGTAAGCAGAGGAATTGAATTTTCACTTTGTTCACTGGATTTTTTAATACTTCAAAAGCCATAACTGTTGAGAAATACTTGTGATATCCGTGGTGAGCGGTTTATATCCTATGCAGGCCTTTTGTTCAGTTCCACAACAATTCTGCAAATTTATGACCCTTGCCAGAGAAAAAGATCAATACCTCAGTGATGATGGAGAGAACTAAGTAAACTCCCTGCTGACCTAAAAGTATCACTTGCAAATATGAGAACAAGATCACACCCAGTTCTAAAAACTTGAAAGGATAGACAAAAGATCAGTGAACAGTTTACCCAAATTTTGAATCTCTCCGCATAAAGACTCACTAGAAATTGACAGTTTCATCTACTCCCAGTTCTGTCTTTGAGGTCAAATGGTTATCAACTCATAACTGAAAATTAACAATAGTTTGAGGCTCATTTAGGTATTAGTTGAAAATTTTAAATGGCCGGAAAAATACAAATATCCAAATGATCTTTCATGTTTTCTAGTAAAACAAGACAAGCCAGTACTTGAGGATAATGCTCAAAAACTTAGTGGAAACCCCCAGACGGCCTTGCCTGACCTAGTTAACTCCCACAGTAAAGGCACTTTAAATGGTTAGGAATTTTAAAAATCCAAGTGCTAGTACCCTTGGCAAGAACTGTCCCGTGATTTGCCTCAAAGTAATAGTCAGCTACTTTTCAACTCATGATACTGATACCTGCCGTACAGAGTGGGGTGTAATTGTGCCAATTTACAATCAAGAAGCCATCAAACCAAATGCAGCTTAATTCAGATAAAAACCTATATTGATAGCAAAAAGCAATAAAAAAAAAAACTGAGGACACAGACCTTGGTGAGATGCCAAATGGAAAATGGTGCTTTAAAAGGCAGTCTCTTACAATGTAAGGAATAAAGTAAAACCTCATTAGCTTGGAATTCCTGATCTGAATGATCAGGTATTCTAGACAAGATCAAGAAAAGATAGTTCAAACTATTGAATGAACTTTTACTTAAGCACTTTGGAGGTGTTCACGCCCCTTAAATGTAAGTTACATATCTATTCATTGAAGGAAGTCTAAGCAGTTGTACTGGCAGATTACTGTATTAAGCTTGAAAGTAATAAAAATGTTTTTAAAGACACTGTATGATACAGACTTTTCACTACTTCAGATTAACCTAACTGATGAACCTTCTTGGTACCTATTTGTCTCCATTAATCTTCATTCTAAAACCAAAATTTCATGCTTTGATTTAATTCTCCCATTGACATCTTTATCTCCTTTAGAAAGCTCCTGCTCTGCATCTTTCCAAACAACTTTTTTCTTTTTTCACAGAAAAGCTGTAATTTTACTTTTATGTATGTGACTAATCCAACTGAGTCCATGATTTCTTTTCTGCAATGTGTAATACTTATGAAGGCTTCTTTTTCAAAACAAAACAATATTTCGTTCAAGATTTTGCCCCATCCATACTTTGAAGATGAGGCTTTAAGCTCACTTGAGATGTTTTTATAATCAGCTTGCCTAATAATTCTTACAGCCTTAAGCATGAAAAACCTTTGAAAACTGAAACTTTGTATAGGAATTCTAATAGCCAGTAACAAGTGTCAATTTTTATTCATTCCAAAGGTGTTAAGAGGTCCTGACAGCATTTCTGAGAGCTCCATCATGAGGCTATAGTGTTTTGTTCAGTATTACATGGCCAGTTAGTGTGACAAGGGAGACCTACTTTGGTACCCAAGGAATGGCTGGTTGTGATAATGGGCAAAAGTCAAGGTGCTGACAGGGCTGCTTCAGCACCTACAGGTTAAATGAAGGTGGGGAGGCAATAGCACCACTGCCAACGTTAAGCAACTCCACCAATCTCACTCCAAAGCAGTACAAAATATAAAAAGTTAAAAATCTTCACATACTCCCATTGTCCAGGAAATCCTGTGTCATCTGGTAAGAGGGAGGAATCTCAGCCCCATTCCCTCAGGTCCTTGTCACGTTAGCTTCTTGATAGCTTCAATCCACTCGGAACGCTCAGCCTTGCTGCTGGCCTGGATATAATAGTGGATGTCATCCTTAGTAATCACTTTGAAGAGGTTTCCCTGGACGTTCCCTTTAACCCCTAGGCAGGAAGAAAAAGAAAAATCAGTGAGTGAATATCCATGTCTGCTTTCAGCTGGGAACAGCTGAAAGTCACTGAGACGGACAAAAACACATAATGAAGTATTTCTTAGTACAAGTGTGCATATATGGTTAGGAAATCCCACCAGAGGCATGCTTTCCTGTTTGCCTCCCATCCATCCCCTCTCCCTCATCTGTGCCTTAAGGCCTGCTAGTTTTATGTCTGAACGTTCTTGGAAGACCTCTTGGCCTGCCCTCCATGATAACCATAGGTCTGCAGTCTCACTCACATCAAAAAAGTCTAGTAGGTTTATGTTAAAAGCATGGACAGATGTGGGATTTGACTGAAATTGTTTAATTTCTTTGAACCTCAATCTTCCCATCCATAAGTTGAGAATAATACTACCTTCCTTAGCTGTCTAGTGTGAAATTAGCACGATAACATATTAAACTGTGTTGTCAATCTTTAAACACTATTGTAAGCTATTGTTCTTAGGTGGAAGCTTATGGGCCAGTAAGCACAGAAAAGGAAGGGAAAGAATATTAAAGATGAGAATTATTTAGTTGTGTTGTTAAAACACTAAGAATACCCCACGTGCCCTTTCTCTGATTTTGAAATTGGCTTCAGAATTCACACCATTCACTGTCTCACTGAGAAAGCCCCTACTCAGTCCCCACAGCTTCGTCCATCATCAGCAGAGCATTACTGAGAAAGCAGGAGGGAGGACCCTGAGATGAGGATGGGGCCAAAGTTGCCCCTTACCAGTGGGAACGCCATTATCCTCCAGAGCTGACACCAGGGAGCCACGAAGAGAAAACCCACCCACTGGCCGGTTCTCTTCCTGCAAAGGAAAGGAGAGCTGATTAGGGACTGTGTGAAGGCACAGAACTCTTATTAAAGAGACAGAAATAACTGGGCCACATTACCTGTCTCCTGAGAAACCTGAATGCAAGTCAAGAGGCAACAGTTAGAACCTTACATGGAACAACTGGTGCAAACTTGGGAAGAGGAGGACGTCAAGGATGGATATTGTCACTCTGTTTATTTAACTTATATGCAGAAATGCCAGATTGGATGAATCACAAGCTGGAATCAAGATTGCCAGGAGAAATATCAACAACTTCAGATATGCAGATGACACTACTCTAATGGCAAAAAGCCATTTAGAGGAATTAAAGAACCTCTTAATGAGGCTGAAAGAGGAGAGTGGCTTAAAACTGAACATTCAAAAAACTAAGATCATGGCATCTGGTCCCATCACTTCATGGCAAATAGATAGGGGAAAAGTAGAACCTGGGACAGATTTTCTTTTCTTGGGCTCCAAAATCAGTGCAGACAGTGACTGCAGCCATGAAATTAAAAGATGCTTGCTCCTTGGAAGGAAAGCTATGACAAATCTAGACAGCATATTAAAAAACAGAGACATCACTTTGCAGGTCTGTATAGTCAAAGCTGTGGGCTTCCCTAGTGGCTCAGATGGTAAAGCATCTGTCTGCAATGCAGGAGACCCGGGTTCGATCCCTGGGTTGGGATGATCCCCTGGAGAAGGAAATAGCAGCCCACTCCAGTATTCTTGCCTGGAAAATTCCAAGGACCGTGGAACCTGGTAGGCTACCATCCATGGGGTCGCAAAGAGTCGGACACAACTGAGCGACGTCACTTTCACTTTCATAGTCAAAGCTATGGTTTTTCCAGTAGTCATGAACAGATGTGAGAGTTGGACCATAAATAAGGCTGAGCACTGAAGAACTGAATCTTTTGAACTGTGGTGCTGGAGAAGACTCTTGAGAGTACCTTGGACTGCAAGGAGATCAAACCAGTCAATCCTAAAGGAAATCAATCCTAAATAATTTATTGGAAGGACTAGGCTGAAGCTGGAGCTCCAATAATTTGGCCACCTGCTGTGAAGAACTGACTTATTGGAAAAGACCCTGATGCTGGGAAAGATTGAGGGCAGGAGACGAATCAGGAGACAGAGGATGAGATAGTTTGATAGCATCACCAACTCAACGGACATGAGTTTGAGCAAACTTTGGGAGATGATGAAGGACAGGGAAGGCTTGTGTGCTGCAGTCCACGGGGTCACAAAGAGTTGGACAGGACTGAGCGACTGACCAAAAACAACAGAAGAATCATGCTCTCATCATACCACCCTCAGCCTACTAAAGTATTAGTCCGTGAGAGTCGTTTGTAACAGAAGATGAGGCTGCACTTGGACATCCCATGGCAAGTTATCTGCATGAGTGAGGAAGTTTGAGCTTCATTTCACAGCCAGTCACATCAGCACCACGCCCCTCCCTGCCCCTTAGCCCTCCCTGTGGTCTAGCAGGGTCCCCAGGGGCTCCTTCAAGCTCTCTCATGTTCTTGGCTTAGGGTTGGGTTCCTGACTGAATGCACACTCTTCATTATTTCAAAAAACAAATGAAAATCTACCAAGACAAGGCTGAACAGGCTGACTAAAAAGCCATGTTTCTGTTCTTTTGATTGGAATTAAATCAACTGAGTATGCAGTAATACTTATTATCTGAAACTCAGAATTATGGCTTAAATATTAAATGGTAAAAGAAACCTTTCAAAACATTGGTGGGGACAAGAGGATGAGGGGGCAGAATTCACGGCCTCTTTGGGTGGAAAGGGGTGAAAAGAGGCTGGAAAGCACCAGTCAGGAGTCTCTTCATCAGCTCAGCTCCCCCTTCGTAGGCACACAGCCAGCTTTGGAGGAACTGAAAGATGTGTTTCCTCCCAAAACAATGAAGATATCCACTGAGCAGGATCAACTGAGCAGGCGACGATGTGATGAAAGAAAAGAGAGGTCAGACTGGGAGGAGCAGTTTGCAACTTGTGGAAGGAAAGGCATTGTGGGTGGAAGTTATGGTAGGGAGGCTGGGAGGAAGGCTGGAGGTGGAACCACCCCAGCTCTGCTGGGGAGAGACATGTCTGGAAGCTCGACAAGGTACTCACTTTGGAAGGGTCGTAGTAATGCAGAAAAGCCGGGTCCTTCCTCAGAACAAAGCGCCGCACCTTCCAGTTTTTCCTCTTGTGCCCCTGAGGCAAAGAAAGGATGTATGGCTCGTGGGTGACAGCTTGTAGTCACATCCTCCCGCCTTCACGCCTCTAACGCCTTAGGCCTGCTTGTCTGGGACTCCTATGGGCACGGACATGTGCCGGCCCTTTGCTTTGGCTCCCTTGTGGCCACCACCGGACCCTGACTTAGCAGATGCTGCTGACAACTAGTGCCCTCTGGAGTCTCAGCCCTTCCCACCCTTTGTGGGGGTTCCTGCCTCCCCAGAGGTTCAGGACTGTCCACCTCCTCCCAGCTCCAAGGCGGGCTGTACCATACCTGCTTGGCCAGATAGCCTTGCTTCACCACAGTGCCACTTAACTCCATGGTGCTGAGACTGATTTCTTCCTTGGGACTTATCTTCTTCTTGCAGCTCTCAGCCTGGTAGGAAGGAGAGACAAGGACTCTTGTTACCAACACATCCCAGCTCCAGGCTGGGGAAGCTCCCACAGGGGAAAGGAAACTCCCACTCCACCTGGGGGTGAAGCTGTACCCCCTCCCCGAGCCCTAGGCCTCTCCCCGCTGACCGTGGACCCTTCGCCCACACTTTGTGGCCTCTTCCTCTCTGCTCCCATGCCAAGAGGAACCCAGGCCCTCACTTACGAATGTGTACAGGGCCGTGGAGTCATCCAGGAACTGCTCAGACAGATCCCCCGAGCGAATGGCTCCCATGCTTCGGGTGCCTACTGGCCGAAGGAAGTTCTCCTCCATGAGCACCGAGGCCAGCGTCACAGCCTCCAGACGGCTGGCTGCAAAGCCGTTAGAGAGGAGCCAGTCCACCAGGGAGGAGCCTGCAGCGGGGCAAGGGCAGCACCCGTCAAAACGACAGGCTCCAGACCAGCTTCCTCAGGGGTGCCTGGCTGTGACCTCATTGACCTTGACCCCTGGGGCAGCCTTGGAATAGCCTTGGGGCTCGGCCCTGGAGCAGACCAAACACCAACCCTGCTGCCCAGAGCTGTGGCCACACCTACCTCTCAGGCTGGCCCGTTGGCTGCCAAGCAACTCAGGGCTCACCACTGAGTCCCAGGTCACCAAGCCCCAGGTCTCCAGTCCCTGGCCCAGCCCCGGGGGTGGGGTAGGGGTCAGGGGCTCACCTATGAAGGTCTTTTTGTAGGTGCTTCCCTGCTCCATGTTGGGGCTTGGTCGGATTCCGCAGCTACTGTCGCGCATCTTGTCCACGATGCGACTACACGGAAAGAAGGCAAAAGAGAGGAGACCCTCGTCACATTGACAGGAATGAGGGTGGGTCCATGAGCCACTGCTGAGGGTATAAAGCACGTGGCAAGTGGCATAATACACATCGCGGAGAAAGAGGGGTATTCTGTTATACATCAGAATTTGAGAGGTGGGATTGGGGAACATTTCTTCTTGTTCATCTAAATGTTCTAATACTTCTATGCTAGACAGGTATTCTGTCTAGCATAGAAGTATTAATTAAGTCACAGCTTAATTTAAAAACAAATGAATTATCTATGATCTGCTGTATAAAGTCCAAACTCCTACAGCTACTTCTCAAAAGTCACCCATCACTTGAACCCACTTTCATCTGCTGTTGGTCTTCCCTGCACTCACCATGGGTTAGCCACGCCCTGGGCACATATGATGCTTTCGAACTGTGGGGCTGGAGAAGACTCTTGAGAGTCCCTCGGACAGCAAGGAGACCAAACCAGGCAATTCTAAAGGAAATCAACCCTGAATATTCATTGGAAGGACTGATGCTGAAGCTCTAGCACTTTGGCCACCTGATACAAAGAGCTGACTCACTGGAAAAGACCTTGATGCTGGGAAAGACTGAGGGGAAGGAGAAGAGGGCAACAGGGGATGAGATGGTTGGATGGCATCACTGATACAATGTACATGAACTAGGGCAAACTCTAGGAGATGGCGAGGAACAGGGCGGCCTGCAGTCCATGGGGTCGCAAAGAGTCAGATGCGACTTAGCGACTGAACAACAAAGATGAACAATCAAGATTCCAGAGCCTGGTATGGAGGTTTTTGGTAAGCCTGGGAAGTTCTGCTTCCTGCAAGGTTAGTGGGCATTTCCTGCAGATGCGTGGATATAACAATTTCCATGAAGGGAATTCCTTTCATCCTTCCCTACTTTATAGTATCACTGCCACCACTGACCTGCTTTCCTTCTGTTCTGTGGGACAATCCCTGCCACCAATGGCAGACCTTTTCTTATTGTCTATGTAGGTACTTGGGCTGGAAAGCCCCTGAGATGAGACTTTGTTTATGCCCATCTGCATGAGCACCTAGAGTGATGTACGGCATGCAGCAGGCACTCAGCAACTATTTCTTAAAAGAGTGAATGGATGGATAGATGAAGAATCCCACAGAATAAGAATGCAGCTCTTAACAGAACACATGTTCTTGCCACCAGGCTGCAAACAAGACTAATGACTTGGTGAGTGGAGATTCCTGGGGAGCTGTTTTTATAGCCCTGAGCATCCCGGTTGACACTGAAGGGAGGGGGTCAAGACACTGAGGTGGGCAGGAGCAGCAGGGACCCCAAGAAGTTACCAGAGCAGGCTGGCAGGGCCACTCCCACATAGGGAAAACAATGTAAGCAGGCCCTGGAGCACAGTTGCAGCACCAGCCAGGCCTATGTAGCAGCCACAGAGGTCCCCTCCCTGAGCCGAGCAGACAGCAGAGGCTGCAGCAAAGCCAGGGAGGGCGAGGGCAGGGCCGGGCACTCACTGCAAGCTGATGTGAGGGGGCAGCTTGAAGGAGTTCTTCAGCAGGTGAAGCTGTTGGACCTTCCCCGGCTGCCCCGCGTGGATGGCTCCTGTTATCTCGAAGGCCCAGGCGTCCCTCTCCTCTCGAGAACAGGCCTCCAAGAAGTACTCCGTGGATGTTTGAGTTTTCAGCTTAATGAGGAGCTGTGGGAAGAGACAGCCAGTCGGACCAGGCTGAGAGGGAGAGAGAAAGCTGGCTGGGCAGCAAAAATGACAGAACCGAAGCAGATCAGGGAGACCACGTGATCCAGTGACTGCCCAATGCCTCACCCCTCAACCGCGTCGCAGCTGCTGGGCGTTTAAAGATTCCCTTGTACACCATCAGTGACAGAGAGTTCACCACCTTGGCCCCTTTGGATAGACTAATTAGAGCAGAGTCTGCTTCCTGAGGCCTTGGTCTCTCTGCTCCCGATTCTGCCTTCTTGATTAAGCTCACTTCTTATGAGAGTCCCTGTGCTAAAGAGGGAAACACACAGGCTTCCAGGTGAGACTGAGCTAGAGCCATAGCTACGGTCGCTTAGGCACATTATAGGACCCACTGAGCCTCTCAATGCCTTCCTCTGTCCTCTGAGGCTATTAACGCTTACCCTGAAGGAACTCAGTTCTGCTCCTTTTGATCATCTTCTTTTTTATTTATTTTTTTAAACGTATTTATTTTTAATTGAAGGATAATGGCTTTACAGTAGCTCAGTTGGTAAAGAATCTGCCTGCAATGCAGGAGACCCAGGTTCAATCCCTGGGTCACAAAGATCCCCTGGAGGAGGAGATGGCAACCCATTCCAGTATACTTGCCTGGAGAATCCCATGGACAGAGGAGCCTGGCAGGCTACAGTCTATGGGATCACAAGTCGGACATGACTTAGCAACTGAACTATTGTGTTGGTTTCTGCCAACATCTACATCAATCAGCCATAGTATACCTGTGTCCCCTCCCTCTTGAACCTCCCTCCTATCTCCCTCCCCATCCCACCCCTCTAGGTTGTTACAGAGCCCCAGTCTGAGCTCCCTGAGTCATACAGCAAATTCCCCTTGGCTATTTTACATATGGTAATGTAAGTTTCCATATCACTCTCTCCATACACCCCACCCTCTCCTTCCTCAACCCCCCGTCCCGCCCCCGTGTCTGTAAGTCGGTTCTCTGTGTCTACCTCTGATCTTCTTCTTGGTTGGGTCTAATCATCCCAAGTCTTTCACACATTCTTCATATAATATGGTTTAAACTTTCTCAACCAGTTCATGCCCGAATCTCCATCCATCCCAAAGTTGTACCTGAGCCAGACGGCTTGTAAGGGCATCTTCCTCCTTTTCAGCAAGACAGTGTTCTCTGTGGCCAATAATATCTGTACCAACATTTGGAACTGTTTTTCAATTAACCACTTGCTTTCATAACAAGATCGTTAACTGAAAGAACCAATCTTACAATTTTCTTCCTTGACTTCTCCAAGCCTAGCCAATTTCTTGGCACTTACTGAGCCCTCAGTAAATGATTAATTCCGATTCTTTTCTGATGGTAGATGGTAAATGATTAACTCAGGTTCCTTTTAGGGTTGAGCTGCTCCTGACTTTTGGAACACGTACCCCCTGGGGGATGAAAGCCATCCTATTGAACCTGAAGTAGCAGTAACTATTCACATCTGTGTGGTACCTCCTAGGCTACAAATGTTTTGACCCACCATTACCTTCATGATCTTCACCATAGCTGTGAGCAACAGTCAGGTGTCATTACATTATCCAAGTTTATAGACGAGGAACTCAGGCTCAGAGAGGTTCAATTACCTGCCCAAGGTCACGTGCCTGGTATGTGGTGCAGCCAGGATTTGAGTCTAGGTTTTTCAGTAACTCGGCTCTTACCATGACTCATACCACCTTTGGCTAAGAGGAAGGGGGTGGTCCGGGGAGTGGGAGGGAGGCGCTGGGAAGAAGGGCCTTCACTTACCGGTCGGTTTTCATACTCCAGGCAGGGGCAGGTGATGGTGCAGCCATCCAGAAGGATGCGGCCCTTGGGAGGGGTCACTTTCCGACCCCCCTCGAACTTGTAGTATAGCAGCGTGTTCTGCCGAAGAATGAACCACCGTGCTTTCCAGTTGTGGACAATGTGACCCTGAGGACAGACAGGAGAGCCCTGAGGTGAGGTGGCCGAGGGGACGACCTGGTAATAGGGAGAGGAGTCTCGTTGCACAGGTGGTCAGACTGTGCCATGGGATCAACTCTCCAATAAGGAGATAACGCTCTGTCTCTCTTGCTTAGCTTAATTTTATTTTTTAATTTTGAAATAATTTTAATTCAGAGAAAAGCTGAAGACAAGCACAAAACTTTTTTACAAAAAAAAACTTTTACAAAACCATTTAAGAATTAGTTTTTAACATGATATGCTCCATATATTAATATTGATGCTTCTCAATATTTTATTGTCTCCTACCAAAAAATAAAAAGTATTTCCAACATAACCACAATACAATCATCAACATTAGGAAATTTACATAAATATGTTATTTTCCTCTGTTCCATAAACTCCACTCAAGTTTCACCAATTATCCCAATAATGTCCTTAAGAGCCAAAAGATCCTGTTCCAAATTATATGTTTATTTTCATTTTCATGAAGAAATTGTGAGCTTTGGATCTCTTTGTCATCTCTTTTGAGTATGTAACAATTGGCGTTGACTTGCTAGTTCCCATTTGTTCTTTTTTTCTATGGTTATAAGCCTTGAAAGAAACTGCAAAATACACAGAAGAAAAGATCCTAGGGACTTCCCTGATGGTCCAGTGGCTAAGACTCCGAGCTCTCAGTGTAGGAGGTGTGGGTTCCATCCCTGGTCTGGGAACTAGATCCCACACGCAGCAACTAAGAGTTCACCCACTGCAACTAAAGATCCTACATGCCTCAACGAGGACCCAGCACAGCCAAATACATAAACAAGAGAGAGATCCTATTAATACCTTGCATTTCCTTTGTCTTTTTCCCTTTTAGTTTTTTTTTTAACCAAGAGCATATTACGAATAGTTTTATTTTCCAGTCTTTCTTTTGTTGACTTTGCCAAGCATCTTCTCACACCATTCAGTTCAGTTCAGTTCAGTCGCTCAGTCATGTCCGACTCTTTGCAACCCCATGAATTGCAGCATGCCAGGCCTCCCTGTCCATCACCAACTCCCGGAGTTCACTCAGACTCAACATGTCTTTTAATGACCAACAAGTGGATCTTTGCGACCCCATGAATCGCAGCATGCCAGGCCTCCCTGTCCATCACCAACTCCCGGAGTTCACTCAGATTCAACACGTCTTTTAATGACCAACAAGTGTATGTATCATCTCCTTGCCCATCTCCTGTTGTTTGCAAGTGAGGTTTATTTTTTTTTCTTTTAACTATTATAAACAACTCCATAATGAATATCCTTGCACATAAGTTTTGATCTGCATCTCTAATTTTTTCCCCTTAGGATATATCCCCCCTCCAAAATGTTACTAGTTGAGGGATATGGGGAATTTGTAAAGTGAAGCCACAAATTAAGAACTCTAACCATCTTACCTAACCTGGTGTGACAGACCTAAAAGGCAGGGGAGCCTGTGGGGCTCTCAGATGGGTCATGGAGCCAGTGGACAAAACAGGCAGGTGAAGACAGAGAGTCTGTTTCTAGAACAGACCAGTGGATGGGGGAATGTCTGCTGAAGAATCAGAATGGAATAGCTTTGTACACGCTCATGAAAGTGACTTTCTTGGCATATTTCCCAGAGCAGAGCCCAATTAGGGCTGGATTCTAACCAAGAGAGATGCACTTTATTTGAATCAGAGACTGTCTGCAATTACTGGTTTCCTGACCCAGCCCTGATTCATTTCCAAGGCCCCTTCAGTTGTCAGATGTGTGATGCTGCAATTCTGTTTCATGCTCAGCAAGTATGCACTGAGTGTTAGGGAACTGGAAATTGTTGAAGGGGTTGACTGTGTGAGCACTGGTCTAAGCCAAACAGAACTTACTGTGGCAACTAAGGATGGCATATATATAGGCTTTCCCGGTGGCTCAAATGGTAAAGAATCTGCCTGCAATGCAGGAGACCTGGGTTCAGTCCCTGGGTAGGGAAGATCCCCTGGAGAAGAGAATAGTTACTCACTCCTGTATTCTTGCCTGGAGAATCCCATGGACAGAGGAGCATGGCAGGCTAGACTCCATGGGGTCACAAATAGTCAAATACAACTGAGTGACTAACTCTTTCACTTTTCCATATACATACATATTTAATTGGAATATTAAATATATATTTATACAAATATTTACACATCTATATATATTAAATATTTATATCTATATATATTTAATTGTCACCCTGCTTATTTAACTTATATGCAGAGTACATCATGAAAAATGCTGGGCTGGATGAAGCACAAGCTGGAATCAAGATTGCCAGGAGAAATATCAATAACCTCAGATATGCAGATGACACCATCCTTATGGCAGAAAGTGAAGAACTAAAGAGCCTCTTGATGAAAGTGAAAAAGTTGGCTTAAAACTCAACATTCAAAAAACTAAGATCATGGCATCTGGTCCCATCACTTCATGGCAAATAGATGGGGAAATAATGGAAACAGTGAGAGACTTTATTTTGGGGGTCTCCAAAACCACTGTAGATGGTGACTGCAGCCAAGAAATTAAAAGACACTTGCTCCTTGGAAGAAAAGCTATGACAAACCTAGACAACATATTAAAAGGCAGAGGCATCAATTTGCCAACAAAGTCCATCTAGTCAAAATGGTTTTTCCAGTAGTCATGTATGGATATGAGAGTTGGACTATACAGAAAGCTGAGTGCCAAGAATTGATGCTTTTAAACTGTGGTGTTGGAGAAGACTCTTGAGAGTCCCTTGGACTGGAGGAGATCAAACCAGTCAATCCTGAAGGAAATCAGTCCTGAATATTCATTGGAAGGACTGATGCTGAAGCTGAAGCTCCAAAACTTTGGCCACCTGATGCAAAGAGCTGACTCATTGGAAAAGACCCTGATGCTGGGAAAGACTAAAGGAAGGAGGAGAAGGGGACGACAGAGGATGAGATGGTTGGACGTTATCATCTACTCAATGGACGTGAGTTTGAGTAAGCTTTGGGAGTTGGTGGTGGACAGGGAAGCCTGGTGTGCTGAAAAGAGTCAGACACGACTGAGTGACTGAATTGGAATATAATTGCTTTACAAAGTTGTGCTAATTTCTGTTGTACAATGAAGTGAATCAGCCACATGCATACATATATCCCCTTCCTCTTGAGCCTCCCTCCTACCCTAAATATGACTTTTAACAGTTAATCTGACAAGAGTTTACTAATATGTCTAAGTGTCATTACATTATATGGTACGTGAGCTGGGCCCATGAGAGGACAGATATGTCAAGCTGAATTTTACAGTTTTGCTCTCTTCACTCTATCCTGTACCAAGAATCCACGTTACATGATGGCGGATGGCTTTTCTTGACACAAGCTGACATGTTTAAAGAAATGAAAAAGATTTGCTCTAACTCCTCAGCAATGAGGGTCCTGTACTGCTCTCCACATGGCCCAGACTCGGGTCTCCTTGCTCGATGAGCCCCTGCTGAGGGGGTTCAAGTGCAGCATTAGCAGTAAAGGCAGTGAACTGCCAGCACACAGGTGTCGCTGGTGCAGAGAGGAGACTGCCATCTAAGCTGACGGCATGGGGGCCAGTGTAAGGTGAAGGAGAGGAGGCGAAATAACCTTAAAACATAGGCATTCTGGGCTGCATTATGCCCTTCTCCCAAATTCATAGTTGATGCCCCAACCACTCCCCCACCTCTACCTTGTGCTGTGCTTAGTCACTGAGTCATGCCTGACTCTTTGCGACCGCATGGACTGTAGCCTGCCAGACTCCTCTGTCCATGAGGATTCTCCAGGCAAGAACACTGGAGTGCATTGCCAGGCCCTCCTCCAGGGGATCTTCCCAACCCAGGGATTGAATGCAGGTCTCCCACATTGCAGGCGGATTCTTTACCACCTAAGCCACCAAGGAAGCCCAACAATACTGGAGTGGGTAGCCTATCCCTTCTCCAGGGGATCTTCTTGACCCAAGAATCACCACTACCTTAGAATGTGACTGTATTTGAAGAGAAGGTCTTTAAGGTGATTAGGTTAAATGGGGCCATTGTGTGCGTGCTAAGTCACTTCAGTTCTTTCCAACTCTTTGCCATCCTATGGACTGTAGCCCACCAGGCTCCCCTGGGATTCTCCAGGCAAGAATACTGGAGTGGGTTGCCATACCCTCCTCCAGGGGAATCTTCCCCATCCAGGGATTGAACCTGCTTCTCCTATGTCTCCTGCATTGGCAGATGGGTTCTTTACCACTAGCACCTCCTGGGAAGCCCAGATGAGGCCATTACCTGGGTCTTAATCCAATCTGACTGGGGGCCTCATGAGAAGAGGAAATTTGGACATACAGATGTCAGGGAGGCCTGCACACAGAGCAAAGACCATGTGAGCACACAGCCAGAGGTGTCACGCATGGGCGAGCTGAGGAGATGGCCTAAGGAAACCAAACCTTCGACACTTTAAACCTTAGACTCCAGCCTCCAAAACTGTGAGAAAATAAATCTCTGTTGCTTAGGCGATCCCATCCGTGTCTTTTGTTACCGGAGCCCTCATAAACTAAAACAACAGAGAAGAAGAAAGGGGCCTGGAGACGTTAGGGAGAAATGTGAAACCAACAGATGTTGAGCAGAACAAACTAATACACAGATAAGGCTACATTTCCTGGACAAAATGCTACATTTCCCAGAATTTCTGGCATGAGGGGAACAGGGAGGTGGCTAGTGGCTGCCAGGCCTGCGCATGGGGCACTGATGCGTGTTTGGCAGCCACCAAGGTGGTGGAAGGACGGGGTCTTCTGACGCCCAGTCCCCAGAGTTATCAGGAACACGTCACAAACAGCATCGGCAGGATGTTTCCACTAGAGACGCCTCCTGGTGCTGTGGGGTATTTCTGTCTGGCTGCATTGTCCCTGGCTGTATGGCACTTGGTCCTCCCAAATATATCCAACTTACCCTTCTGTTCAAACTTGCTAGAGAGCACTGCGTTATGAGCCACTAAGAATCCAGTCTGACAGCAAAGGAGAGCAGTCTGAGAAAGGCTGAGATGGCCTCACTTTGGAGGTAGAGCACTTGAAGCAGCTGGTGACCTCACTGTGGCCGGAGGGGAGTCCCTAAAGACTTTTAAGCAGAATGATGACAAGCTTAGGTGCTCATGTTAAAAAAAAATCACCTGACTGCACTACGGCAGAACCCCTGAATTAAGTTCGGCCAGACGGGAGTGGGCAGCTCAGCTAGAGGTTCCTGTTGCTGCTGTGTCACTTCAGTCATGTCTGACTCTGTGCGACCCCATAGACGGCAGCCCACCATGTTCTCCCGTCCCTGGGATTCTCCAGGCAAGAACACTGGAGTGGGTTGCCATTTCCTCCTCCAATGCATGAAAGTGAAAAGTGAAAGTGAAGTTGCTCAGTCGTGTCCAACTCTTAGTGACCCCATGGACTGCAGCCTACCAGGCTCCTCCGTCCATGGGATTTTCCAGGCAAGAGTACTGGAGTGGGTTGCCATTGCCTTCTCCAGAGGTTCCTGTAATAACCCACAAAACAGGAAATATCCCAGCTCTACGGATAAGCTACATCATACTGAGAGGGTATAAGAGACTGACCCAAAGTCAGCAGGTAAAGGGTGTTAAAAACCAAAAATACACTGGTTATAGTGGGAAAAGAACCCAGGCCTCCCTTCACCTGGGCATCTTCTACCTTCTCCAGGCTCCTTGTCTGTAAGCAGCTGGCGGGGATCAGAGGTCATTTGGACCATGAATGGCTTAGCACCCTGTTAGGTGGAAGGAAAGTCCATAAGATGGGATGTAACCCTAGGACTGGGCTTAGAAAGCACAGAGTTTTACAGCTGGAGGACCCTTTGAAAAAGTCTATATAATACTATGGGCTTCCCTGGTGGCTCAGATGGTAAAGAATCTAAACTCCCTAAGTCTCATAATGAGGAAACTGAGGCCTAGAAAGGTCTTGCCCAAGACCCTACAATCCTGAAGAAGCAGAGATGGTACTTACTATGGGTTGAATTATGTCCCTGCAAAAGACATGTTGAAGTCCTAAGCCGGGAGATCTGTGAGTGAGGTCTTATTTGGAAATCGGGTCTTTGCAGATGTAATCAGGTTAAGATGAAGTCATTCAGTTCAGTTCACTTCAGTTGCTCAGTCATGTCCCACTCTGTGACCCCATGGACTGCAGCACCCCAGGCTTCCCTGTCCATCACCAACTCCCAGAGCTTGCTCAAACTCATGTCCATCGAGTCGGTGATGCCATCCAACCGTCACATCCTCTGTCATCCCCTTCTCCTCCTGCCTTTGACTTTTCCCAGCATCAGGGTCTTTTCCAATGAGTCAGTTCTTCGTATCAGGTGGCCAAAGTATTGGAGCTTCAGCATCAGTCCTTCCAATGAATATTCAGGACTGATTTCCTTTAGGATTGACTAGTTTGATCTCCTTGCAGTCCAAGGGACTCTCAAGAGTCTTCTCCAACACCACAGTTCAAAAGTATCAATTCTTCAGCGCTCATCTTTCTTTATGGTCCAACTCTTACATCCATAAATGACTACTGGAAAAACCACAGCTTTGACTAGGCAGACCTTTGTTGGCAAAGTAATATCTCTGTTTTTTGATATGCTGTCTAGGTTTGTCATAGCTTTTCTTCCAAGGAGCAAGTGTCTTTTAATTTCATGGCTGCAGTCACCATCTGCGGTGATTTTGGATCCCAAGAAAATAAAATCTGTCACTGTTTCCATTATTTCCCCATCTATTTGCCATGAAGTGATGGAACCAGATGCCATGATCTTCGTTGTTTGAATGTTGAGTTTTAAGCCAGTTTTTTCACTCTTCTTTTTCACTTTCATCAAGAGGCTTTTCAGTTCTTCTTCACTTTCTGCCATAAGGGTGGTGTCACCTGCATATCTGAGGTTACTGATATTTCTCCTGGCAATCTCGATTCCAGCTTGTGCTTTATCCAGCCTGGCATTTCGCATGATGTACTCTATATATAAGTTAAATAAGCAGGGTGTCAATATACAGTCTTGACGTACTCCTTTCCCAGTTTGGAACTAGTCCGTTGTTCCATGTCCGGTTCTGTTGCTTCTTGACCTGCAATCAGATTTCTCAGGAGGCAGGTAAAGTGGTCTGGTATTCCCATCTCTTGAAGAATTTTGCACAGTTTGTTGTGATCCACACAGTCAAAGGCCTTGGCATAGTCAATAAAGCAGATGTTTTTCTGGAACTCTCTTGCTTTTTCTATAATCCAATGGATTTTGGCAATTTGAGTACCAGCTGAGCCACCAGGGAAGCCCCATACTAGATTAGGATGGCCCTAAAAACACTTACATAATTGGTGTCCTTATATGAAGAGGAAATTTTGGACACTGAAAGACACATGGGGAGAAGATGGTCATGTGATGATGGAGGCAGAGATTAGAGTGAAGCATCTACAAGCCAAGGAACACAAAAGAGAGCCTGTGTGAGATAATGCATACATGCGTGTGCGCTCAATAGTGTCCAACTCTCTGCGACCCCGTGGACTGCAGCCCGCCAGGCTCCTCTGTCCAAGGGATTCTCCAGGCAAGAATACTGGAGTGGATTGCCATTTCCTATGTGAGATGACAGAAAATACATATATTTTTCTTTGCCCCCAGTTCTTGGTAGAGAGCTCCTGAACCCCTTGAAGTTTCTTGGGTGACAGGAGCATCTTTTGTGCTAATGAGGAAACTCTGGGTGGGCTTCTTGGTGAGGGCTGGCCACTGGAAAGACTGAGCCATGATTAGCAGCTTGGAATTTTTAGCCGCCCCCCCCCCCCCACCATTCTCTTGAGAAAAGAAAAGAGCTGAAAGTGGCTTTGACAATTTGTCATGCTTACATGTGCCTCTATAAAATCCCAAAAATATGGGATTTGAAGAGTTTCTAGAAATTCACCCCAAGCAGAAGGTCACTGGAACCTCTGATCTGTGGTTGGTTACACAGTCAGAGCACAGGTGATAACTTGGGCTTCAGACTGGCATCTGAAGTGTGTGTGTGGCGGGTGGGGGAAGGCTGGGGAAGCAGCCTTGTGAGACTGCGCTGTTAACCCATGGGACCGGAGACTGCCTCTGGGTAGATGCGTCAGAACTGAGTTAAACTGTAGGACACACACGGGTGGTCACAGAGAATTGCTTGGTGTGGGGGGAACCTCCACACATTTGGTGACTAGGAGAGTCAGAAGTGAAGTAGTCTGTGTGAAAGTAAATGAGAGTCACAGGTGGAGAAAAACACAGCAGGTAAGAACTAAATTTTTCCTTACCTAGGAAGGAAAAATTGGTTTTTCCTTTACAGCCTGCAAATACCAGAATCAAAAGAGGCAAGGAAGGGCTCTCCCCTGCAGGCTTCGGAGGGAGCATGGTCCTGCTGACACTTCAAACAGACTTCTAGCCTTCGGAACTCCTTCTAGTCTTTTTTTCATCCAAGTAATTTTTCTTTTTCCTTTCTCGTACCATTTCTATTTTTACTCTTTGGACTATAATATGAAAAACATTTTTAACATCTGCATGACCACGTGCTATGCTAAAGTCGCTTCGGTCATGTCTGACTCTTTTTGACCCCATGGACTGTAGCACACCAGGAGCCTCTGTCCATGGGATTCCCCAGGCAAGAATACTGGAGTGGGTTGCCACGGCCTCCTCCAGCGGATCTTCCTGACCCAGGGATCGAACCCACGTCTCTTACATCTCCTGCATTGGCAGGAGGGTTCTTTACCACTAGCACCACCTGGGAAGCCCTATGCTGCTGCTAAGTCACTTCAGTCGCGTCCAACTCTGTGCGACCCCATAGACGGCAGCCCACCAGTCTCTGCCGTCCCCGGGATTCTCCAGGCAAGAACACTGGAGTGGGTTGCCATTTCCTTCTCCAATGCATGAAAGTGAAAAGTGAAAGTGAAGTTGCTCAGTCGTGTCCAACTCTTCACAACCCCATGGACTGCAACCTACCAGGCTCCTCCGTCCATGGGATTTTCCAGGCGAGAGTACTGGAGTGGGTTGCCTTAGCTTCTCAGGGAAGCCCTATGCATAACCATAATTCACTTGTAATCATTTGTTTATTTGAGGGGACATGTAGGTAGCCTCCAGTTTTTATTCTCTATCTAAATAACACTTTATTCCTAAAGCCTTTTAAAAAAAATATTATTTATTTATTTTTGGCTGTGGCGGGTCTTTGTTGTTCCATGACATGTGGGAAATTAGTTCCCCAATCAGGGATCAAACCCACATTCCCTGCATTGGAGGGCAGATCTTTCACCACTGGACCACCAGAGAAGTCCCATTCCTAAAGCTTTTATGGCCTTTCCTGGAGATTGAGTCCTACAGATGAAAGATCTAGGTTACAGCATGTTGACATGGCCATGTCATTTTCTAAGAGTTGTAGGAGGTACAAGCCAGGCAGCCATGCCTGATGTGTTCCAGCCGCTTCTTTAAAGACAAGCAGCCCTACCCATGCAGACCTGCCCTCCTTCCTGGGCACCCTCCTTTAACACCAGGCTAAGTGAGCACCCTGCATTTTTGCCTGGAGCTTCGCTGTCTTTCTTGTCTGGGCTGGATTAAGAATCAAATCCATCTTGCCCCTGCCTGTCTCCTGCTTCACCCTCACCGGTGATGACTGTTCTGTACTCTGGGTTGCCAGCTTGGGCCCCGCCCCACTTCTGTACCGTAAACCCTCTTGAACCTGTGGAATCCCACAGTCACAGTCCTGCAACTTCCCTGGTGGACACAGGGGCTGCTGCTGCCACCCAGGAGGAAAGGGGAAATAATGGGGGATGCGGGAAAGCCTGAGTGATCAGGAGGGAGGGACTGTTGGCAGGGGCAAGGGGCCCCATTCCTCACTTTGCAGGAAAGGGTGTGGCTTCCGCTTGCCTCGGGGTCAGGCTTCCAGCTCCAACTGCTTGTCTTTGGGTTTGGCTGGACAGCTCTAGGGATTTCAGTCTAGCCCGTCTGTGGGCTTTTGGGGTCAGACGAGTTGACTGTCCTCCCTTCTCTGTACCTTGGACTCCCTAAGGGGCCACGCTATACTGGCCTGTCTGGAAGAGAACTCACCTCCTCCCCTCCCTTCAACCCTCCCTTGACTCTGCATGGTGGTGGTGGTGGTGGGAAATCACGTAAGGCAAGCCCCAGTAACGGGGATGCCCACAGGGGCCCATCTGAGAGGGTTTGTCTTCAACAGGCGCCTAGCAGGCTCAGTTATTCTACCAACCAACACCTTCAAGGAACTTTTCCTGCAGCTTCTCAGGTGAGGGAGAGAGGGACAGGGAACTTGGTGGGCAAGCCCCTGACAATCAACAATGCCCATCAAACCCCCCACCCGTCTCCCTCACCTTAGAAGCCACAGGAAAAGTTCTCCAAAGGTGCTCTCTCTGGGGTGTGGCTGCCTCCACAAACCCTGAAGGACTAATCTATCATTTTAATCCCGGTGACACGAAACAGGCATGGAATTCTGTACCTGCTTGTATCCAGTCTGACCCTTGATCCAGCACAGCCTCCTACACCTCCTCTGGCTCATAGTTTTGAGCAAACAACACACCTACCCTCCTATATCAAATAATGTGTAAAATAACATAACTATATTCCCTACTGACCTGAAAGAGACTTGGGACCTCAGAGTTGATCTGCTGGTCAGGGAAGGCCATGGGAGGGAGAGTCCCTTCACCCCTCTTCACCCATCCCCCTGCCAAAGCTGGAAACTCAGTAGAAGAGCCGGAAGGCTCATCCCCAGGTTTTATGCTCTGCTGTTAGGTTAGCATAGATGTTCAGTGTGAACATCAATGTTAAAAGAACTTTTCAAATCTAATTTCCCTCCTGTAGCTGCTTTTTCCTTCATTTTCTACCTTGGTCCCATATGCCTGGTTTTCCTCTGGACTCTTGCTTGCTGTGGGAAAAGCCGCATGTGGTGACGTGGAAGGAGTGAGGATGGAGACTGCTCAGAGACTGCTTGAATTTATGCTAGTGGGTATCTTCACCCCTCTCCTTTCCAGAATGGCTAAAACTTTTTATGCTTACCAAAGTGAAGGAAAAAACAAATTCTATTTATTTGCTATAAACTACGATAGATTCAGGGTTTCCATGGTGGTTCTGTGGTAAAGAATCCACCTGCCAATGCAGGAGATTCAGGTTTGATCCCTGGGTCAGGAAAATCCCTTGGAGTAGGAAACCGCAACCCATTCTAATATTCTCGCCTGGTAAATCCCATGGACAGAGGTTCCCAGTGGGCTGCAGTCCAGAGGGTTGCAAAAAAGTCGAATACGACTTAGGACTAAACAGCAACAGCAATAACATGATAGATTCAACCACAAGTGAAACAGAATGATCTAAAGTACTTCAGCGTCAACTGTTCCATTTATATAATATTAATACTCATAAGGTAACCAGTCATCCCCCAATATTTTCAACATGATCAGTAAAAACTATAGAATTTGGAAAGGCTGAACACCACATAGAAATGACATGTGACTGGATGGAAGTCTTGGAAAATAAAACTCGAGATTTGTGAAAAGAAACAATACAGCTGACCCCTAAACAACAGGGGATCCAGGGCAAAGACCCCTGAGCTGTTGAAAATTCACATGTAACTTTACAGCTGGCCCTCCGGGTTCTCTAAACAAGGGCTCAACCAACCACACAGCAACACGGGGCTCTGGGCAAGCGACCTCATCTTTCTGCCCCTCGGTTTCCTCATCTGTGATAGAGGGATAATAATACCCACCCTGCAGTGGGCAGCCTGAGTGGCTTCGATCCTGCTCCATCACCCACTGGTCCAGATCCTGAGCAAGCTACTTAGCCTCTTTGAACTTCTTTTTCCCCTTTCAGAAAGGGCGGTAAGATGGGACCACCGACCTGTCGGACTGTTGGGAGGATTAAAAGAGACAGCGTCCAAGACTGGTGCACAGCAGAGGCTTAACAAACAAAGGCTTTCTCCTTGCTCACGGGTTATTGTGAAGAATACAGGAGATGATGCATTAATCGGACGAGCTTGGGGGACTACAGAACACCCTTCTGTTGTTTTAAGACATCATAGTTAAATCCTAGGCACTTCGTATTTTAGTAAGTTCTTTTAAAGAAGCTGTCCTCCAAAGGGTAGCCGCCCGCCCGCACCCCACACGCGCTAGCCGAGCGGGATTCTCCTCCTTGCCCGTACCCCCAGCCCCTCTTTTCTAGCTAAAGCTCACCCCCAGCCACCGCCCACCCGGCTCTGTCCGCGACACGCGCGGCTCCGCCCAGAGGGTCCCCAGCCCGCCCGATCGCGGCTCAGGTAAGCCGGCGGCCGCCGCGCAGCCGCCCCGGGCCGTGTCCGGAGAGGCTCCGGCACGCTCACCCTCTTGACGAGGAAGCCCTCCTTGAGCACGCCGTCCTCCATGGCGCCGTCCCGCGCCGCCCGCTCCTCCGTTCCCGCGGCGCCCAGGAAGCGCCTCCGACCCGGCGCGGCGCCGCCCCCTGGCCCGCGCCCAGAGCCCGAGGCCGCGGGGCGTCCCGGGCAGGAAGTCAGTCCAGGTCGGGATTTCTAACGTGCTGCCCCCACCGAAGGTGCCCTGAGGTCCGTGGTTAGTCCTCCAGTTGCTGAGCCTGCCAGCCGTTCGCGTCCCGCCCCGGCTGCGGCCATCCAGGTGCCCCCTGCGCGCTGGGCGCCTCTTACCCTTCCGTCTCTCCCCATCTGCCGCCACTCCCAGCCTTAACCAGGTGCCTGCCTCGCACCCAGTACATTGCTCTCGACTAATACTTAGGGAATCAAGCTGATCGGAAAGGATTTCAAGAATCTGGAGTCATCCCTGAGCTCTATAGAAATAGGGGATGGGAGAGTGGATGAGGTGCGCCAGGTGGGAACAGGATCCTGGCCTCTGGTAGGCGCAGAGAAATGTTCCCATTAGCGAGGTCAAGGATTTAAGGAAGCAGGCACCATCTGCAGGGGCCCTCTGGCCCCATAATACCCCTCTCTGCCAAAAAGGCTGAAACTGAACTTTCCATGATTAGGGGCAAAATTTAAGGGAGAGCCAGGGAACCCAGTAATCTAGATAAATAAAAATTTAATGCAACATTCTAAAATATGTTAAGTGTTTTTGAAATTTTTAAAATAAAAATTAAGGCCAAAAAAATCCATGTTTAACAAAATGTCAAAAACAGGAAAGCATCCATAATACTGATCCCGTCCTTACGATGCTGTCCCTTTATCCATTGCTTGCCCCAGCATGAAGGGCCGGCCCTATTAGGACTGTTCATCAGGACAGGAAAAGACCCCAAATGCCTAAAAGGGAAGAGAAAGCTCTAGATTGGGAGAAGGTGCCCCTGGGTGCTTTTCAAAACTAACCAGGAGCCCACCCCCAAAGCACAGTGGGTGCCCCTGCCCTAGAAATGGCCCCCTTCAGCCTTCTGTACAGACTGACTTTGGGATCTCAGAGGAGTACAAAATGAAAGGGGCTTTCATTCCATTTCAGAATGAACATCAACTCCGCACCTACTGAAGCCAGACCTGTATTAAGTTCAGTTCAGTTTCTCAGTCATGTCCGACTCTTTGCAACCCCATGGACTGTGGCACACTAGGCTTCCCTGTCCATCACCAACCCCCAGAGTTTACTCAAACTCATGTCCACTGAGTCGGTAATGCCATCCAACCATCTCATCCTCTGTTGTTCCCTTCTCCTGCCTTCAATCTTTCCCAGCATCAGGGTCTTTTCCAATGAGTCAGTTCTTGGCAACAGGTGGCCAAAGTTTTGGAGTTTCAGCTTCAGCATCAGTCCTTCCAAAGAAGATTCAGGACTGATTTCCTTTAGGATGGACTGGTTGGATCTTCTTGCTGTCCAAGTGACTCTCAAGAGTCTTCTCCAACACCACTGGGTTCTAATTAATGTACAACACACCATAAGGTGAGTTTATTATCCCATTCTTTCCAGCCAAGGAAACTGAAACTTGAAGCAGTTAAATAACTTACCCAAGGTCACACAAGCTTGGATTTTAACCCCAGGACAGTGTGAATGCTCTTGTTTCTCACGTCAAGAGCTGGGAAGAGGAGGAAAGAATAATCTGAGCTATGAAAACTTGCTGGATTCAAATCCAGGACATGAGAAATTGGAATGGGAAATTCTTATTCTTTTTGGCTCTGAAAGTGAAAGTGAATGTCACTCAGTCATGTCTGACTCTTTTTTTTTTTTTTTCATGTCTGACTCTTTAGGATCCCCTGGAGTATACTGTCTATGGAATTCTCCAGGACAGAATACTGGAGTGGGTAGCCTTTCCCTTCTCCATGGGATCTTCCCAACCCAGGAATCAAACCAGGGTCTTCTGCATTGCAGGAGGATTCTTTACCAAATGAATTATGAGGGAAGCCCTTTTGGCTCTAACTTTGGTCTATTACTCTCCTTCTTCCTCTCAGATGCTGGGGGGCAGCGAGTTGGCACAGAAGTTGTTTTGGCTTTACCCAGACACAACTTTCTGAGTCTTAGAAGAGTGGCATTTTCTTTGGCAAGAGGATTTCCTGAATGAGTTCACAAAAATGGGGAAGGGGGAAGGATTGGTTCTTTCTCCTGACAGTGTCCCTGCTAGGAGGGAGTTAAGGCCTCTGCATACTTAGAACCTGCTTCTTGTCCTAGAAAAGCCCCTGGTCCAGCCCACCCTGAGTCTGACTCACTGGACCCAGAGCCTGAGTCACACCGCTTCCTCCCCTGGCTGTGGTGGCTAAGCCACCAGTCTACCAAGGAACCACAGTGACATAAACCAGACTCAACCACAGGCAAGAGGAGGGAGAAGAAGCAGACACACAGTGGCAAACAGCTGAGACTAGGGGAAGGAAGCAGGAAAGGGAAGGAAACTCAGGACAAAGGAACTTGTCTTATTGTTCCAAGGACTTTTCATTTCCCTCTCAGGTCCAGAGGCTGATGTGGAAGGGACCCTGACTCTCTTAAAAGGGCCAGCTAATGTTTGGAATGTGTAAGCTGTAGACAGCTCTAAGGTCAGTATTTGGGTGGAGGTTAATTCACAGTCTGATGCAAAATTCCACCATTAGAGACTCACTCATTTGGCTATAGCTAAGAATTCCACTGAAGGTCTTTCCTGGTGGCTAGGTGGTAAAGAATCCACCTGCCAATGCAGGAGACCTAGTTTTGATCCCCGGTCCCAGAAGATCCCACATGCCATGGAGCAAGTAAGCCCGTGCACCACAACTACTGAGCCTGTGCTCTAGAGCCCAGAAACCACAACTGCTGAGCCCACGTGCCGCAACTACTGAAGCCTGCACACTTAGAGCCCATGCTCTGCAACTGGAAAAGCCACCAAATTGAGAAGTTGCACACTGCAATGAAGAATAGGCCCCACTCACTGCAGCTAAAGAGAAGCCTGCACAGCAGTGAAGACCCAGAACAGCTGATAAATATTTTTTTAAAAAGAATTCCATTTAAGATACTTACAGTAGAAAAAGATAAATTATGGTGCTTATTCATGATGAATACCTTGACCCACTGAGTTTATTAAAATCACAGAATCAGAATCTAAGCCTTAAATCATCTCATCCAGTACTTTATTTTATAAATTACTTGTCCACGGTCCCACAGCCAGTTAGTGGCAAAGCCAGGACCAGAAAACAAGCTAACAAGACTTCCTCCCGACGCAAATGCAGGGGCACTTTCTCCAGCAGTGTCCACATCAAAGCAGACTGCAGTGCGGGATTAACTGCTGCAAAACCAGAAAAGACTTTAAACAATGTTTCCTAAGTTTGTTTCTGATCATAAAAGTAATCTGTGCTCATTATAGAAAATGTAGAAAATACCAAAAAGAATAAAACCACTTAAATCCCATCACCTAAACAGGTGATGAGTATTTTTACATGCACGTATATATTT
This sequence comes from Bos indicus x Bos taurus, assembly GCF_003369695.1. NCBI lineage: Eukaryota > Metazoa > Chordata > Mammalia > Artiodactyla > Bovidae > Bos > Bos indicus x Bos taurus. The sequence goes on from NC_040085.1 coordinate 73,112,017, forward strand.
TACATAATTTATATAATTATGGGCTTCCCTCATAGCTCAGTTGGTAAAGAATCCACCTTCAATAAAGGAGACCCCGATTCGATTCCTAGGTTGGGAAGATCCACTGGAGAAGGGATAGGCTACCCACTCCAGTATTCTTGGGCTTCTACATGCATACATTAATTTTATTTAAAAATTTAAACCCTTCCTTTTTTCATTTTTGATAGCTAATAAGCATCTTCTCAAATCATTAAAAACAATTCAAAAACATAACTTTAATGGCTGCATGATATTTCATCATGCCTGAGTTAGAATGGATTTAATCATTTCCATGTAGTTTGAAGTTCCTGTTTCACTGTGTAAATGATGCTATGTTAAATATCTCTGTACAAAAGATTTTGCTACATCCCTGATTCTTTCAGACAAATGTCTAGAGCTTAATTTTAAGTTAAAGGTATACATTCTTTTAATTCTTGATACATATCTCCAAGCTGCTTTCTAGCAACATCCAGATTTCTAGATGCCCTCACCAGCAGCACATACTAATGCTGGCCTCTGGTGTCTATACCAGCACCAAGTGCAATGTTTTTAGAAAGCTGCTGACTCTTTCAGACTCAATACAGACCATCCCCACTTGCCTATGCTATGTTTTATCTCTGTTGGGGATAGACCCCTACTCCCCAGGGGCAGCCAACTGGAGGAGGGGTCCCCCTGGAAGAGACTCAGAACTGGGAAGTTGGTGGGGAGGGCAGTGAGAGGCCCAGAACAGGGCACCACTCACAGGAAAAGGAGGGCTTGCATTTAAGAGCTTAGGCAGAGACTAGAAAGCGGGAGGAGAGAGGAGCTAGAAATGCAGACAGCAGGAAAAGCTGGAAGTGAAATTTTGCCCAAATCCGGGCTTTGCTTAAGGTCATCAAATTGTCCTGTGAGAAACATATTCATTCGTTCACCCATCAGTTCATCCATTCACTGGAACAGGAGGCTCATATTGAGTATATCCTGTGTACAAGGCACAAACCAGTTGCCCTGGGCAATACACAGACCCTCAGCCCAGGTCTCACATATTCAGTGTAAACAGGTACCATTTTGATTAACCACAAATATCTCCCTGGTCTGCTGCAGTTAACAGGGCTGGCCCACCAGCACATAGTGAATGCAGTGATCCAGAGCAAAGCCACTCATATCATCTGTGGTGACAGCCAGCGATTTCCATTGCCTCTGAGTCATAGACAAGACGTGGTCCTACTTTGCATGAAGAAAACAGCCTCCACCACATGCAACTTACCAGAGACTTCTACATCACCCAAACCGGTCTGTATCCTGTTCGTGAAATAAGGCCACCACACCTGCACTTGAGCGTCATGGCCATGTCCAGCTCCCATAAGCTTCCAAACTTACTCTCAATTTCTTATCTATCAAACAAATCACTCTTGAAAAGCGTTGCTCTAGAGCTCAGGTCCTGGAATCTAAAGCATGGCTTTAAATCCTACTTCTGTCACTGTATGACCTTTGGTAAGTTACTTATCTTCTCTGGTCCTCATTTTCCTCATGGGTAAAATGGGGTAACAATAGTACTTACCTCACAGGGTTATTGGGCCAAATAAATGAGATCATGAAGGTAAACTGTGTGGAGCCGTGCGCCTAGTAAGAACACAAAATCTCTCCGTTCCATTTGATCTCAACCCTGTGAGGTTAGTAGAAGGAATCTTGATAGTAAATACCTCCAGAGTCACGGGTAAAATACAAAACATGGGCAGAGAATAGAGTAGGAAGTTTATATTTACTGTATTCCTGTGCATGTGTACTAAGCAGCTTGTCATGTCTGACTCTCTGCAACCCCATGGACTGTAGCCCGCCAGGTTCCCCTGTCCATGGGATTCTCCAGGCATGAATACTGGAATGGGTTGCCATTTCCTCCTCTAGGCGATCTTCCCGACCCAGGGATCAAAGCCGCATCTCTTACATCTCTTGTGTTACTGTATTCCTGCCATGTGCCAAAGACTTAACATTAACTTAACATTTACTACTCATTTAATCCTCAAATTTCTCAGTGAACTAGGTATTATACCCATTCTGTAGATGAAAATGAAGATTCAGAGAGGTAGGTAAATAACTTGGACAACATCACACAACTTGTATGTGACTGAGTCCAGGTTAAAATATAGGCCTGTCTGATTCCAACTCTGTTTCTTTCCACCACTTCACACTGTCTCCTTTGCCCAAAGGATGTTCTTAGAAGGAATCCGCTTGGCCTAAATCAGGTCTACCACCGTAGTAGACTGCATTATTGTTCCCAAATTATTCACTGCCCTATCCCTGTGATAGAATTAGACATTCCTGTGCCAGGTCACATGCAAGTGACTTGGGACGGGTCACGTGACTTGCTTTGACCAATGAAACGTCAGCCGCATATCCCAGCAGGCCTTTAAGCACCATCACTTGATACCACTATCGCTCTTTCCCTGTACCACAGCCCAGCATGGCCCACGGAGAGGCTGCTCCTACAGCTTGAGTCCATTAATGAGGACAGCTGGGGAAGAAGGCTGGAGTCAAAGAGAGTCAGAAGCAAGCCTTTGTTGTTATACACTGAGGTTTGGGGAGCAGGGCTGTTTGCTCCAAAGGTATGACTTAGTGAAAGCTGACTGATACACCCACCTCTCTATCCCAGCTGCTGCCGGCTCTCACCATAATGGATGCTACAGGGCAATGCCAAAAGAAATACATGACTCGGAACATCTTGCTGACATGAAGGAGTGCTGTGCCCTCTCACGAACACTCTGAAGCTCACCTCCCTATTCCACTGGAAAAGCTGGAACACCTTGAGAGAACTGTCTGTCTCTCTAGGGTGCTCCGTCAGCCTTTGGTGTGGGAGAGCCCAGACTTTCTGCTTTTCCACAGGACCACCAATCCTGCCTACCCCCCAGCACCCAGCCCTGAAGGAGAAATGCCCAGGCAGCTGTCTCCTGCCTGGGAGATGGAGGTGGAGCCGGATACAGAGCATGACTCAGCTGGGCACAGCAGACTGGGACCTGTTTAATGTAGATAAGGGCCCTCCCATCCTTCTCTTCCCCCTTCCTTCCTCTTCCCTCCTCACTCCCTTCCCTAAATGTTATTCCTGGAGGTTAGACTTGCTTTCTGTTTATTTCATGTGAGTAAAAGAGAAAGGGGGGGCTTCCCAAGTGGCTTACAAGTGGTAAAGAACCTGCCTGCCAATGCAGGAGACTAAGAGTTGTGGGTTTGATCCCTGAGTTGGGAAGATCTCCTGGAGGAGGGCATGGCAACCCACTCCTGCCTGGAGAATCCCAAGGACAGAGGACCCTGGCAGGCTACAGTTCATGGGGTCGCAAAGAAACAACTGAAGTGACCTAGCAAGCACACAAGCAAAAGAAAGGGGCAAAACCTTGGCCTGGGAATATCTGAGAAACCCCAGCAGGAAGCGAGTGGCCTTGGTGCCTTGTGTTGGCCAAGATGAATCACACCTGGTCACATCCACTCTCCAGGCCTCAGGCTCCCACCTGGCAGTTCGTCAGAACCACCTGCAAGGCTGTGAGCAGCCCCACCCAGGGCCCTGGCTCAGGGCACTAAAGGTTGTGTTCTGCATGACAAGGGCCTATTGTGGGGGCTGAAGGGCAATCCCTGCCCCCCAGTCTTTGATCCCTGAGCCCCCAGGGTTCTTCACCTAAAGGCTTTGTCCACTTGACAAGCAGGGCTGCATCTGCATTTTCTGCTTCATACAAAAGTGGCAGGGGCCGTGCCCATCCCCAGGAGATTCTGCTTCGTGGATTGGGGAATCCTCATTTTAGAAATCTCTGCAGGTGAGAAAAGACTCTCTGAAGGTAAGTGGCTCTGGGAACCTAACTCTGGAAAATCACTAGGCTTCGCAGCCCTCCTATGGTCAGGGGCCTCTCAGCTCCAGCCACCACGAGTGCCAGCTGAAGGTTAGTACCCTTTGCTGATTCGGAGCCCCAGCTAGGCACTGCCCCCAGGAGTCTCTGCCTCTCCCAGGTGATGTGAATGGTTTGAGATGGATTCAGGTGAGCCATCTTCAGCCTGGCCTCCCACCTGCACTCTTGCCTCCACAAAAGCCAAAATCCCGACACACTCAACTTTTCCCACATCCGGGGTTCTTGGTTGCAGAGTGAAGCCAGTCCCAACAATTGTAGAGCTGTGACCTTAGAGGTATGTGAGGGGTTAAGGGTTGCTGTGAGCTTTCTAGGGTTAAACATGGCAAGAGGTGACCAAAAGACTGGATGGTGACTCTGAACAATCGTGCTCTTTTTTTGAAGTACCCTGTACAGGAGTTACTCTAACCAGAAATCCCCAGGACTGGAGCCTGGCACTTTTCAGTGTCCCAGTGTGCAGCCTGGATGGCACCACCAGCTAATCAGACCTCTCACTTTCAACTTTCACTTTCCCCCACTTTCACTTTTCAATTTTTTTTTTTTTTTTTTTTTACTTTTAAAGGAGGGATGCATCTCAGAACCCTGCAGTTGTGGAGTCAGCACCCGAGAGCACGTGCCTCCTTAAATTTTTTGCCCTCAGCTTCTTAGTCTCAAGGAGTCTTTAGTCCGCTGAGTCTTAGTCCCAACCCAGGGTTGTAGTGTCCTCTGAATTAGCTAGTGCTTCTGACAGCCTGTGGGATGCCCAACCACGCTGTAGTAGAATTTAGGAGTCTTAGAAGCTCACTTCCCAGAAAAAGGATGAACTGCCTCTCACTTGAAGATCAGAAATTGAGGTCTTTTCTATGCAATCAGGGACTTTGCAGGTGGTTCAGTGGTAAAGAATCCATCTGCCAGTGCAGGAGACTAAGGAGACCCAGGTTCGATCCCTGGGTCAGGAAGATCCCCTGGAGGAGAAAATGGCAACTTGCTCTACTATTCTTGCATGGACAGAGGAGCCTGGTGGGCTACAGTCCATGGGGTTGCAAAGAGTCGGAACTGATTTAGAGTGACTGAGCACGTAAGCCTGTGAAATCAATGATACATTTCCCATAAATGCAGATGTGGAAGGAAACGGACGACAGTGACTGAGGTCGCAGGCTCTGGATGTGATCTGCCTCTGGAGGGCTGTGCCCAGCCCGGGGCTCTGAACGTCTAACTAGCTCTCAGGTGATGAGATTGTGGTTGGTCAGGGACCAGAAGTGTCAGTTGCTCAGCTACTCTTGAGGGGAGACCAGCAATGTAAGTTGCAGGGCCCAATAAAAAATGAAAAGGTAGGCTCCTGGTTCAAAGATTCAGAACTTCAAGACATTGACAGCAGAGTATTATAACAATTGCCAGGCCTTTTGCCACTTACCTGAGCCTCATAGGGTTGTTGGGAGGATTAAGGGTCAGCCATGGAAAGCACTTTGAAAGCACCTATGCCTGGTAAATCCTTGATAGTGTTCGTGATCATTATTGCCTAGTCCCCAAAAGCCTTGCCTATCAGACCATGTGTTGGTATGCAGACCAACCTTCAGCTTACAGAAGAGGAAATGGAGCCCCACAGCAGGAGTTTGAAGAATAAACATTGGGTGGATGGATGACAGGCCTCCAGACATGAAACTACAGCCTTCCCTTCCGGTTGGCATTCTCGGTGGGGGGAGAATGTGATAACAGCACAAAGGTAACCCTGCATCTCAGAGATGCTGGGGAAAACCTGGACTGGATGCGGGAGGGTTGGCCCTATGTGAATACAAGGCTAACCATTGTATCGCTCACCTGTTGGACTTCTAGCCCAACCGGTAGGTTCTGAGCCCACTGGTAGGAGCATGGAATTATGCAGAAACAGCAGAGATGCCGTCAAACATGGGCCCTGAAACAGATCCAGGCTGCTGTGCTATGTGCATTTGTGATCTGCTTTTCATAGTTTCTCTGTCTCCTCTCTTATTGCCAGTTGCCACTTCTCATGCTGTCAGGGTGCCCCATCTCCACTGGCTACTCTGTAAATTGCTTACAATCTGATTAGACTCAGACAACTAACCTGGGTTATTAGATGGTGCTTTCAAAAAAGATAAGTGGTGTCTGAAAGCATTAGTGCTGTTATCCTGTGATGTCAATTTCTCCGGGCTTTTCCTTTCTTCCCTGATTTCTGATGGCGTGCTTTGTTTTGCAGATGAGTGAGGTTGCCAGATATTGAATTCTAGATGAATGAGTTATCACTGTAGCAATAAGGAAATTGATAGCAGGTTTTTAAAAATTACTGCCATCGTTACTGTTTTGGTTGTCATTATTAGGATTTTAAAAACTGACAGTAAGTTTCTGAGGTCTCTCTGAGAACCAGAGCAGCTCTTCCTTTCTATTCTAAGTCAGGGTAATCCGTGCTAAGATGGCAGTTGTACTTCTAGGGCCACCAGCAGGCAACTTATGTTGAGGACAGCCGGGTGCTGAGATGCCCAGACCTCAGCTTTGTGTACATCCCAAACCAGGGCACAGATCATGGCCACCTCCCCCCTCCCTCCCTCCTGTCTCCCTCTGACACCGCTCAGGTGTCTTGTCATTGGCTTAGGACAGGAGAAGTGGGTGAGGCTGGGGTCAACTGAGTCAGGCAGCCCTGAAGACAGAGCAAGGCAGTTGTTTTCTCCCAGAATGGACCTCCCCACCACGCTCTCCAGCATGACTCTGCTGGTCTCAGGGACCCCTCTTCCAAAGCCCCCCAGCTACCCCCAGACATAGCTGTGGCTCAGCCCTGTGCCTCACTGCAGTTTACTAGTAACGCTAATAGTAATAGCTGCCATATTTGGAGTTACATGCTAAGTGGTCCATTAATCCTAATAGCCCTACGGGGTAGGTGCTGTTTTTCTTTGCATTTACAGGTAAAGAAACAGAAGTAACTTGCCAAGGTTGTCCAGGTCTTGGTCCAGGAGTGGGATGATGAGTAAAATAAACAGACCTCCTGTTTACATGTGGCCCTTTTCTCTAAGACAGCATTAGCCAATAAAACCATCTTTGCTGATGGAAATGTTTTATATCTGCTCTGTCCGATACCACTAATGGTTATGGAGCACTTAAACTGTGGCTTAGTGTGAGGAACTGAAGTTTACATTTTATTTTAATTACGATTTATATAGCCACAGGTGACCAGTGGCTAGCAAATTGGACCACGTAGATCTTGACCTACACAAATCATCTTGTTTTCCAAATTAAAACTCAGGACCCAGGGTCCAATATATGGGAGTGGACATGTTGGGTAAAATATTTGAAGTTTAGAATGGATGCTCGGCTTCCCTGGTGGCTCAGTGGTAAAGAATCCACCTGCCAATGCTGGAGACATGGGTTTGATTCCTGGTTCAGGAAGATATCGCATGCCGCAGAGCACCTAAGCCCGTGTGCCACAAGTACTGAGCCTCTGCTCTAGAGCCCGTGTTCCGCAGCGAGAGAAGCCACGCAATGAGCAGCCTGTGCACTTCAATGAAGAGTAGCCCCCTCTGGCCGCAACTAGAGAAAAGCCCACACAGCAACAAAGTCCCAGCACAGCCAAAAATAAATGAATAAAATGTTTCTAAAAGTTATTCAGAGACTAGATGCTAATTCCTGGACACTAGGTCTATGCTCGACCCCCTTGTTGTTTTTCAGTCACTAAGTTGTGCCCAACGCTTTGCAATCCACGGACCGCAGCACACCAGCCTTCCCTGTCCTTCAGTATTCTCTGAGTTTGCTAAAATTCATGTCCATTGAGTCGGTGATGGAATCTAACCATTTGTCTTCTGCCACCCCCTTCTCCTTTTGCCCTCAATCTTTCCCAGCATCAGGGTCTTTTTCAATGAGTTGGTTCTTCGCGTCAGGTGGCCAAAGTATTGGAGCTTCAGCTTCAGAATCAGTCCTTCCAATGACTATTCAGTACTGATTTCCTTTAGGACTGACTGATTTGATCTTGCAGTCCAAGGGCCTCTCAAGAGTCTTCTCCAGCACCACAGTTCAAAAGCACAGCCTTGTCATAGCGAACAGGCTTGCATAATTCAATAAAGCTATAAGCCATACCGGGCAGGGCCACCCAAGATGGATGGGTCACAGTGAAGAGTTCTGACAAAACGTGGTCCACTGGACGAGGAAATGGGAACCCGCTCCAGTAGCTTTGCCTCAAGAAGCCTATGAACAGTATAAAAAGGCTTGAGCCCCAGCTTAGGCTTTAAATTCTCCTCTTTGGGACTTCCCTGGTGGTCTAACGTTAAGTCTCTGTGCTTCCATTGCAGGGGGTCCAGGTTCCAGCCCTGGTCAGGGAACTAGGATCCTGCATGTCATACAGCCAAAAAAAAAAAAGTAAAAATCTCCTCTTTCTCCTTCTTTCATGTATTTTTACTTCAAATCCTCACAGAAACTCTGTAAAGAAAATAATCTTACTCACTTTTTGCTGATGAGGCAACTGAGGCTCAGAAAGCTTAGTGGTGGCCAGGTCATGCCCCCACAGCTGTCTAGTTCCAAAGCCCGGCTCCACCCACTGGGCCACATTTCTGCTCCTTAGGCCTTTTGAAGTCAGTTCATCAGGACTCAAACCAGTCAATCCTAAGGAAATCGATTTTGAATACTCATTGGAAGGACTGATGCTGAAGCTCCAATACTTTGGACACCTGATGCAAAGAACTGACTCCTTAGAAAAGATCCTGATCCTGGGAAAGATTGAAGCCGGGAGGAAAAGGGGATGACAGAGGATGAGATGGTTGGATGGCATCACGGACTCAATGGACATGAGTTTGAGCCAGTTCTGGGAGATGGTGATGGACAGGGAAGCCTGGCGTGCTGCAGTCTATGGGGTCCCAAGGAGTTGGATACGACTGAGCAACTGAAGAATAACATCAAGGGTGGCCCAGTCCTCCCACAAAGCCTGGGGGCACAGCTGCTGTGAGAAACCCAGGTAAGGAAATCTCTGAGTTCAGCGACTGAGAAGCTACTGGTATATCTAGGAGAAGAAGGGAGCAGCCGGCCCACCCACAGAGCCCAACCTGCATCGCTTCCCCCACCCCCGTACACCCTTACATCCCCAACTGCATCTCCCGCGCAGCACCCTCGGGTGTCTTGTGGAAGCAGCCAGGAGAGGGCATGTGGGAGGTGCCATGTCCGGGGCCTGCCTCCTGCCTAAAATCTTTCCATGCTGTCCAAATTCTAGCAGTGACAGGTTGGTTTTCTCTCTCAAAATCTCATTCACTTGCTCTCTCTCTTTTCAAGAAGAAAATTCTTTGATAGATTGGTTTATGGGGAGGCAAAGGGGGTTTTGATAGGAAGGAGGGTCATTTGAAGGGTAGGGTTAGAGAGAAAGGCAGGTCTGGGTGGAGTTCCAGAATGGGCAAACGTTAGTCAAAAAGCCTGAAGACACAGCATTCCAGGGCAGGGGTCGGGGGTGGGGGGTGGGAGTGTTCAGGGGTTGGGGCCCGCGGGGGAGGGGGGGAAGCGCTGGCATGGGCGAGTGGAATAGGCAAAGAAGCAGGAGGGAAGATGGAGAACGCTGGCAGGCAGATCCGGAGAGGCACTGAAGGCGAACCCACTTAAGCTCCAGTTTGCTTCTCTCAGGCCTCTCCAGCCAGCCTGGCTCCCTCCTGCCCCAGGGCCCTTGCAGGTCCTGCTCCCAGTACCCCCAGGCCTCACGAGCTTCTGCCTGGTTCACCCCTCCTCTTCCTGCTTCAGCTCCCAGCTTATAGATCACTTTCTCAGGTCTATTAATAGTTCCAGACTTTGCATTGTATACATTGTAGGTTCTCACAGCATCTCCATGTGCTTAGCTCAGCTTCTAATTATTTACTTGTTAGGATTACTCTTTGGTTAATGTCTTCCTCCCTCATTGGAGTCTCAGCCTCACGAGAGCAGGGCCTGTGTGTGGTTTTACTCTTGCTTTTAGCCTCTCACTGTGATGCCTGTGATGCCACTGCATAAATATTGGCTGAAAACATTAAGCAATACAGATGAAGTTAGTCACCATCTACACAGAATTTTCTGCCCCTTTTCACAAAGAACTTGGGTTTGCCCAGACTGGTCACTAGAACCGTGATTTATCCATTCTCAAATGCCACCTTAACTTCTCTCATTTGCAGGAAAAAAATTTATATATAGGTTATAATGCTTTGGGTTGCAAGTAACCAAAAAGTCAACCAATGTTAGCTTAAACCCTAGGGAGATGTTTTTGTTACTTAACAACAAATCTTAGGACAGATGGTTTCAGAGTTGATTCAGTGGCTTAATGCTGCCATGGAAAGCCAGGCTATTCCCACTTTTTCTGCCCTGTCATCGTCAGTGTATTTGCAGCAACAAACATCACAGTCTCTCAAAACAGTATCCCAAACTGGATGGAAAGGGGCAAAAAGGGGTTGGGAAGGTATTTGTTTCCAGGATTGAATTTACAAAACTAAGCAGCTGTCTATATAAACCTCTAGGATAGTACTTACAGCATGGCAATATAGTTCTTTCCTGACCCATGACCACCCCTTCCATTTCCTCCCCAACCCGCTTCTTCGAAACAGAGACTGTACTATAGGAATTTCCTCTACCAGCCCCGAGCGCAGTCCAGGCTCTCTTGGTGCTCATAGAATGGAGAGCCCTTAAGGGGGCCAAGAGAGAGGGGTGGGGAGGGGCCACAGAGCGGGGAAGGGCTGTGCCCATTGCCAGACTGGGGAACCCAGAGGGAAAGTGGGGTAGCACAGGAAAGAGGACTTAAGAAAAGGCTGGAGAGAGTTGTGGCAAATATTGGCACAGTCGGAGGGCTCTGCAAAAAAGGGAAGAGTGTGGATACTAAGGTTTGTGCCAACGCAGCTTTGCTCAGGTCCCAGCAGTTTCCTCCATCTCAGTGTGTGTTGTTCCTCCCAGGGAGCGAGTGTGAGGCCGTCAGTCTACTCAGAAGCATCCGAGTGCAAGGGAGCCCTTGGAGGCTGTTTCTGATGGCTCCAGCAATAGTTGGAGCAATTCCAGGATTTTAAATCCCCCTCTTCTCAGCTGTTATGCTCCAATGGAATTGAATGCTCAGCACCAGGCAGGGGAGACAAGCTGATATATTGGGGGTAATTAAGAGAGAAGGCAGTAGAACCAATCTCCCAGCCCCATCTTCCTTCCCATGTCCGTTCTCAGCATCCGGCACCCTCCTCAGTCTTGGGTCCCAAGCTGCTGAAGGGCATTGGGGGCAAAGCTGACAGGGTCAGGCTGGCTCTCAGGGCACCATCAGATCAGGAAGGCCGTGCCCACTGTTGTGACCCCATCGTGTGCTTGGGACTTGGTCCCCTGTGGTCCTAGCCCAGCTTCCCTCCGTTGCATCCCCCCTCCCATTGCCCTAATTCTTCCCAAGTCCCACTTTGGGAGGAGGGACATCATCCCAACTGTCTCAACTGCTTTGCCTTGCCTGGGGAGACAAAGTTTCATATTCAGATGAAACCATTTTAATGGTTGGCTTATGCTGCCCCAAACAAGATGTCTCTAAGTGGTTTCTCAAAATAACACATCCCAAACCAAAATACACTCCACATCAAACATCTAGAATGTTCAGTATGACTCAGATTACCTTTTCCTGTGGAAAGATCATCAGAGCAGTGGCCTCTAGGACATTCTTCACACAAGGGAGAAAATTGTTGGGTCTGAGAGCATCTCAGCCAAGCTCCTGAGGAGGGAAGAAGATTGAACTTTGCCCTTGGGGTTTTCAATGGTCTCAGCAGAGTTAGGAACCAAAGATGGGGGCCATGGCTGTGAGACCTTTGAGAGTACGAGAGGGGGCTTCTCTGGTGGTCCAGTGGTAAAGAATCATGTTGTAATGCAAGGGACACGGGTTTAGACCCTGGTCTGGGAAGATCCCATGAGCCGAGGGGCAGCTGAGCCCGAGTGCCACAACTACTGAAGCCCATGCACCCTAGAGCCGGTACTTTGCAATGAGAGAAGCCACCGCGATGAGAAGCCCATGCATTGCAACTAGAGTGGCCCCTGCACGCCACAACTAGAGAAAGCCCTCTTGCATCAACAAAGACCCAGCACAACCAAAAATAAATTAAAAAAAAAAAAAAAAACCTCTGATGTGTAAAAAAAAAAAGTATGGGCTCTCATGTAACTAGCTTTGCCAAAGGTTTCATTATCTGCTGCCCCCTTCACTATGAGGGTAATCAGTCAGCCCCTCAAATGGCCAAGTGGGATTACCTTCAGCAGCAGCAGAGAAAGGGCAGGCTGGGTGCTGGTTTGGGTGGGGGAGTCCAGAGTAAAGAGGACTTGAAAGTCTGCAGACTCCCGAGGTTCATTCAATCTTGGAAGCAAAGACAACTCCGAGCAATTCTAGAATCCTAGGCCTGAGGTGTGTCTAGGGGGCCAGGACCACCATGAGAAGAGGGGAGGGGGCAGGCAAGCGGAGCGGAGAGGCCGTCATTTTCCAGCTGCGCTCTCCAGTCCTCTGGCTGGAGCAAAGACCCCAGGTCCTGGAGCAGTCGGAACTCTGCACGCTTCTCTGGGCGCCAGGAGCCTTTTTCACTTATAAGGAGAAACTAAATGAGTCAAAGGAATCGGAAAGATGGAGTATGGGAGGTGATGCATGATACAGGATGCTCGAGGCTGGTGCACTGGGATGACCCAGAGGGATGGTATGGGGAGGGAGGTGGGAGGGGGGGTTCAGGATGGGGAACACGTGTACACCCGTGGCGGATTCATGTCGATGTATGGCAAAACCAATACAATATTGTAATTAGCCTCCAATTTAAATAAATTTATATTTTAAAAAATGGCTGAAGACAATAGGAGGTAGGGGGCGTACTCAAGCAGAAAGCCTGCACTCTGATGTTTGTAATAGTGCCTTGTAACGAATGCACTATCCAAACGCTATTTAAAAATTGTGTTTTCTATTATGAGAAGAGCTTCTGCCTCGTGGCCGCTAGGGGGCAGCCGAGTCCCACGCGGTTGAGATGGTTTCCGCGCGGAAGGCACACCTTGGTGTGCCAAGATGAGGACAAGAGGGGCAGCCCTGCGGAGACGCCCCCATCCACGGACCTAGGGGCTCGGAGGCGAAGCTCAAGTAGGCCACTTTTGCTGGAGGCTTGCTTCCTTGCTCTCTGCAACCCCCACGCACGCCCCGAACTCACTCAGAGCTTCCTGTCTGCCCCCGCCAGCCCCACGCAGAGGCTGTCCCCCACAGAACGCCTGCTAGGACTGGCCCGCCCCATCCAATTTCAGTTCTTATTTTCTCGGGTTCTACTATAACACTGGCTCATCTGAGAAACTCATTTATGCTGAATGGCAGATGACTAAATGTACTGTTTAGCCCATTAAGGGATATCCAAGCTGAGAGTGCTGTGCAGTGCTGTGCTTAGTTGCTCAATCGTGTCTGACTCTTTGCGACCCCATGAACTGTAGCCCTCCAGGCTCCTCTGTCCATGGGGATTCTCCAGGCAAGGCTACTGGAGTGGGTTGCCATGCCCTCCTCCAGGGATCTTCCCAATCCAAGGATGGAACCCAGGTCTCCCCATTGCAGGTGGATTCTTTACTGTCTGAGCCACCAAGGAAGTCCAAGAATACTGGAGTGGGTAGCCTATCCCTTCTCCAGGGGAACTTCCCCACCCAATCCAACCGGGGTCTCCTGCATTGCAGGCTGATCCTTTACCAGCCGAGCCACCAGGGAAACCCAAGCAGAGGGTGTTTGATCCCTAATATATTGTCACCCTGCTTATTTAACTTACATGCAGAGTACATCATGAGAAACGCTGGGCTGGAAGAAGCACAAGCTGGAATCAAGATTGCTGGGAGAAATATCAATAAACTCAGATATGCAGATGACACCACGCTTATGGCAGAAAGTGAAGAGGAACTAAAAAGCCTCTTGATGAAGGTGAAAGTGGAGAGTGAAAAAGTTGGCTTAAAGCTCAACATTCAGAAAATGAAGATCATGGCATCTGGTCCCATCACTTCATGGGAAATAGATGGGGAAACAGTGGAAACAGTGTCAGACTTTATTTTTTGGGCTCCAAAATCACTGCAGATGGTGACTGCAGCCATGAAATTAAGATGCTTACTCCTTGGAAGGAAAGTTATGACCAACCTAGATAGCATATTGAAAAGCAGAGACATTACTTTGCCAACAAAGGTCCGTCTAGTCAAGGCTATGGTTTTTCCAGTGGTCATGTATGGATGTGAGAGTTGGACTGTGAAGAAAGCTGAGTGCCAAAGAATTGATGCTTTTGAACTGTGGTGTTGGAGAAGACTCTTGAGAGTTCCTTGGACTGCAAGGAGATCCAACCAGTCCATTCTAAAGGAGATCAGCCCTGGGATTTCTTTGGAAGGAATGATGCTAAAGCTGAAACTCCAATACTTTGGCCACCTCATGCGAAGAGTTGACTCATTGAAAAAGACTCTGATGCTGGGAGAGATTGGGGGCAGGAGGAGAAGGGGATGACAGAGGATGAGATGGCTGGATGGTATCACTGACTCAATGGACATGAGTCTCAGTGAACTCTGGGAGTTGGTGATGGACAGGGAGGCCTGGCGTGCTGCGATTCATGGGGTCATAAAGAGTCGGACACGACTGAGTGACTGAACTGAACTGAATTGAAAATAACCACTACCCTGGTGACTCAGTGGTAAAGAATCTGCCTGCCAATCAAAAGACACAGGTTCTATCCCTGGGTCAGGAAGATCCCCTGGAGAAGAGAATGGCAACCCACTCCAGTGTTCTTGCCCGGGAAATCCCATGGATAGAGGGATGGAGGAGCCTGGCCAGTCACTAAAGAGGCAGACATGACTTAGTGACTAAAGAACAACAAAATAACCAGACAGTCATTACTATATTCTACTGGGGTAAAGACAAGAGAAACTGCCCAGGGGAATGGAATAGACTTTACAGAAAGAGACTGAAGTTATTTAAGGACTTGATGTAAGGTGACTGGGTGTCAGCACAAGGCTATTAGAAAGAATCACTATTTTACAAGTATCATCTAAATCCTGGGACATCAGCATGGATCAGAATTAGCTTATATCCATATTTTTCACACCATGTACTACAATACATTTCAAATGGGCGATAAAAAGCCAGAGTAGGAAATGGAAAAGCAAATGTGTTTCAACTGTGATGAGGAGAAAACATTTTGACTATTGATGAAAGAGATATCAGGGACAGGATGGATGGATCCAAATGTGTTGTTAAAAGCCTTTTGTGCCACAGAATGTAATAAAGCCAACACAAAAACGAAAGCCACAGAAGAGGGGGAAATATACGTGGCAAATAAAGCTTTCTATCCAAAATAGCTAAGGAATTGATGTAACTATAAAAGGCCAGGATCCTGCTCCTTTTTTGAGAAGCAGTCAAAGGAAATGAGTGGATAGTTTACACACAAAGCCTTACATCGAAAAATGACCAGCTCCATTATAAATCTTGAACTTGCAATATGGACAACTTTTATATTGCTACAAAAATCAATTTAAAGGCTAAAAGTTAATGTTTAATTATTCAAATTCCCTTGAGACTAATTTGGGAAAAACTACAAAACAATGCCTAGCCTTTGATTCTGTATTCTTTCTTTTAAGAAAATGTCTAAAGAAAATTATGCAAAAGGAAAAACATTATTTCTACCAGATCTTCATTGCAGTATTATTTAAATAGAAAGCAATAGATAGCAATCACTTGCATAGTGATTTCTTAGTACTCCTTGAAGCGGGGTCTTAGGCTCCTCTACAGCAGAATCATCTAGGAGGCTTGTCCAAATGCAGATTTGGGGGCCACGTTTCAGACCTCCTTCATCAGAATCTCTGAAGGGCACCTGGGAATATTCATTTTATCAAGCAGGCCAGATGACTCATAACTACACTGAAATTTAAGAACCACCGAACGGAAAGCAAACTGCAGACCACGGGAACATTGAGAGGACGAGACAGCGTTTCAGGTGACAGACCCTGTGCCTGCATAAAGCTGGATAGAAGGCTCAGTGATGACTGCAGAGGACTCAAAGCCCATGGGCAGCCCACGCCCCACGTGAGACGCCCACAGAGCAGTGGCCACAACAGGGTAAAATCGCTGATGCCCTTGGCGCTCGTCATGTTGTGTTTTGTTTTAGACAGTGTTTACAAGATTCATCGTGGTCATACAAGTTTTTCACTGATTCGTCAAACTCCCATGAAGGGCACTCGAAAAGTTAAGTGCTGTGTCTCATAGGGAACTCAGCCTGGTGCTCTGTGATGACCTAGAAGGGTGGGATGAGGGGAGGCTGGGAGGGAGGCCCAAGAGGGAGCGGCTATATGTATGCACATAGCTGATTCATGTCGATGGACAGCAGAAGCAAACGCAGCACTGTAAGGCAACTGTACCCCAGTTGAAAAAAACAAACGTTGACCAAGAATCTCCATGGTTCCTGCCTCGAGCCATTCCTGCCTGGATGTCACCCCCTCTCCCTTTCTTCCCTTGGACCCCAGCCTCTGGGCAATAACAGGCCCTTTCTGCCTTGGATTCGATCCAAAGCCTCACATCCCACTGACTGTCACCCCACTGCTTCCTTGGCTGTGTCCAGTGTTTGCGGCTGCGGGGATGTAGTCCTCTCATTAAGACACATTTTTGCAACAAACTGGGGGTGGGGGCAGGGAGAGCTTAGCAGGCAGCTTGTTGGAGACTGTTAGATATTCCCTTTTCAGGGTGAGGAAGGGAGACAGGTCTGATGGGGTGAGTTGCTAATGCAGTTCTGAGCATCTGTGGCTCCCAGGGGGCTTACTTCCCAGCGGGCTGATCCCCGAGGTACAGAAATGCCACTAGAGATCTGCTTCCCACAGAAGCCGCCTTCCTGGAACCAACATATCCATTCTTGCCCGGAGCCTTGGGGCTTCTTGCCAAGATCTATGGATGTCACAAGAAACTGCTGTCTGGTCAAGGTTGGCCAACCTCCCTTAAGAAGGTTGGGCAAATGCCCAGGACACCAGGCGCCTGCGTGGGACGGGGGAACCCGTTATGGAACAGCCAGGGAATAGTGGGAGCCAGACTTTGCTCAGCGACATACCTAAGATTCGAATCTTGATGTTCTGCAGCCCCGAGGGAGTACAAATTCCTCCTTTCATACTAGCGCATGTGTTCCCTGGCCCTGAAATACCAGTCCTCACCCGAATCTGGCTATCTCACAGCTGTGTCCTCTAGGTGGTACCCAGTCTTGGGCATCCGTGTATGGTTCAGCAGAGCAGCTCCTTTTCCATGAAGGAGACCAGGCTGGGGAAAGACACCTGACTCAGGACACCAGAGTCGGTACTGGGAGTTGTCACTTTGTTCCCAGCCTCCATCCAACACCCTATAACCTCTCTGTCACCTTCAGCCCTTTTGGAGGTCTTTCCCACAGGTTCAGAAACCAGCCCAGAGGGTAGATTCTGTACTTTGCCAGCCTCTTGTGCAGTGAGCCAGCCCCTCAAGGGAGAGAACAGAGGAGCAGAAGCCGGAGGGGCGAGAGAGACACTATTGTGACTTTCAGAATGGACTTTTCATCTTCCATCCAGAAGCAGTTGAGTACCAAATGCTGTGCCAGGAAGCTACAACCGAGAACAGACAGACCCCCTGCCTTCATGGAAATTATAGTCTGGTGGAGGCGGCAGAAGATAAACAAGTCAGCAAAGTCACGAAGTGACATTTATATTGTAATGAGTGCTCAGAAGGAAATAAGCAGGTGCTGTGGTAGAAAATAAAGTGAAATTCTGTTTCAGAAAGGAGGGTCAGGGACGCCCCTGCTGAGTTGAGCCTGGGTGACCCGAAGCTGTTGACTGGGAACAGAACCTGCCAAGGGATCAGAAGGCCCTGAGGAAGAAAAGGGCGTGGTGGGTTCCAGGAACTGCAGGTTCATCAGTGCTGGGGTTCGCTGAGTGAGGGCAAGACCTGTGGCTTAAGATGCTTGGATGGGCAGGGGCCAGACCAGTCAGGCCAAGTTGAGGAATTTGTATTTTTGTCTATGTAAAATGGGAGATCATTGAAGGCTTTTAACCAAGTGACATGATCTGGTTTAAATGTTCAAGCTGCACTGTGGCTGTAGGTCTGAGAATAGGCTTCAGGGGCTACAGTGGAAAAAATGAGAGCACTTAGGAACCTCTGCAGTGTCCAGGTGAGAGAGGATGTTGCATAGACTCGCTGGTGGAGTGGAGGGGAAGGGGTGGAGCTTGTTGGACCCTGGAGTGAGGGGTGGGGAGGAATTGAGACTGAATCTCAGACTTGCAGCTTGAGCCACTTGACGGTGGGTGGTGCCAGTCACCAAGGTGGGGAGGACCTTAAGAGGGAGGGCGACAGGGAGTGGGGGTTGGGGACAGGACGAGGTCCTCAGGCTTGTCCTGACTCCAAAGTCAGAAGTCATTACCCCATGTTCCTTCCCAGCCTCTCCTGTGAGAGGCTGTGAACCTCACAGCCTATGAACGAGGTCTGTGAACGTCGTTTTCCAGGCTGAGAGAAGCAGACTGGGCCCAGTGAGTCAAGAGTCGGTGCTGAGAGATGACAACAAGGAGCCAGTTTGGGTCCTTCTGCACCCAGCCTGGCTCTCTCTTTCCTAGTCCAGCTATGAAACCCCTTCCCAAACACCTCGCCAAGGCCACTTTGAGGCACCTTGGTAACCACTCCCAGGACAGGAGGCTCTGGCTCCAAGATATTTTGTCCCATCCCTAGTGCTTTTTCCAGTGCCCCTTCCTGGTCAGCATCTAAAGGGTGGGGTGCTCTTACGCTGGGGCAGGAACCTAGGAAGCAGAGACAGGGCTGGGTGTTGGTTTCAGCTCCTACCTGGCTGGGCCCATTACTTCCCTTCTCTGAGAAATTTACATTTCTGACTACAAAATGGAACACAATCCCCCCTTTATTTTGTGTGTTAGTTGCTCAGTCATGTCTGACTCTATGACATGGAGTGTAGCCTGCCAGGCTCCTCTGTCCATGGAATTCTCCAGACAAGAATACGGGAGTGGGTTGCCTTTCCCTTCTCCGGGGGGAGGGGGTTAGGAATGGGGGCTTTAGAGTCAGGAGGACCTCAGTTCCAATCCCAGCTAGCTGTGTGATGTTGGCAGGTCAGTCTCTAAGCTGCAGCCATGTCACCTTCAAAAGGGAAACATTAAACCCCTTTCCTATGGGACTCTTGAGAGGATAAAACGAGATTATGGAGGCCAAGGGCCTTACGTACCCTTAGCATCACTGTAAATGCTCGCTGGTGTTATTGTGTTGCTGTTGAACATTGACTGATGAAGAACATCCATAAAGGGACAAGGACAGGTGCCAGTTTCCCTAAGACAGGTGGGAAATTATAGGATCTGGACAATGAGTTTTCATCTACATACGTCAAGTTTTAGACACACACACACTTTTAATCTGACCTCTGCAGAGTTAGGCAAGTCCAAGGTCAACTGAATATTACTTTGTGACTTCATTTTTGGTCTGTGCCTTAGTGAACTTACCTGCAAAATGCAAATAAAAATCATTTCTATCTCATGGGGTTGCTGTGAAACTTAAGTGAGCTAGCTTGTTAAACACTAAGTATATAAAGTGTTTAAAATAGTGTCAGGAACAGGCTCTTGTTCATATTTTAGTAGCAGCAGCAGCAGCAGTGATGGTAGTGGTAGCAGAGTAGTAGCAATAGTAGCAGTAATGGTAGTAGAGAAGGCGATGGCAACCCACTCCAGTCCTCTTGCCTGGAGAGTCCCATGGGTGGAGGAGCCTCGTGAGCTGCAGTTCATGGGGTCACGAAGAGTCGGACACGACTGAGAGACTTCACTTTCACTTTTCATTTTCATGCATTGGAGAAGGGAATGGCACCCCACTCCAGTACTCTTGCCTGGAGAATCCCAGGGACGGGGGAGCCTGGTGAGCTGCCATCTATGGGGTCTCACAGAGTCGGACACGACTGAAGCGACTTAGCATCAGTAGCAGCGGCGGCAGCTATAGTAACCGAAGCAGCAGTGGTAGTACCAGCAGTAATAACAGAAGTAGTAAAAGTTGTTCAGTCACTGAGTTGTGTCTGACTCTTTGTGACCCCATTGACTGGAGCACACCAGACTCTTCTGTCCCCCATTATCTCCCAGAGTTTGCTCAAACTCATGTTTATTGACTCAGTGATGCTATCTAGCCATCTTATCCTCAGTCGCCCCCTTCTCCTCCTGCCTTCAATCTTTTCCAGCATCAAGGTCTTTTCCAATGATTCAGATGTGACGACATCAGATGGCCGAAGTTTGGAGCTTCAGCTTCAGCCTCAGTCCTTCCAAGGAGTACTCAGGATTGATTTCCTTTAGGATTGATTGGTTTGATCTCCTTGCAGTCCAAGGGACTCTCAAGAGCCTTCTCCAGAACCACAGTTCAAAAGCATAAATTCCTCAGTGCTCAGCCTTCTTTAGCAGCTGTGATAGCAATAATGGTAGTAGCAGTATTAATAGTAGGAGCAGTAGGTTTTCATCAGCATGACTTAGGGTGAAATGTCTCTTTACTGTGGTAGATGCTTCCATTTTCTCATCAAAAGAAGAAATGAATGACTATTCACAGAACTGATAATTCTGGACAAAGGTGCAAAGCTGAAAGATTCATCCATCCTACCACATAAGAGCTTGAAGATGGATCTGGGAGCATGTGAAATTCAATAGTCACCAAACTCTAGGCATCAGAGGTGGATGTCTACAATGCTGTTTTCTCCAGGATAGGGCAATATGGGGAAAAAAAATAACAACTAGTTGGTTTTTCTTAAATCTAAATTTACTCCATTTTTCAACTTTGAGATTTTCATCCTTCAGACATTTGGTGTTGAAATAGTCTTTCTTTTATAAAATGTTGGTGATAGTTTTTGGTGATGTGACTGTTTGATGATCCATACTGGTGGATGTGACTGGTGATGATCCATACTGGTTCATGAAACCCCAAATCTGAAAACCACTGGTCTTTTTTACAAATGGGGAAACTGAGATAAGGGGAAGGAGTGACTTGCCCAAGGTCACAAGTTTTGTGGTTTGTGACAGAGCCAGGGCTGGAACCTGAGTGTCCTGACTCCCAGGCCAGTGCTTTTCTCACTGGACTCTTCCGTGGCTCATTTAGGACTCTTTCACTTTCTTTTGCCTTAAGCAAAAGAGAAATTCAAAAAGACTTCCAACTAGAAAAAAGGAGAAATAGACTCTTGACAGGAAAAAAAGCTTTGAATGTTCATGAAATCACTGGAAATAGACCCCCATCACAACCAGAGGAGAGGAGTACATCATGACAACCAGCCAAGAGGAGATACCCCTCGTCCAAGGTAAGGAGCAGTGGCTGCGCTTTGCTGGAGCAGCCGTGAAGAGATACCCCACGTCCAAGGTAAGAGAAACCCAAGTAAGATGGTAGGCACTGAGAGAGGGCATCAGAGGGCAGACAGACTGAAACCACAATCACAGACAACTAGCCAATCTGATCACATGGACCACAGCCTTGTCTAACTCAATGAAACTAAGCCATGCCGTGTGGGGCCACCCAAGACGGACGGGTTATGGTGGAGAGGTCTAACAGAATGTGGTCCACTGGAGAAGGGAATGGCAAACCACTTCAGTATTCTTGCCTTGAGAACCCCATGAACAGTATGAAAAGGCAAAAAGATAGGACACTGAAAGATGAACTCCCCAGGTTGGTAGGTGCCCAATATGCTACTGGAGATCAGTGGAGAAATAACTCCAGAAAGAATGAAGGGATGGAGCCAAAGCAAAAACAATACCCAGCTGTGGATGTGACTGGTGATAGGAGCAAGGTCCGATGCTGTAAAGAGCAATATTGCATAGGAACCTGGAATGTCAGGTCCATGAATCAAGGCAAATTGGAAGTGGTCAAACAGGAGATGGCAAGAGTGAATGTTGACATTCTAGGAATCAGCGAACTGAAATGGACTGGAGTGGGTGAATTTAATTCAGATGACCATTATATCTATATCTAAGGACAGAAATCTCTTAGAAGAAATAGAGTAGCCATCATGTCAACAAAAGAGTCCGAAATGCAGTACTTGGATGGAGTCTCAAAAACGACAGAATGATCTCTGTTGGTTTCCAAGGCAAACCATTTAATATCACGGTAATCCAAGTCTATGCCCCGAACAGTAACGCTGAAGAAGCTGAAGCTGAATGGTTCTATGAAGACCTACAAGACCTTCTAGAACTAACACCCCAAAAAGATGTCCTTTTCATCATAGGGGACTGGAATGCAAAAGTAGGAAGTCAAGAAACACCTGGAGTAACAGGCAAATTTGGCCTTGGAGTACAGAATGAAGCAGGGTAAAGACTAATAGAGTTTTGCCAAGAGAATGCACTGGTCATAGCAAACACCCTTTTACAACAACACAAGAGAAGTCTCTACATATGGACAGTACATCATGTGTACTATGCAGAGTACATCATGAGAAACGCTGGGCTGAAAGAAGCATAAGCTGGAATCAAGATTTCCGGGAGAAATCTCAATAACCTCAGATATGCAGATGACACCACTCTTACGGCAGAAAGTGAACAACTAAAGAGCCTCTTGATGAAAGTGAAAGAGGAGAGTGAAAAAGTTGGCATAAAGCTCAACATTCAGAAAACTAAGATCATAGCATCTGGTCCCATCACTTCATGGGAAATAGATGGGGAAACAGTGGCTGACTTTATTTTGGGGGGCTCCAAAATCACTGCAGATGGTGACTGCAGCTATGAAATTAAAAGATGCTTACTCCTTGGAAGGAAAGTTATGACCAACCTAGACAGCATATTAAAAAAGAGAGACATTACTTTGTCAACAAAGGTCCATCTAGTCATGGCTATGGTTTTTCCAGTGGTCGTGTATGAGTTGGACTATATTAAGAAAGCTGAGCACTGAAGAATTGATGCTTTTGAACTGTGGTGTTGGAGAAGACTCTTGAGAGTCCCTTGGACTGCAAGGAGATCCAACATGTCCATCCTAAAGGAGATCAGTCCTGGGTGTTCATTGCAAGGACTGATGTTGAAGCTGAAATTCCAGTACTTTGGCCACCTCATGCGAAGAGCTGACTCATTTAAAAAGACCCTGTTGCTGGGAAAGATTGAGGGCAGGAGGAGAAGGGGATGACAAAGGATGAGATGGTTGGGTGGCATCACTGACTCAATGGACATGAGTTTGGATAAACTCTGGCAGTTGGTGATGGACAGGGAGGCCTGGTGTGCTGCGGTTCGTGGGGTCGCAAAGCGTCAGACACAACTGAGCAACTGAATTGAACTGAACACAACCAGAGTTTCCCCTCTCTGGTTCAAAACCCATCATTAGACTTGCCCAGATTCCTAGCCTCCATCCCGCCCCACCCCTCCAACATACACACCCCGTCCCCCCACACACAAACACACATAAAACACATTCATCTGCACCCTCATATACACACACACAGAGACTCCTCATTCTGATCAGTCCCTGAGGACCCAGACTTTGCCTCACTCACCCTGACTCACGCCTTTTCTCAGGAGGCACCAGCCTGGAATGTCTAATCTACCCCACATTAAACCCATCTCACTTCTTCCTCAGGGACAGAGTTACCTCCCTAGCAAAGGTCATCATAACACACTGTCCCCAGGAGCCTTTGAGACAGGACTTATTGGCTGAGTAGTTATGCCTTTCTGCATTTTCTTTACTGTGTTGTTGACAATCTGCACACATCCAGAGAACTAAAAATAAATAGCAGGAGGGCTGACTTGTTTGAAGCTGGGTCAGTGTTTATTTTCTCAAAGATTGAACTTCCTTGATGTGGATGTAAAGCTACATGAAATGGGCCTTGGATGCATGGACTGTGGCCTGTGTTTTAAATATACAGACAGGGAGGATTTGCCCTGAAAATCTTAACTGTGGAATCCCTGTCTCACTCACCTTGCCCCACTCCCAGGTTAGGTCTAGGGCATCGTAGACACACTCCACGAATCTTCTACTTTGTCCCCGTGCTGCGATTCTACTTCTCCCCCTGCCTTGACACACTGAGCCAATGGACACCCTTCTCGAGGCCTTACTGTCCCCATCTGGCAAGTGGGTCAGTGAAATAGAATGGGGGGAACGATGGCAGAATATTGATCTTAACTGTTTTAGTGTCTTAAGGATAGAAGTGGTTTGTGACAAAAGAGAGATGAAGTCCTTTCTGGTGGTGATGACCTCGCCACAAGAACATGCCTCTCGCCAAGGATCTCCTTCATCCCTCTCCAGAATAGAAAACACAGGAAGAAATGCCTGGTTCTTATTTCGTGGATGTGAAATGCCCAGGATGCTATTCAATCACCACCACTTTTAGCCATGCATAAACAGTAGTTTTGTGTGTTGGCTGCTCTATTGTCCTCTGCCAGGCTATGAGGAAAAACAAGCTTCCAGAAGGATGCTCCTTCAGATGGAAGCACCACTGAAAGTACCCTATGCCAAGGTGAATGGAAAACCATCCCAATAAACACATTTTGCATACGAAAAAAGAGAAAAAGACAGATGAAAAGCCAGTCCTCCAAGACCTTGACTCCCTTTCTTTCTTATTCTTTCCAGCTAGAGATTAAAATGCCTGGGCTCCAGCCCCCAGACTCAAGACCCCTGGCAGTGAGCCCAGGTAACCACCATATGCTCAGAGCTATCTCTTCTGTAGGTTCCATTTACAAAGCAGTAACGCCAAGGAAAGGGCCATGTGTAACTTACTCCCTAAATCCTCAGTGCCAGCTTCTCCAGTAGGCTCAATAGACAAGGTTCCTAAAGTCCTGGCTTGGTTAATTTTATGTGTCAGCTTGACTGAGCCATGAGATGCCCAGATATCTGGTTAAACATTATCCTGGGTATGTTTGTGTTTCTGGCTGAGATTTGAATCAGTGGACCCATTGAGCAGATTGCCCTGTCCAATGTGGGTGGGCCTCATCCAATTTGTTGGAGGCCTAAATAGGACAAAAGAAGGCAGAACAGGGAGGCTTTCAAGCTCTCTTAGCCTGGGACATTGACTTTCTGTCTTCAGTCTCACACTCAGATAAGAACTTACGCCATTGGCTCTCCTGGTTCTTCGGGTTGTCAGCTGAAGCCTGTAGGACTCCTTGGCCTCTGTTACCACATGAGCTAATTGCTTACAATAAATCTCTTTGTATATTTATATATCTATATATCTCCTACTGGTTCTCTTTCTGTGGCGAACCCAGACTAATACAGTTACCAGTACTTTTAGGGATCCATGAAAATGTTGCAGTTTTTTTAATCAGAAAGAGAAGACAAATATAATAAAATTGAATATACAAAAAAACTAGTCAAGGCTGAATTATACTTGTCTTTATGCCAGTGTAGTCACAAAGTATAATTTTAAATATATTTTTGTAGAAGAATAGGCCTATAAGGGGACAAGTGCCTAAAGCTCAGGAAAGCCATAACATGACCCCACTCACCCTCCATAGTGCTCCATCCTTGAGGATTAGGGTCTTTTTATCTGGGAACCAGCATCCACCCATTGGTTCAGTGGGTTGACCAGGATGGTGTCTCTATGGTCTTGAACTGACCTTGAAGATGAGGTTATTTTGGAGTTGCCCTCTTGAGTTGTATCTATTAATAGAACTGTGTGTGTGTGTGGATGTGTGTGTGTGTGTGTGTGTCTAGTAGGGGTGGGTCTAGCTGTGCAAAAGGCAGAGTAAACCAGAGCTAGGAATTTGATAGCAATAGCTTCTCCTTCAGAAGAGGTTGGCTGTAAGGAGCACCGTCCCTGCCTCCACCCCGACCGGTTTTCCTCTGTGTCCTGTCCTGGTTCTTGTCTAATTAGGTTGACCTCTCTCTCCTAGAGACCAGGACTCAATATTTAGTCTCCAAGATATGTCAGATACTGCTCAGGGCAGAGATCAACAACACCATGCCGGTAGCCTTTGCAAGCAGTTTTCCCTGGTGGCTCAGACAGTGTAGAATCTGCCTGCAGTGTAAGTGACTTGGGTTCGATCCCTGGGTTGGGAAGATCCCCTGGAGAAGGGAATGGCTACCCACTCCAGTATTCTTCCCTGGAGAGTCCCATGGATGGAGGAGACTGGTGGGCTACGATCCATGGGGTTGCAAAGAATCAGACACGACTGAGAGACACACACACACAAAGAAGCCTGTAAACAAGCTGATGAAATAGAGTACCAAGTGCTATGGGAAGACCTGTTGTAATTCTGCCTGGGTGAGCCAGGAAGACATCCCACAGGTGGGAACGCTTGAGCAAGGCTCGGAAGTATGGTTGCAATTTTGACCACGGATGTAGCCTCAGCGGAGAGGGGGAGAGGGTGTGTATCCTTCCATCTGCTTGGAGGGAAGAATTTGTGTGTGATGATGAGAAATGTGATAGAACTGAGAGCAGTTACGTGAAATGAGCTCTGTCAGTTGTGAGCCCCAGATTACAACTCTGTCCTGTGACAGTGTAAAATGATTTCTTCCAGCTAAAAAACAGAAGCAAACGTAAATTAAGAGCACTCTGTCAGGACTTCCCTGAGAGTCCTGTGGTTGAGACCTCGCCTTCCCAATGCAGGGAGTCAGATTTGATCCCTGGTTTGGGAGCTAAGATCCCACACATCTCAGGGCTGAAAAACCAGAATATAAACAACTGAAGCAATATTGTAACAAATTCAATAAAGACTTTTAAATGGTCCAGATTAAAAAAAAAAAAAAAAAAGAAACTAAAAAAAGAGTTCCCTGTCATAGAAGACCTTCCACCACCACAAAGCATTCTGGGCCCTACAGCCTTTGTGATCACCTGCACTTTGACAGGAAACGAAGGGAAAGAAGGTCATGCCAACAGACAGCATGGCTCAGGCAAAGGGGAGGAGGGCCCGTGCCTTGGGGATGGCAGGTAGTTCTGCCAACTCAGAAGTGGGGTATAAGAATGACATGGCCCCATCCAAGGCCCTTACCCAGATAAGGAAACAGGTACCAAGAAAATGGGGCTTCCCTGGTGTCTCAGGCATAGAATCTGCCTGCAATGCAGGAGACCCGAGTTTGATCCCTAGGTAGGGAAGATCCTCTGGAGGAGGGCATGGAAATCCCCTCTAGTATTCTTGCCTGGAGAATCCCATGGACAGAAGAGCCTGGTGGGCTACAGTCTGTAGGGTCAAAAAGAGCTGGACATGATGGAGAAAAGGATCATCCTTGCCTTCCCTGGGAGGAGGGTGGCCTCTTAACAATGAACATGATAAAGTAAGTGTCCAGAGTGTGTTTCTGAGGCTCTTGCTACAAACATCCTAACTGATTTAGGCACTATACATATAATATATATATAGTATAGTGTACTATGTGTAACAGAAAAAGGTTAGTCTGTGTTCTGGCTTCCTGGCACAGAGATCCTAAAACCCTTGGAATTTCCTGATAGGAGTGTCTTTTGCTATTCACAATGGGCCCTTTTGAACACACTAGAGTTTATGCTAATGAGGTGACTTAGGATGAGACCTCTAGAGATAGCTTTATGGGGGCTGCTCACCCAAAAGACCAATTATTCTTGAGGGTGGGAATTTTCAGCCTACCTTTGGGAGCAATGAGATTTGGAATGTTGGGGTTGGTGAACATTTCGAGGTGCTAGGTGGGCAGTGCACCCTGAGAGGACCCAGAAGTGCCCCCCATACTTTTCCCTGTATGTCTCCTCCACTCCGCTCTTCCTGAGTTGTATCCTTTATAATAAAGTCATTAAAAGCAGAGCACTTTCCTGAGTTCTGAGTCATTTCAAGTGAATTGTAGAACTTGAAGAGGGGAGTCATGGAAGCCCCCAGATTCATAATTGGTCAGGTAGAGGCAAGGGTCACTGGGGAACTCCACTTGCAGCTGGCAAGTGCAGGGGCGGTGCTGTGGGACTGAGCTCTGTAACTGGCGGGATGTGACGCTGAGTCTAGGTAGGTAGTGTCAGCCAGGTGGTTCCCTGTCTGGCTCTTCTGTAGGTAGCCTCTGTGCCTTTGGGCAAGTTGCTCCCATCTCAGGCTTCAGTTTATTCATTTGTAAAATGAGAGGTCCTGGACTTGCTGAATACTCAGGTCTACTCTGCCCAAGGCAGGGTGCCCCAAGACACAGTAAAAGAGCAGGCAAGGGGCTTTATCACACTGAATAACGATGAGTGTTGAGTAAAGGAATTTTTCAGAAAAGCAAACAGACTCCAGGTGACTCCTGCCCCACCCCTGAGCCAGATGCCCTCCAGGAAATCAGAGAAACAGAGAGTTGGCCCCTGGGTCAGCAGAGGCTGTGTGATTAGAAGGCTGTCCAGCCATAAATAAGATGAAAGGACAACCCTCAGAATAGGAGAAAATATTTGCAAATGAAGCAACTGACAGAGGATTAAACTGCAAAATATACAAGCAGCTCATGCAGCTCAACATAAAAAAAAAAAAAAAACCAAACAACCCAATCAAAAATGAGCAAAAGACCTAAACAGACATTTCTCCAAAGACCTACAGGTAGTCAACAAACACAGGAGAAGATGCTCAGGATCACTAATTATTGGAGAAATGCAAATGAAAACCACAATGAAGGGTTACCTCACACCAATCAGAAAAAAAAGGGGAAAGTGAAGTCGCTCAGTCATGTCTGACTCTTTGCGACCCCATGGACTGTAGCCTACCAGGCTCCTTTGTCCATGGGATTTTCCAGGCAAGAGTACTGGAGTGGGTTGCCATTTCCTTCTTTAGGGGATCTTCCTGACCCAGGGATTGAACCCAGGTCTCCTGTGTTGTAGGCAGATGCTTTTACCATCTGAGCCATCAGGGAAGTCATATTTCACCAGTCAGAAAGCCCACCATCAAAAAAAAATCTACAGTATGGAGAAAAGGGAACCCTCTTGCACTGTTGTGGGAATGTAAATTGATACAGCCACTATAGAGAACAGTATGCAGGTTCCTTAAAAAACTAAAAACAGAACTACCATATGACCCAGCAATTCCACTATTGGGCATATACCCTGAGAAAACCATAATTCAAAAAGATACATATACCCCAGTGTTCTGGAGGAGGAAACGGCAACCCACTCCAGTATTCTTGCCTGGAGAATCCCGTGGACAGAGGAGCCTGGTGGGCTATAGTCCATGGAGTCACAAAGAGTCAGACACAACTGAAGTGAGTTAGCACAGCACCACAACATTCATTGCACCACTATTTACGATAGCTAGGACGTGGAAGCAGCCTAAATGTCCGTCAACAGATGAATGCATAAAGAAGATGTAGTACGTATATACATGGAATATTACTCAGTCATAAAAAGGAATGGAATTGAGCCATTTGTAGTGATATGGATGAACCTAGAGTCTGTCATACAGAGTGAAGTAAGTCAGAAAGAGAAAGACAAATATTATATATTAACATGTTGCTGCTGCTGCCGCTAAGTTGCTTCAGTCGTGTCCGACTCTGTGCGACACCAAAGACGGCAGCCCACCAGGCTCCGCCATCCCTGGGATTCTCCAGGCAAGAGTACTGGAGTGGGGGTGCCATTTCCTTCTCCAATGCATGAAAGTGAAACGTGAAAGTGAAGTCGCTCCGTCGTGTCCGACTCTTAGCGACCCCATGGACTGCTGTCCACCAGGCTCCTCCATCCATGGGATTTTCCAGGCAAGAGTACTGGAGTGGGGTGCCATTTCCTTCTCCGATATATTAACATATATCATGGAATCTAGAAAAACAGTACAGATGAATCTATTTTCAGGGCAGGAAACAGATGTAGAAAACAGACTTGTAGACACAGTGGGGGAAGGAGAGGGTGGGTCAAATAGAGAGAGTAGTATTGGCATATATGCACTAACATGTGTAAAACACATGTGTGTATAGCACGGGGAAATCAGCTTCTTGCTCTGTGATGACTTGGAGGGTGGGAGGGAGGCCTTGGAGGGAGGGGATATATATGTATATATATGCATATATATATAGCTGATTCACATTGTTGTACAGCAGAAACACAACATGGTACAGCAATTATACATCAATTAAAAGAAAACCAGAAGATTGTCAGGTCAAGCAATCTTTCCTTGGCAGTCCTGGCTTCTCCCTAGGGAGACCTTTCCCAGGATGGGCAGCATGCCACCACTTACCACCACAGGACATTTTCAAGAGCCTGCTGGTCTGATAACCATGAAGACCCTGAAAGTGCATTCAATATGCATGTGACACAGAGCAGGGAGGGAGAGCTGCTGTGCTTAGTGGTAGAATCAGGTTTCAAAACTACGCCCCCTGACTTGAAAGATGCATTGAAGTTAATGAGATTATGTTTAATAAGGAGAAATGAGACCAAGCTCAGATCCAAAAAGACCAAGTGGATCAGGGGTTGGCAAACTTTAGCCTGTGTGCTGAGTCCAGCCTGCAGCAGCTTTTGTAAAATTAGATTTTACTGGAACACAGCCACATTCATTTGCTCACATGCTTCTATGCCACAATGACAGAGTGAGTAGTGGCACCAGGATGCTATAGTCCACAAAGTCTAAAATAATTGCCATCTGTCTGTATGACTCCTGAAAACTAGACAAGGAAGTTTGGAGGAGATTTAAATTTATAGCAGCTCAAATGGAAATAGAGAGGAGGACAGAGAAAATGAAGGTGTGATTATTTAGTCTGCATTAGTAGTGGAAACTGGAAAAGATCCTGATGCTGGGAAAGATTGAGGGCAGGAAGAGAAGGGGGTGAGAGAGGATGAGATGATTGGATGGTATCACCGACTCATTGGACTTGAACTTCAGCAAGCTCTGGGTGATGGTGAAGGACAGGAAAGCCTGGTGTGCTTCAGTCCATGGGGTCGCAGAGTCAGACATGACAGAGTGGCTAAACAACAACAACAAAAGGGTGTTACAATATAAGACAGATTCCCTGGAGGCTCAGTAGTAGAGAATCCACCTGTCAGTGCAGGAGATGAGATCTGCCAGTGCAGGAGACGTGGGTTTGATTTCTGAGTTGGGAAGATCTGCTGGAGAAGGAAATAGCAACCCACTCCAGTATCCTTACCTGGAAAATTCCAGGTACAGAGGAGCCTGGAGGGCTACAGTCCATGAGATTGAAGCAAAGTTGGACATGACTGAGCAACTAAACAGCAACAGCAACAATATTAAGACAAGGAATGTATTAGATAGATAGGTCTCCTTTCGATGTTAAGTGACCAAAAGTAATGCAAAATTAGCTCAGCACCAGAGGACTGTATTGGAGGGACACAGTCAGATGACCCCGAAGGTCTGAGCTTTTGACTTGGCCCTAAGCCTTTATATCAAGGAGGCTGGGTTGGGTCCAATTGCCCCTTTCTCTGGTTTCAGGGGTGTATGAGCCTAACAGCCATTGCACCAAGGGAGCCCCTGACAGATGGAGCAGGAGGGCAGGGAGGGGCAGCACCAGGGAAAGCATCCTGGCACCTGAGAGACGGACAGTCTGCCGGAGGCCCAGGCCCTGCGGGGGTGTCACACAAGGACCGTGCACGTCCCCGGGACGCTGACTCGCTGAATCCTTAACCGTCCTCCATAGATTGGGCTGTCGCCTTCCTGCCTATCAGGAATGTATAAATAGATTTTAATTTTTTTCCCCAAAAGTTGCTGATGGATTTAACAGTTCCGAATCTCATGCCAGGTCGAGGTAGTATTCCTGTCTCGCTGGTGGTGGGTTTGAGGTTCAGAGCTGGGATAGGAAGTT
The DNA here is from genome assembly GCF_003369695.1 of Bos indicus x Bos taurus. Classification (NCBI taxonomy): domain Eukaryota; kingdom Metazoa; phylum Chordata; class Mammalia; order Artiodactyla; family Bovidae; genus Bos; species Bos indicus x Bos taurus. The sequence goes on from NC_040085.1 coordinate 73,143,433, forward strand.
GAGGAGTAAACAGGGCGCTGTTGAGTCAGGAATCCACACACAGGACACTGCATCTGCCAGGCCTTGGCTGGGCTTCCCTGCTGCGGAGAGAGTGGGCACCCTCCCAGGTTCAGAGCTCAGCAGAGCGTATCAGGGGGGCATGGGAAAGAGCAAGGTGGCTGTAATCATAGATCCTGGCTCTGCCACATACCAGCTGGCTGATCTTCTGCAAGTTAGCCTCTCTAAGCCTCAGTTTTCTCACCTGCAAAATGGAGAAGAATCATATGTCCATCTCAGGATGTTAAGAAAGATACCAATTCCTTAGTTATACCAGCAGCAGAGCAAGGGCTGACTTGAGGGCAGCATCGGGTGGTAATAAGAACCTGGCTTCCGGGCCAAAGTGCTTGGGTTAGGGCCTGGCTGCTCAGCTCTGTGGAATGTATTTAACCTCTCTGCCCTCCAGTTTCCTATTCTGCAATATAGACATAGTCATAGTTAAGTGCTTCAAGCAATTGTTATAGAATTTAAATATTAAATGCATGCAAAGCATTTAGAACAGTGCTTGGCACATAACACATGGGGGTCTGCTAAATACCTAGCTGACATTCTTGTTTATCCTTGTAAATCCGGGCAACTTTACCTGTTGAAAATTCTTTTTTCGCATCTCATAAGCATCTCCTTGACATTGTCATCCCTCCTTCCTTTTAAGGATGACACTGTGTACCCTTTTTTCCTTCATGTGGTACTTGTTCAGTCACTCAGTCATGTCTGACTTTGCGACCCCATGGACTGCACACGCCAGGCTTCCCTGTCCATCACCATCTCTCAGAGCTTGTTCAAACTCATGTCCATTGAGTCAACGATACCATCCAACCATCTCATCCTCTGTCGTCCCCTTCTCCTCCTGCCCTCAATCTTTCCCAGCATCAGGGTCTTTTCCAATGAGTCAGTTCTTTGCATCAGGTAGCCAAAGTATTGGAGCTTTAGCTTCAGCATCAGTCCTTCTAATGAATATTTGGGACTGATTTCCTTTAGGATTGACTAGTTTGATCTCCTTGCAGTCCAAGGGACTCTCAAGTGTCCTCTCCAACACCACAGTTCAAACACATCAATTCTTTAGCGCTCAGCCTTCTTTATGGTCCAACTCTCACACCCATACATAACTACTGGAAAAACTACAGCTTTGACTAGATGGACCATTGTTGGCAAAGTAATGTCTCTGCTTTTTAATACAGAGGTTTGCCATAACTTTTCCTCCAAGGAGCAAGTGTCTTTTAATTTCATAGCTGTAGTCACTGCGTTCAGTGATTTTGGAGCCCAAGAGAATAAAGTCTGCCACTGTTTCCATTGTTCCCCGTCTCTGCCATCAAGTGATGGGACCAGATGCCATGATCTTCGTTTTCTGAATGTTGAGCTTTAAGCCAACTTTTTCACTTTCCTCTTTCACTTTCATCAAGAGGCTCTTCAGTTCCTCTTCGTTTTCTGCCATAAGGGTGATATCATCTGCATATCTGAGGTTATTGATATTTCTCCCAACAATCTTGATTCCAGCTTGTGCTTCATCCAGCCCAGCATTTCACATGATGTACTCTATATATGTTAAATAAGCAGGGTGACAATATGCAGCCTTGATGTACTCCTTTCCCAATTTTGAACCAGTCCGTTTTTCCATGTCTGATTCTAACCGTTGCTTTTTGACCTGCATACAGGTTTCGCAGGAGGCGTGTGCCACATGGTATTAATTGCACAGAATCTTCTGACCTTTCTTTTTTCCAATCTTTTGGCTCCCTTCTCCTCCAGAACTCAGCAGAGACCTCCCACCACATTCTCCTGTTAACAGCATAGGGCTCAGCTAGGGCTTCCTGAGTGTGTAGAGACCCACACACCTGTCCAGCACACGCCATGACCTGAGGGCTCTCCATTCATTCATTCATCAAACACTCAGGGGTCGTCTCTCATTCCCAGGCACTGTGTTAGGCACTGGTGGCACAGGATGAATAGCCAAGGTCTCTGCCCTCCAGGAGCTCACAAATCGAGAGACAGGGAGGCCAAAAATAAGAAAACAGATCATTAAAGTAGACTTTTATAAGTTGAATGATAAGATGAAGCCCTGGTCCCTTGGGTACACAAAAGAGGTGCCTAACCTAGGCTGAGGGGTTGGGACCAGTCTCCTGGAGGAGGTGACTCTCCTACAAAGGGCACCTGCCTTGGCCCAGGGCACCCTTTGAGCACATCTTGTTGCTGCTGGCCATCTGCTCTGCTTGGGCCTCAGGGGTGCCCAGGGTCATCAGGCCCTCCCCGCTCCCTGGCTGCCCTCAGTTTCTCCTCCTTGCAGGTTCCCTTCCCCCACCCCTAGGTCTTTTGCATATCATCCCCTCTTCTAATAGTTTCTGTCAGTCCCACCTTGGCTCCCAGTTAATGACTTTTTCCTTTCAGATCTTGGCTCATATGCGACTTCCCTTGACCTCCCTGACTAGGTCAAATCCCCTACCTCCGATTCTTCATAGGTGCTTGTAGAAGTTTGTACCCCTGTTTTTGTAGCCCTGAGACACACATTCTGTGACCAGTTAATTCAAGTCTCTCCTACAGATCAAATGTAAAATTGAATGAATAACTGAATGAATGAACAAGTGAAAAAATGGATAATAAATAAATAAGGCAGGAAAATGTGTATGTTAATCTTGAGAGACTATGGAAAGCATGCTTCCTTTTAAAGTAATTTATAATAATCATTTATAATAGCCATCACTTACCACATATAACAAACACTGCAATAGGAATTTATTTATTGTCCATGGGATTCTCCCAGCAAGAATACAGGAGTGGGTTGCCGTTTCTTCCTCCAGGGGATCTTCCCAACTCAGAGATCTGACGTCTCTGACATCTGCACTGGCAGGCGGTTTCTTTACCACAAGCATCACCTGGGAAGCCCATTCATTCATTCACAAATATTAATTAAGTGTCTGCTTTGGGTCAAGCACTCCTCTCAGCACTGGGATGAGAGAGCAGTGAAGGGGTTAAGCATGTGCCCTGCCCTCTGAACCCTACATTTGAGTGGAGAAGACAGAATAAAGAGATAAATGCATAAGCGTAGAAATCAGACTTTGGAAAGCTGTCACAATCCCACAGCTGCAGACCTTCACAATTTGTCCTGTCCTTGAGGATATCGCAATGAGGAAGATGACATTGACTCAAGAAATACAGGAAACCTTATTGGGAAAGTTCCACCAGGGGTTCAGACTCGAGCCTCTTTGAGCTCCCTAGTGCAGGCCTGGCCAGGAGTTGTTGGTACCGAATGCCCCAGGAGCAGTGGGCAGGCTGGGTTAGGAGATGATGGAACACCTGAGGTTCTGGTTGGGGGTGCATCAGGTATGGCTGCTCTCTGGTGCCCGGTCTCCTTGTCAGCTGGCCAGAGAGCCGCTTGGCTGACTCCTATGGCCCAACGTTCCCCTGCCTCAGCAGATGGGAGCGGGAAACAAGGGCGGACCTGCCCAGTCCCTTGTGACAGCAAGTGCTGCACCCTGAAACCCGAGGAAACGGGCTGAGATCAGTGCTGGCCTCTGCTCCCTGGCTGGGGGTGAACTTAAGGCTTCGAACCTTTGCTGCCATGAATGAGGGACTCCTTATAGTGGATATGCGGTGCCAGAATCAGGATGGGGACCATTCTGAGGAGGATGGATACAGGGTTGAAGCTGGAATGGGGTGAGCCTCCTCAGGCTCGGAGTTGATGGAAGGATGTGTAGTTCTCTGTCCTTTATGGACTTGTGATTATACCTGCCTGTTCCATCATTCACTCCACAAATGTTTATTGAGCTCCTACTGTCTGCCAGACCCACACTGTACAGGTGCTTGGGATGCAGTAGAGAGTGAGATGTGGTCCCCAGTCTCCCCCAGATCATGTGGACAACATTTTGTTCTTTTTAATGCACTGTGAGGATCTCAAGTTATTCTTGTTACAATCCTGTGAGTCCCATGAGAACGTTACTATTGTTCCCATTTGATGGATGGGCAAACAGAGGCAGAGAGAGGTTAAGTAATTTTCTAGTTAGAACCTGCCACCAGGTCTTGCTTAGTCCTTTTGCTGACCCCCCACCAAGGGAATTCAGGGAGGTGGTCAGTCAGTTCAATTGCTCAGTCATGTCGGATTCTTTGCAACCCCATGGACTGCAGCACACCAGGCTGCTTATCTGTCCATCACCAACTCTTGGAGCTTGCTCAAACTCATGTCCATCGAGTCGATGATGCCATCCAACCATCTCATCCTCTGTCGTCTCCTTCTTCCTCCTGCCTTCAATCTTTCCCAGCATCAGGGTCTTTTCCAAAGAGTCAGTTCTTCGCATTGGGTGGCCAAAGTATTGGAGCTTCACTGGAGAAGGGAATGCCAAGCCACTTCAGTATTCTTGCCTTGAGAACCCCATGAACAGTATGAACAGGGAGGTGGTACTTTCTACTGATTTTTAATGATTCATCCTGATTGTTAGCATCTGAAAGTAAAACTTACTAAATCAGGGAAGGTTTCATGGAACACCTGACCTTGTTTTCCTCATTCACTATTTCATTTTTAGCACCTTCTTCCTGAATAGAACCAAAGCCCTTGACGGGCAAGGGGATACATCAGAGACCTATTTAAAGTTCTTGCTTTCACCACTCATGTCACACCCTGGTGCCCATCTTTACCAGCCCTGCTTAGAAGGCCTCACTGGATGGATGCAAACCTGGTTTGGTTTGAAGCTGAAAGGCCTCCTGGGTTACACATCAGGCTCTTAAGGGTCAGAGACACAGCTTATGCTTCTGTGCCCCCTCACAGCAACAAAGAGCTCCCTGCTCCCCACGTAGGCGTTCAATAAACCCTAATTGATTAGCTGATTGGGAACAACAGATATATGGTGTAAATGCCTGGAAATACAATGTCCCAAAGGCTGCCAGCCAGCCAGGGGCTCAAGGGACAGGTGTTTTCAGATCAATGTGCTTGCTCATCCCCAAGGCAAAGTTTAAAGTGAGTGACTGAGCATTATTTTAGAGCAGTGCAAAATTGGAAAGAGGCAAATACCCAGTGACAGGGGGATAGCTAAGCTGACTGGGTTATATTAAGATGCTGGAAGACTGTATAGTTTTTAAAAACGACACTACAACACAACACCAAATAGAAAATTGTGTACCAAGTACCAAAGTGGGGAAAGCAGAGTATGTGGAGAATGTGGAAATATACACACAACCATTTAGAAAGACAAGAAGCAAACAGCTACTCCGTAGCTGCTTTTTTGTTAAGTTCACTAAGCAAAGGGAATGACGGTAGCAGGGTGGTGTCTGTCAGTGCGTGGTGTGATGGGAAGAGTCCTTGGACCAGTTGACCAGGTGACCCAGGGATCCTGGTGCTGCCAATTATAGTCCACATGCTCTCGAACCTTAGTTTGTTATCTGTCAAGTGAGAATTTTAATACTTGCCCTACTTGTCTCACAAGGTGAGAACTTATTTACCCCACTTAGTGTGATATTTATAGGTTTCCTGTGGAAACAATAATGTGTTTGACTACGGGGTGCCGACTCATACCTGGTTCAGGTGTTACAAAATATACAGCATTTAAATGTTATTATTTTTCTGAAATCCAGAAAGTCTCACAAAATCCCATGGGTTTAGAGTAAGGAATCAGGGACCTGTACTAAGTGTTTAGACACATAATTTTATTTAACTTAATTTTCAGAATAATCCTTTAGAGTACGTTAGATCATTCCCACTTTACAAATGAGAAAACTTGTGTGTATAGAGGTTTATGTGCTTTTCCATTGATAATAAGTGACCCAGTTCAGATTGGGAGCATTCAAAGCCCATGATTTTGGCCACCATGACCAGATCAGCACATATTCCACCCAGAAATATGTGGTGGAGTGACATCTGCTTGTATTTGACTTATGAGACCAACAAAGAATATTTCTTCTCATATGTGACATCAACTGCATGCCAAGCACTTGACAAATATTGTCTCATCTGATCCCCATGACTCTGGGAGGTGCAGACTAATATTAGCCCCATTTTCAGATGGGAGACTGAAGCATAGACAGGTTACATCACACATCCAAGTGAGTCAGGGCCCTGAGATTCAAACTCAGGTCTAATGACTCCAAAGCCTGGGATGTTGCATCTTCTGCTGAACAATTAGAAAGTTGCCAGGGTAACACAGAGTGCAGATGGTCACCTTCTGGAAAGAGTGAGAAAGGGCCTGGTTACAAATAGTATCATGAATGTAGAGTGATCTGGTCTTTCCATGTCCTGTTCTGAGCTTTCCCTCCCCTCTCCCTTACCTTCATCTTCCCTCCTCGTGGACAACAAGGTCAGCAGGCATCTCAAGGACATGAAATGTAATCTGGGATTCGGTCCCAAGTGCCTTCAGCAGAGTCATAGGAAGGAAAAGTATGGATAGCTAGACAGGATCACAGATAGGTCAATCAGAAGGAGACGAGGATTTGTTTCTTAGGGTCGCCAAGGCCTGCACAGAAGCAGAAATGATGAGATATTCCTACAAAAGGTACCATCTGGTCCTGCTGGTCAACAGGCCTGAGACCCTAGGGGAACAGACCGAGTGAAAGTCAGCGAAATAACACCTAATGTCATTTTGTTCTCATTTCTCAAGTGATCCAAGGAAGAGACTTGTTCTTTGGTGTTGAAGTGGTCTAGACAAGGTTCTGTCTTCTGCCTTGACCCTTGACTTTGGTCCAGCAAGAGAGACTGTCCCAAGGAGCAGCCCATGGGGGAGCCAGGTGGGTAATGGGCAGTAGATGTCCTTACCTGTCCACCCAGATGTGGCAGGCAGACTTGTGCCTATCTCTAAAGGATTTAGAGATCTTCAGTTTCCCCATCTGAAAATGGGGCTAATATCAATTCAGAGCCCTAAAGGTTTCCTAGAGACCCTACTGCAGATGAATCCCAATTGGAACAGGTCTGAACCCTGGAATATGCACAAAATTAGAAAGACTGTTATTTGCACTTCTTAGTTTATAAAAGAAGGGCCTAGTTTGGGGCACTCCCATGTTGGAGCTTCCTCAGCTTTCAGCAGTCAACCTAAGTCTCCCAGCAGGTGCAGAGCTGGCAGGCATAGATTGTCATGGGTGAGGTCTCCTGGAGGTGGGGTGCAGACTGGATAAGGGGGTATTAGCTCAAGGCATGAGTAACATCTCACGAATCAGGAAGGAGGAGTGTGACGGCTAATGATACGATTACAGGTGACAGCTGATGCTTAAAAGAAGTCAGGTGTGTAGCAGGGTTCTTGACTGTCAACATAGAAGGTTCTCACTGCTTTGCAGAGAGTGGGAGAAGGGTTGGTTAAAAGCAACAGAATCAACTAACACAAACTAAGAAGGGATTAATCGGAAAATTGTGAGGGTCACCTACGGTGTCAAAGGAAAGGCCAAAGAACACTTGGAGAAAACAACAGGAACCCAAAGTCCTCTGGGGCTCCAGGGGACAAGAAGGGTTTACTGGACGGAGATGAGCATGTTTTGTTCACTGGTGTGTGTAGGCCTAGCACAGGACCTGGTGTGCTGCAGGGTGAACGAATGAATGAAGGTCTGCTGCGTGGACAGCTCCGGAAGAACTGAGCTACTGCTGCTGGCAGCTGTCACGCTGAGGGTTTCCAGGGAGACAGCTCCCATCCTGAGTCTGCCTGAACTAAATCGAGAGCTGGGGCCAGTGAGAGCATGAAGTAAACAGAGACCAACCATGCTGGCTATAACTGAGCTCATCTGTCATCTAGTTGGGCTAAGAGAAGGGGTAAGAACATTCCAGGAAGAGGAACACAGGGCTGAGGGCCCAGAGGCAGTGAGTGGGGACATGCCAGGGGAACCACAAGTCATTCTTCCTGGACTGTGCAAGACTGAGGTGAGAAATAAGGCCAAACCACAGAGGGTTGTGTAAGCCTCGCCGAGGCGGTGAACTTGATCCTAAAGGTAATGGGAAATCATTAAAGAGTCTGGAGTAGGGAGTGAAGTGGTCAGGTCTGCATCTGAACAGAAAACCCAATTGCAGCTACAGGCGGTCTTGGGATGGACAGCTCCAATCCCAACCTAAATGTCTGAGTTCTCTCCCAGGTTACCTACACTGCACTTCTAGCTCTTACTCTTAATGGAATTCCTCACATGGGTTTAGGATACAGGGCTTCAGAAGAAATCTCCCTCCTGAGCCCTTGGGTGGCTCCCCAAAAGACCATGTTGTTGTTGATTTTTAGTCGCTAAGGCCTGACTCTGTGACCCCAAGGACTGTGACCTTCCAAGCTTGTCTGTCTATGGGGTTCCCAGGCAAGAATATTGGGAGTGGGTTGCCATTTCCTTCTCCAGGGGGTCTTTAAGACCCAGGGATCGAACCCATGTCTCCTGCTTGGCAGGTGGATTTTTTACCACTGAGCCATCTGGAAAACCCCTTCCCCAAAAGAGAGAGCCACATTCAAATCCCTGGAACAAGTGAATGTGACCTTATTTGGAAAAGGGGTCTTTGCAGATGTAATTAAGTTAAGGATCTTGGGATGAGATCATCCTGGATTACCTAGATGTGCCCTAAGTCCAGTGAAAAATGTCCTTAGAAGAGGAGAAGACACAGACGGGGAAGAGGCCATGTGACCATCGAGGCAAAAACTGGAGTGATGCTACCACAAGCCTAGGAAGCCAAGACGTGCCAACAGCCACCAGAAGCTGGAAGAGACAAAGAACGATACTCCCCTACAACCACCAGAAGAAAGTCCTGCTGACACCTTGATGTCAGACTTCTGACTTCCAGCGCTGTGAAAGAATAAATTTCATTATCTTCAGCTAGCTAGCTTGTGGTAATTTGCTGCAGTAGCCACAGGAACGAATACAACCTTATACTGTAACTAAGAAGAGTCGGCCTTCATCATCAGTGGACCCTTATAAACCAGAACATTTTCTTTCTGTTTGGAAAGTGTGATTGTGACAGAGGCAAGAAGCCAGACTAGACTAACAGTGTGGCACCGAAAGGACACCTCTGCCCACACCAAGAAAGCATATCACCAGAATGAAGCAATGGACAAGTTGGTGGAGCTGGGTCTTTGGCCAAGGACCAAAGACTCTGGGAGTGAAGCTGGAACGCTGGCAGGGCCCTGCAGGGACTGATGGTTTGGAAACAGAGAGGAGGGCAGTGAGCTGCTATATGGCAGTGGGCACAGGTACGGCAGGGATGACTGTTACCCAAACAGGATTCCTAACTCCAGGTTCCCAAAGGGGCAGGGGGTGCCCTGGAACATCCAGCCTGGCCTTTAGGGTGGGCTTACTAGGTCTGACATCCTGGAAGACTTCATGCATCAAGAGTTCCTTAAAGCACCCACTGTGTGCTGGCTTTGTTCTACCCATCTCGGTGTCTCACAGAACACAATCAACGTCCGTCTTTCTGGACAGTAAGAAGTCAGCCCACCGCTGAGAGCATCAGCACTTGGCCTTCAGGTCTGTGCTATGTGTCTCTTCCCTGGGGAGTCCTCGCCTATCCCTGTAGATGAGTCAGCTCCTCTGTCAGACTGAGGCTTCTCTTTTGGAGGCCTGATCAGCATTGTACTGATACAACTATCTGCATGAAGGAACATTCAACGCCTGTCTCTTGACAAGCTGTGAGGACCCCAGTAGCTAGCCTGGTCCCCAGCTCATTGTAGGTGTCCAATAAGAAGTTGAAGAACTAACCAGGTCAATTCTCAGGCCAACTGAGTTTTCAAAAGGAAAAGGATTTCACCTGGTGGTGAAGACCTTGATGCTGGGAAAGACTGAAGGCAGGAGGAGTAGGGAACGACAGAGGATGAGATGGTTGGATAGCATCACTGACTCAATGGACATGAGTTTGAGAAAGCTTTGGGAGTTGGTGATGGACAGGGAAGCCTGGAGTGCTGCAGTCCATGGGGTCACAAAGAGTCAGACACGACTGAGCGACTGAACTGAACTGGTGGTGTCAGACCCTCTGAGAGCAACTACAGCTAGGGACTCAGGCTTAATCTCAAGAGAAGGAAATAGGGTCAAAGGTGGAAGGCCCCGGGAATAAATAAAGCTGCATGTAGAAGGGAGAGATGGTGTCAGCCCTAAACCCAGGTTGCCAAAGGCCAAAATCTCACAACCCTCCTCCATGAGGAGCCATGAGCCAGTTGGTTTAAGTCTTGGCTGAGATGGTATCTCATACTTTCTTCTTTATAACCCCATCTTTCCCCCGAAATCTCTTCCTCCTGAACATTAATTTCTCTTCGTGGATGGCCTTTGGAGGGGCTGGGCTCTAACAACATCCAGAATCTCATTAAAGCACAAAAGAGCACCTGAATCATCACAAATTCTTGCTAAAGAGAAGGGTCTTCTGCTCACATTGAAACAAAAAAGTGATGTGGTAAATCGCAACTGGAGACTGGTTGCCCCTAGACCTCCTCTGTAAGATAGGGAAACAGCAAAGCTCATCTAGGATGGGAGAAAATTCGAGAATGAGAGTGAGCATTCAGTGCGGTGCCTGAGTGGTCACAGCTGCAGCACCACCAGCAGCAGCAACCACAGCTGTTGTTCTTCTAACCTGTGATGTGATGAGCCAGAAGGTCCCTTTGAACTGGGTAAGGGTGGGGCAGAGGAGGTAAGGAAGGAAAGTTATCCAGAAAGGAAGGTATCCACTGAGTAGAGTACAGAAGGAACTGGCCAATGAAGAAGGGTCTCAAGTCCTTTCAGGCTCTTTGTTCTGGATCTTACCTCTTGCCTCTTCTCCATCAAGTAGACCTTGTTCCATGAAGCTTGCCTCTTTCTTTTGAGAAACACCTGCTCTAATGAACTAGTCTTACAGGTTTGTTTGTACTAACATGTAAGTGACTGTTGGGGCTTTGCTCATTCGTATAAAGGGAGAAGCTTTCAGTTATAGCAATGAATACCAGCAAGTGAGGGGGGTGCGGGTGGAGGCTGAGGGCCCTCTTCATGATTCAGAAAGCTCACTGCCTGTTCCATCCAGAAAACCAACAGGTATTTTATAGCCTAGCTGCGGCAGTGGGGGGCGGGGTGGGGTGGGGTGGGGTGGGCAGGCGGGACATCTTGGTTTGGTTAAACTGGCTGAGCAAATTCTGAATCCTCCCTCCTCTTCCCAGAAGTAAGAAAGTAGGCAGGAGCGTGGTGGGAGGAGAGGAGGACAAGGGGGGCTAGACAGAAGACAGGTACACAGAGCAGGAAGGGATGACTCCCTCCAAACGCACTTCTCGGGGAAAACAGCACTGCCGGGGGATGTGCAAAATTCTGTTTCTAAATAGCGTGACTCCCAAGGCAACGGGAAGTAAGGGAGTCTGGCCTTCCAGCTCTTTGGGGTACCCTCAGACTCTCTCCATGGGCCCTCCTGCCCCATGAGACATGGCAGGTTATGGCTGGCATTTTGAGAGGAGCTCATCTCATGGGCAGTAACTTACAGCCAACCTGGATACTGCCTGAGCGGCTCCATCTGCCTGGTAGTCTGGGCCCAAAGTCAGGACTGGACCAGACTGTGATGGGGAGTGGGAGGGGCTGGGTGGAGAATTCAGGTTACCAGAGCAGGTCAGCACAGAGATTGTGGATAAGACTGGTAGAGAGGGCCATCTGCCCTTCCTACAGCACGGCCCTGTCCAGCATGCTTCAGGACAGTGTGACGCCAGTGTGTGCAGGGCCAGCAGCCCCTAGGGATGGGGCTCCAAAATATAAGAAACAGAGATGGGCCAGAGTCAGTCCTGGAACACAAACACCAGTATATTTTATCTGCACAAATGTGAAAAGAAAGAGACAACGAGACCAATGGAGACAGAGCAGGCAATGGGCGCACAAACCAGTCATGTGTCCTTCGGAAGAGCTGCCATAGCTGGGAGACAGTCCCACCCATGAAAGGCCCTTTCGCAGAGCAGGGACCTGCAGGTCCTCCAGGCCTGGGGCAGCCTTGGAGTGGAAGCTGCTTTCCTTGCCTGAGGCATAACTCTCCCAGGCCTGGGCCTCCTATTTTTCTGCATCCCCTTGACGATGTCTGCATAGCCCAGAGTTTCATAAATACAGGTTCTCATGACCTCATCCACTCAATGGCTGCCTCCCCAGGAGACCCATGCAGAAGGCGAGGGACCAGGACAAAAGGACTTTGCGGGCACCCCCTAGGTATTATTGCTGTGAATAAGCATAGGCCATTGTGACTCACTGGCACATCAGAGGGGACATGGCACAAGGGACAGGATGCCTAGCAGATGTTGGAAGCGATTCAACCATGCAGGGCAGCACATGGTGACCTGTGACTCAGAGATGCTGCCATGGCCAGTGGGGAGAGGCCCAGGACATCAGAGGTTCATGAAGAGTGAGTAGATTCTCTCCTGCTTTGCAGGGCTGGATTACTCCAAACTTCTGAGTCCTTGGGCACTAATGGATTGGGGCCCAGAAGATACCCAAAAAAAAGCAAGACTTGAGGTCTGGTTGACCTCTGGTGAGCTCTGAGCCTGCAGATCCCGGTCACCTGGAGTGAATGTGAGAGAGAACAGGAGCCTTGGGGCACCTGGAGGAAGCAGAAGCATAGTGCTCTGCATGCTGCCAGGCAGGCAGATTTACTCGGGGACCTTTCGCACTTGGGAGTTTATAGGGCCAAGAGAGATGGTACCAGGGAGCATGTGCAGGGCAACCTTCTGGAGCAGACAGACCCGGTGGGCCATCCAAGGGCTGGCTCTGGGAGAGAATCACAGAGGCCTTGGGCTGGGAGACATCAACAAGCTGACCACCAGATTTCCATCCTGGAGGAAAGAACAAAAGGTGAGTGGTGTGGTCTAAGGGCCCACTAGGGGGCTTGGAGGGGTCAGGGGTAGGTTTCCAGGAGACTGAGATAGCATGGAGCAAGGGGAAAAGACCAAGGAGATGACTACAGGGCAGAACGACTACAGGGCCGTCGTAGCAGATGACTACGGAACGGGCGACCAGGCAATACTCTTCCTCTAGAATCCCCTCCAATAGTAGATGGAAAGCAATTGGCCCCCACTGTTAAGTTGAGTCCCTGGGAGCCCCAAAGCCCTGCAACTGGAGCCACATAAAATCAAAGAGAGGGTTAATCCCTGCAGAATGTAGGTCGTGCCTGGACTTGAGGAGCCTGCCCAGGACAGAGAAACTGGGGATCACCCTTTATCCTGTCCTGGACAGGGTCACTGCAGAACACAACCCTGCCAAAGGCAGAGTCTCCCAGCCTTTCTCCCAGTCCAGGACACCACACTACCCACCCCCAGCACCCACACCCCGGCTTGCGCCTTGGCTGGTACTGTCTGCAGAGTATACTTGGAGTAGTACAGCAAGAAGAGGAACTTCTCTCCACAGGTGGTATTACCACTTTTAATGTTCTATAAAAAGGGAAAGGCTAATTTCTACCTAAGAGTCCTAGGGTGGTCAAGAAGAGACCGTGTTCCGCAGGATAGGCTGCGTTCGCTGGAGCCCTCCCCTGGGGGAGGCGGCAGAGCTGGAAGTGGGCTGCAGTTAGGATCTCTCTGTCCACTGCCAGCAATGGACCTGTCAGTGGGGAAGGTGGGGCAACTGAGGTGACAACGCCCATGAGCATGGCAGGCTTAATCCTGTTTAAGGAGCAAGCTCCGTGGGCTCGTCTCTCCGGGAGGGGGAAGGAGACGATAGATCTAAGGAGGTTTTGCTGCAGGGCTGGGGCTATGGCAGAACCAGAACTAACTCATTCCTGCTACGGATGCTTTGAGGACCCTCCCAAAGTCAAAGTGTTAGTTGATCAGTCGTGTCCGACTCTGCGACCCCACGAACTATAGCCTGCCAGGTTCATCTGTCTGTGGGATTCTCCAGGCAAGGATACTGGAGTGGGCTGCCGTTGCCAAAGCTGAAAAGCCCCCTTTTCCTCCCTTAGTCAGTCTCCATGACTCTTCAGCACTGGATACCTGCTCCTCCACCCTCTGGAAAGCTGGACTGTCCCTAGCTGTTTTGAAAATAAACCAGCCGGGTGCCTTTACTGCCCACCTCCCCCTCCCTCTCCCCCTGCAACTGATTTGTCTCTCGGTCCCCATTGTGGATCTGTGGGGCACATCTTAGCCTGACTCTGCGTTGGGGGTGTCATTCAGTTTTTAGCCACTGCAGGGAGGTGAGCACCAGGGGCCCTGCCACTGTCCCCCAGATAAGGGGGAGGGGAGCCATAACAAGGAACTTCCCAGGGATCAGGCCAGTGGCAATAGGGGAGGGAAGGCTGCAAGAGGGTGGGACGGATCTGCTCAGGGCTCTATCTCTGGCAGCTGTTGTGTTGGCTAGGGAGAGGGGGTGGGGACAGGTGGGGTGGTTGACATGGATACAGGGGGCTGCTAGCGGTAAAGGCTCTGAAAATAAGAGAAAAGGGGGAAACGCCACCGAACACACAGGGATTGAAACCTCCCAAAGCCCAAGGTTGGTGGGAATCCAGCACCAGGGGAGAGCCCCAGAAGGCCAAGGGAGCAGCGTGGGGCCCTGGGGGAGGGGAGAGGAACCAAGGGAAGGCCTCCCAGCCCTTGCAGACCAGCAGTCCTGCCCAGCAGCCTCCTAGCTGCCCAGTCTCTTCTTAGGCTGCAGATCAATAGGCCTTGGGGGGAGGTATTGGTTGCAAGCAAGCACCTGAATATTGCCTAATGGAACCAGCCCAAGCCCAACTAAACCAGGTGAGAGGGAGGGAGGCAGCGGCGGCTGTACCCTCCGACAGCTCCTGCAGGCCTTGCCTCCCACCTTCTGACTCCTCAGAGTACCTTCGCCAAGACAGGGCCTGCTGCCTCCAAAGTCACCCACATAAATCCAGTCGCTGCGTAACCACAGGCCTCCCGCCTCCGGCCCCTGAGCTGGGCTGAGATCCACGCACTCTACCCCAGGTTCCTTTGCCGCCCCCAACACCTGACCGTGCCTCCAACCCTGCCCACAGCGGAGGGTCCGGGGGTATTCCGTGTGCTCCCCCATTGGGCGGGGCTTGTGCTGTACAGAGGGGGCAACCCCACCAGCTTGGTACCCTTGTCCACAGGGTCCATGAGAGCCCCCGGGGGCCCCAACCCAGCAGCTCCCCCCGCAACTCAGTCAGTCTTGACGTGGCCATTGGCCAGGGCCAGGGCACCGCTGGGCTCCCCGGGCTCAGCATCCTTGTCAAAGCGGAGGCGGAGGGTGTTGCGGATGACGAACTGCTCCACGAGGAGGGCCCCGCAGAACCAGGGCACAGCGTACTCCAGGGTGATGAGGCCCATGAAGTCAAAGTCGAACTGGGAGTAGTCCCAGGGGCAGGCGTTGAACTGGCGCAGGATGAAGCCGGTGGTGAACTCCCACAGGTAGGTCCAGAGCGTGTAGATGAGGCAGCGCAGCAGCAGCGGGCAGCGGCCACGCAGGCGCAGGTACATGCGCTCCACGATGAGGATGGACGTGCCGTAGATGAAGAGCGCCCACACGCTCGTGACCCCCGGGAACTTCCAGTTAAAGTTCACCACGAACTCCCAGGCCGCCGTGAACATCACCTCGCAGAAGTAGCCGTGGATGGCGTACAGGTACCAGCGGGACAGCGCCGTCAGGGGCTCGGCGGAAGCCATGGTGCCGACTGGCCGCTGGGGATCAAAGGACACACAGGTGAGGCAGGCGCGGAGGGGCTGCCACCGCCCGGCCCAAGGGTCTGCCGTGGCCAGCCGGAGGGATTTCAAGCCTGCTTCTGCCTTTCTCTTTAGTCAGCCATCGTTTTCCTAAGCCTGTTCCTTGTCCCTTACTTCAGTTCATAGTCCTTACCTGAGCCAGGGAGGCAGGAGAAAGAAAAGAATACAAACAGCCCCCACTGGCTTCCTCTGAGCCAACTCTCCTCAAGTGCTGCTCAGAGGGAGGTGGCTAGCACACTCCCCGTCTTAACTTCTTAGGATTTATTCGTGGTCAGTGAAAGCGGCGGCTATCCTGGCCCAGAATCCCCCTCATTTCCAAGCTACTTGCTCATCTTTTGCCACTGGGGTTCCCATCTCTTCCTTCACTTCTCAAACATCTCCACATCATGTTTCTGAGATCTAAGGAGCCAGTAACGTTTGGGTGTGTGTGTGAACATATAAAAGTTACCACTTTACCTTGTGTTAAGTGTACACTGAGTGGAGTTCACCACCAGTCATCTCCAAAACATTTCCCCCATTCCAGACTGAAAGGGCACACTCATTAAACGCGGACTTCCATCCCCTCCCCAGTCCATGCAACCACTGTTCTACTTTCTCTTTAGGAATTTGACTTCCACAGGTATCTTATAATTTAAATGGAATCATGCAATATCTGTCCTACTGTGACTGGCTTATTTCACCGAGCAGAATATCTTCATGGTTCATCCATGTTGTGGCAAGGGTCAGAATTTCCTTCCCTTTTTAAGGCTAAATAATATTTGATGCTGATCTATCTAGATATATTTTTTTTAATCAATTCATCCATTAATGGGTGTTTTTGGTTACTGTGAATAATGCTGCCCTGAACTGTGCTTAGTCACTCAGTCGTGTCTGGCTCTTTGCAACCCCATGGTCGCAAGCTGCCAGGCTCCTCTGTCCATGGGGATTCTCCAGACAAGAATCCTGGAGTGGGTTGCCATGCCCTCCCCCAGGAGATCTTCCCAACTCAGAGGCACAACCCAGATCTCCGGCATTGCAGGCTGAGCCACCAGGGAAGCCCGCTGCTCTGACCATGGGTATACAAATATGTATTCCAGTCTCTGCTTTCAATTCTTTTGGGTACACACCCAGAAGTAGACTTGCTGGATCATATGGCAATTTTATTTTCATTTTCTGTTTTCCACAACAGCTATACTTACTATATTACATTCCCACCAGCAATGCACAAGAGTTCCAATTTCTCCATATCCCTGCCAGCACTTGCTAGTTTCTGGTTTTGTGATGATGGCCGTTCTAATGAGTGTGAAGTGGTGGCTTGTTGTGGTCTCGTTTGTCTTTAAGTGCTCTGTTAAGTGGGGTTTTGGTGTTTAGTTTGTTGAAAGGAAACCAGTGGGCTGACAGAAGAGAGAGTCCTCCCTTCTACTTCTTATTCCCTTCCGTTCCTCTCTTTTAAACCCCACTGATCTTCAAGGCCCCATCACATTTCCCCGAAGACTGGCCTGGCCCTGCGCTGGAGACTGTGTGGACCACTCATTTGGTCCTTTATTCAATGCTACCCCAATTTACTATTTTGAGGCACATGCCCTCTTGATCCCACCAGCCTGTGTACTCTTTGAGGGCAGCAACTACCTCCCAGGCCTCTGGCCTGAAGCCTTGGCACAGACCTCCCCTGAACAGGCATCTCTAAATGACGTGCAGTTTTTATGGAGGGTGGGATGAAAGAGTTCATGGTTAAACCGAGAATGGGAAGATAAAACACGAGAACATGAACCACAGCTCTGCCAGCTGCCAGTAGACTCAGGGCTGACACCTCTGGCAATCCTCTCTTCAAAGTGCTAGAGGGGACAGAGGTTAACAAGATGACATCTGTAGGGACTTCCCTGGTGGTCCAGTGGCTAAGTTTCCGTGCTCCCAATGCAGGCGGCCTGGCATTCAAGACTCTCCAGGATCTCACTCCAATCTACGTTTTCAGCCTAATTCTCACATTTCCAGCTCTCCCTGTCTTACCACCATCCGATTTATTGTTTTCTGTGTGTTTGTCTTCTTGCCTCCACAAGTACAAACCCAGCTTATAGGTTACCTCTGGTACAAAATCTTTTGCATCCTCCCAACCACAAATCCTTTCTTCCTCCTCTGAATATCCACACCAAGTATTTTGTCTCTCTTTGGTACAGATGATTTTGTTTCACTATGCTGATAATTTTCAATCTCCAGCCAAACATCTTTCCTGTGTTCTATACCTATTTATCCTATTCCTTTCTGACCACCTCCACCCAAGTGTCCTATGGGCACCTCATATTCCTTTCCTTAATCGAACTCATTATCTTCTCTCCAAAAGTCTGTTTTCCTCCTATGACCCCCATCTTGATTAATGGTACCACCACGCACCCAGTTAGCAGACAGAGGTCCTTCTTGCTTCTTCTGCCACATTGCCCCTTTAACCTGAACTCCCTGAAATTAAGGGTTTTGTCTGATTCAGCACTGCATCCCCAGATGCCAAGAATAGTGCCTCGAACATAGTAAACACTCAATTCAAGAATGAAGACATTTTTATCACTCAGCAAGTGCTGCATAACAAATCATCCCCAAACTTGGTGGCTTCAATAAACTCTCATTTATTATTACAACTCACATGCCTGTGGATTGGCAGATCTTGGCTGGCCTCAGTCATGAGACTGTGAGTCATCTAAGGGCTCTGTCTGTCCTATGCTTGGCCGGGATGGCTCTGCTCCACTTGCCTCTCGCCCCTTCCCTGGGCCCAGTGGACTAGCCTCAGCAAGTTCTCATGGCAAGAGGCAGAGGCCCAAGAGCAAGCAACCCAACTGCACCAGTGCTTTTCAATACTGGTTAAATGGTTAAGTCACGCCCCCTAACATCTTACTGGTCCAAGCAAGTCACATGGCAAAGCCACCAAGTCAGCCATTAACTCCTATCCATTCTACCTCTTAAATATCTTTGAAATCCATCTCCTCCTCTTCTTTCCTCTTTCTCATTCTTGCTCTAGTTCAAGCCTCATCATCTCTCACCTGGATGACTCCAATAGTCTCTCAGTGTCCCAGCCTTGCCTCGCTCATTTCAACTCACCCAGCACACTGTGAAAGAGTGTATAAAAACAAGTCTTTCTAAAATACAAACCCAATGGTTCTCTCCACTTAAAGCCCATTAGTGGATCTTCAATATCTGCAGAGTAAGGCTCAGCTCCTAGGCATGACTGGCAAAGCCCTTAGTGATACACTTCTGCTTTGGAGCCTCTCCTCCTGCTCCCTCCATTGCTGATTTTGTTACCCGGGGTGCCCTTCCCAACTGCTGCTGCCGCACAGGTCACCCCCCATCCCCGCCACCCACCTAACCCATGGCCCGAGAAGTCATAATCCTTCTTCAAGATCCACGTCCTCCTCTGTGAATGTTTTCCTAAACCCTTGCAGCTCCAGAGCTGTCCACTGCCCTGCCTTCCTCTGCACCCCATTTGCTTCTGTGACAATAGACAGCACCCAGCTTTGCCACAATTTGTTTGCAGGCCAGCACTAGTAGCCACTTGATGAATGTTTGTTTAATACAATATTAAGAGAAAAAAAGCAGGCTTCGAAACAGAATACTTAGTACAATTTTGATTTTGCAAAGGCATGCAGTGTGTGTGAGTCACTCAGTCATGTCCGACTCTTTGCGACCCCGTGGACTGTAGCTTTCAGGTTCCTCTGTTCATGGAACCCTCCAGGCAAGAATACTGGAGTGGGTAGCCATTCCCGTCTCCAGGGGATCTTCCTGACCCAGGGATTGAACTCGTATCTCTTGCATTGGCAGATAGATTCTTTACCACTGAGCCACCTGGGAAGCCCCAGTTTCCTTATATGTGAGAATAATGAGTAACTTGCTCCAAGGTTACAGGGCCAATGGATGAGCTAAGAGAAGTCCACTATTAAGGATATAGCGAATGCTCAAAAAAAGGTGGCTTTCATTTCTGGCACAGAGCCAAGCTTTGGGTCAGCTTCTCCCTCCCACCTGTAGCAGGGTCTTTCTGCCTGTCCTTGCTAGCAGCCAGGCAGCCTTCCATGCCAAGCAAGTCAGGTCTTTGCCCCCACCGAGAGCCCCAACCCAGGCAGCCAAGCTACTCGTGAAAATAAAAATCATACCACAGCCCACAGGAGGACAGAAACTCAGCTGAGGAGGATCAACAGGAGCTGAAAGCTCCTGTGTGGCTGAGGAGGTTTGATGGAAGGGGAACGGTCCCAGAACCAGCCCTGTGAGGTCCAGGCTTTAAAAGAAATGTGAGTGAAAAGGGCCAGCATTCCTGCACAGTTCCTCAAGCTCTCATTTTATCCTGAACTCCCAACAGGTCCTAAGCTCTGCCCAGAACAGATTGGGACTCCAGTGAAACTCACTGAGGAGCGAGGAGGGGTCCGTGGTCTGAGGTGGGTGGACGGAGGTGGCCTGGAGACCACTCTGCCTCCCACCTGACTCAGGGTCCCCTGAACTCAGGTCTCTCCACCTGGCCAGAACTTGTACCCCTGGCCCCTCTGTCCCACAGGACCCCAAGGAAGGGGCTTCTTCAGATGTGTCCTTCAGCAGCCTCATGTAACTGGTGGAGACATCACTCAGCTCAGTCCCCATCTTGATGCTGATTTTAAGACCCTGCTCTCGTTGCCTCTTGGTCTCATCTTTTGTGGCAGCCAAGAATGGCTTCCTGGCCAGTTACACATCAGAGGCTGCAGCCCCCACCCCCACCCTGAAGCAGGTGACATGGAAGAGATGGACCCCCCCAAACCCTAGGGAGCAGAAGCAAGATTAAAGGAGTAGCTGTCAAAGGGTAAGAGGATGGTGGTGGAGAGAGAACAGGGCGAGCCCAAGACCTGGATTCCATTTTTAGACTCTTCCATGCCTGGAAGAATACAGGTAGGTTGGGGGCGGGAGAAAAATGCATACCTAGGTGAGGTCAGGCCACGTCTGAGAGGTTGTGCCAAGATTGGTCCACGGAAGATGAATGGGGAAAGCTGGAAGTCCTGGCCGGGCCAGAAGGCAGGGGTGAGGACAGGGACGGGGATGTGAGGCAGTGTCGTCAGCCGGGATGGCAGCTCACACTGTGATGGGACAGATGCTAAAATTAGAGGCGGCCAGTGGCCGGGGAGGATTTTCAGAACTCCACTCCCCAAATCCATTTCTAATCATCACCGGAGCTATGCTTAAACTTTGAGCTAGTACAAGCTCTCCCTCCCTCTGCTAGGCCCAACAGCCCCCCATCCCTGCCTGGCCTCCCTCCACCTGAACCCTTTGCCCCAGGCCCTTCCAGTACCTCCTGTTCTGCCCCAGTCAGAATGGCATCAAGAGGAACCAGCAGCTCATGAGATGTTGCTTCTTTCTCCTGCTGACAAACAGGACTGTGACACAAAGATGGGACAGCCCGGCAAAGAAAACTCGGGGCGGAGTACAGCAGAGAGGGTGGGCAAGACTGAGAAAACAATCTGGAGAGCAGTGGATGGTTTCACAAGCAGGATTCGGGGGAACAGCACACAAGTACAAGAGCCCTCGTGTATGATGAAAGAATCTGGGCACAAGGAGCTCCCGCAAAGGACCAGAGCCAAGAGTGTCCAAGGACAGGGCGCCACCCCTCCCAGGAAACAGGTGGGGCAGGGGGGAAGGCTGGCTTTCCGAGCCTGGCTCCCTAGGAGAATCTCACCTGCTATTCTCAGAACCTGCTGAGCTTTTCCTTAGGTGGCAGAGAGCAGAGTGAGTAGTTGAGAGAAGTGAAGAGAATACCATTCAAGTCCAAGATGGGCTGGAGGCAAAACCAGATGGGGTGACTGCTCTTGGTTTTGCCCAAAACTCCCATTTTGCCCAAAACTCCCATCTTGTTCCCAGAAGCTAAGGTACTACAACACAACGACTCTGGGAGTTTCGTCCAGTGGAGCATCTTGCTAGAAAACTGGGATTCCCCTTCCATGCAGACAGGCTCTTTCACTTCATTTACTTCCCAAATTTCACTCCCCATCCCCAGGCAACAAGGTAATTAATACCACTGCTCTGGGGAGATGCACAGGCCTTCCAGGGGCCCCTGTGGGCAAGGGATTTGGGGCATGGCTTGAGCAACCCTGAGTCTAGTCTCCTGGTAGGGGAGTGGAGTCACTGAAGGGTGGGTGGGTGCCCTGACAGCTGGGTGCCAGATGCAAGTTCTCAAACAGTCCTGAGCTTCCCCTGTGGTCATCAGGTTGAAGGAGAGGAAAACCGTGGCAGGGAGGGCCTTCAGGGCCAGAAGGGAAGCAAGTGGGGGAAAATACCTGTGGTCACTGGCTGGCCAGAACGCTGTACAGTTCCACCCTCTCTTGCTGTGGGTGTCCCCCAGGAAAGCTCCCAGGGATGGTCCACCTGCCACTTCCCAAGTCACGTAATAATCAGGCACTCTTCACAGTACTTTCCATGTGTTAACTCAGATAATCTTCAAGCCCATTTCACAGATGGGGAATTTGAGGCAGAGAAAGGCTACAAAATTAGCCCAAGTTCTTACGGTTGTACAAGGTAGCCGTCTGCTGGGACTCAAACCCAGCTCCAGAGTCTTCCCTCCTGATCAGCGCGCCTCACGGCCCTTAAGCCTGACTGCAGTCTCCTCTAAGGCACTACATTTTCTGAGTTTCTGCTTGTGGCAGGCTGAGATGGTATATGGAGAGACAACAGGAAAGCAAGAAGGACAGGAGCTTCTAGGTAGATCATCAGTGAAGCTCAGGTCTGGTGTCAGAGCTGCTGAAGGCGCTCAGCCTATCCTGAGAGGCCAGGTTCTATTCTGAAGCTGCATTCTGGCAGGAACTACGTGAAGGTCCTCCTGGGTCATAGCTGACCCTCCCAGGACCATCGCAGCAGCACGTGCCATTCAAAGACCTCTCACCAGGACATATATTACCCCGAGCTTCCCTGACTGCCAGCCTACCCCAGTGCTGCCGGGAATCTTAGATGCCCCAGCCCTGCCATGGCAGTGCCAGCCAAGAGCAGTGGAGGCTGCCCAGAGAAGCCTTGTGCCTGGAGCAGCAGCAGCCAGAGTATCAGAAACAACCGATCCACACAGAGTGGCCGGCAGGGGAGGATTCAGATGGCCTCGGATGCTAAGCAAATCCCAGCTGGCAGGTGCGGGGGGGCGAGTGGGCCTGGGGCATAAAGTCAGGGTGGCACAGAGGTTCACCAGGGCTCAGGCAGCAATGGACAGCCTGCGGGTGGTGCCTGCAGGCTGCAGGACCCCCCTTCCCAGACCTCCTGAGGCTGCCTCTCTGTTGTCATTCAGATCTCAGCTCATCCATTACCCCTCAGAGGATTCTCTGATCTCTGATGCAAAGCAGCCTTCCCCTCACTCACGGCATGCCATTTTAGTCACAGCACTTTCAGTTTCTGCTATTTTGCTACTTGTTCACTGTCTGTCTCTCCCAATTAGAAGGAAAGTTCCACAAGGGCGGGGCTCTGCTTTGTTCATTCCTGGGTAACCAGTGCCTAGAACAGTGCCCAGCAGTGAGATCCACTGGCTTTATCTGTGAATGAATGAGTTGATGATGAGTGAATGGGCTCAAACAGGTTCAGGTCCTGTTTAGGAGCAGGTATAAAAAGTTAACCAGCTCAGCCTTTCTCTTCAACTCTTTCTTGGGAAATATAGCCTTAAAAATTTTTTTTTATTTCTAGCATTTTAAAGTCATTTTCCCAATTACAAAAATGACATGTGCTCACAGTTGAAATTTAAACATGACAGAAAGGAATGACATAGAAAGCAGAAGTCCCCCATCTTCCCACGTCTTAGAGAAAATCACTTTTAAAGGTATGGTGTGTATGCATCCAGATTTAATTTCATTTTAAAAGAAACAAATTCATGCATCATAGAAAAGGCATTCATAATTCTAGCAACTAGCAGCCATTATCATCTCCCCTCTACAATCTTTTCTCATGTGTTTATTTTACAAGTTACTGTAATGTACTTATCCTGTAACCTGACACTTCACTCATGACATCATAATCATTTTTTTCAAGTTGTTATATTTCCCATGTCCTCCTCATTATAATGGCTGCATAATATTCCACCAAATGGGGAACTATAATTTACTTAACTGAGATGCTCAACAAAGGGAGAACAACTGTTTTCCATATCCACTCTGACAATGACACCACAAGAAACATCTCTTTTATGCCTGTGCCAGGAAAATTCAGCCCTTGTCTTTGCTGGGACTATTTCCTAACGAAAGAGTTCTCAACGATTCCAGAAGTGGGATCACTGGACGAAAGGGTATAACCATTTTGTTTTTGTATTTGGCCACTCCACACGGCATGTGGGATCTTAGTTCCCCAACCAGGGATCGAACCCACACCCCCTGTAATGGAAGCACGGAGTCTTAACTACTGGACTGCCAGGGAAGTCCAGGGCACAGCTGTTTTAAGACTGATGAGTTAGGGTGTTCTGGGGAGTTCTGTGTAATGCAGGGAATAGGTCTCTGTCTGAGTGGCTGCATTTCCTATAGTGGTCTCTGCGACCATCCATCCACCCCAAACCCCCTCCCATGGCCCAGGCTTGCTCACACCACTTTGGCTATAAATCAACACAGTAACACCCTTCCTGAAAGACTGTCCAGTCACGAACTGATTTTGTAAGCCTCGGCTGACTAAAGAGTAAATTCTAGCCTTGAATGTTAAACCATCAACTAGCAGTGGAGTCAAGAATTACCTAAAGCCGAGAAGTGCCCAGTTGCCCGTGCCCTCTCTCCTAAGTAGAATCTAAGGGCTCTGGGCTCACATGGACCAGTCCAACACCTCCTGGAAGCCTATCCAGTCAGGAGTGCAAAAGCACTGAATCCCTCAGTGGAACTGACTGCCCTGTTCAGACAGATGAGCCTTTAGGCTGGACAGCCTCTGGGTAAAGCAGCCAATTGTCATTTTTAAAAGTGTCATCAATGAAAAGCCAGAGGCTGAGGCTGGAAAGAAAGGCTGTGTGAGGACAGAGGAGACTCCACAGCCAGAGGACCCTCACCCTAGAGGCCACTCCTCTGGACTAAGGAGGAGACGTGGCTGAAACACTGCGAAGCAGTGGAGGACTTGCTCCTCTTGATGACATTTATGGCAGCCAAGATGCCACAAATCCCTCCCCATCCAGTGCCCCGGATGCCCTACCCAAGCCACGTGATCCACTCATGGCTTCTGGGCAGAGTCTGAAAACCTAGGTAAGATCCAGTTCCCACTGCACAGAGGTGAAGCCCAGGGCCCAACGCATTCATGAGACTACAGATGAGAACGAGAATTGGAGGAGTTGCCATCTCCTGAGGGCTGGGTGTCTCCCATCACTTAGCTCAACTGGCTCTGGCCTGGCTTTTAGAAGCCATGTAGCTGTAAGATGGCTCGAGCATGTGATATGGCCTGAAACTGCTGGAAAACCCCCTCTCATTCCAAAACCATAACCCTGTGACAGGCCCTGGGATGGGAAGCAGGCTCAGAAGTGGAATCTCCAGACGTGTGCTCGTGCTGCTGAGGCAGGAAGGGCCAGTGATTCCCCTGGGAGCCAGTAACATACTCACTTATCACACCCTTGAGTGCGCGGCTCTGAACAGACATCAGGATCACTGGCCACGAGTGTCCCGGGTTAACCTTTGTCCCGGTGCCTGGCTGGGCCGCAGTGCCATTCTCAACAGTGTGAGCAAGCATTAGCCCCAGGGCTCAGCTGATCCTTGGCTACTGGGTGGGTGGCTTCCATTTATCCCTGGAATTAAAGAGGAGGAGTTCATCAGCTTAAACTGCTCCAGATCTGAGCTACCAGGCTGGTCAGAGAGGCGACCTCAAGGCAAACAACTCCAGGCACTGGCTCAGCACCAGACGCGCATCACGCCCAGGCCTCGGGCCTTCTCCTGGAGCCACATCCTCCCAGCCATCCTGCTCGCCCAGGTCTGGTTAATCCGGTGATGAGAACACGGCAAGGATCCCAGGCGACTCCCACGGGGGCTAGGACTCAGCGCTTCTTGCGCCATGAGTGAATGTGTGCACACTTGTAAATCTGAGCGGGGATATAATTTTAGAATCCAGTTCCCTTCTCAATTTAGCTTCAAATTACACTCTCACCTTCACCCTGTAGTGGGTACATCTGTTCTCAAGGGCAGTCAAGAACCTCACAGAAGACAGACAACATAGGACATTTGTTTTTAGCATTTGGGGAGCCAAGCACAATTACAACTGGAAAAACAAGCACACCAACACAATGTGTGCTAAGCCCTCTCCCCGCACCCCACTCACTCAAATTTAATTCATTCTGTTGTTTTTATTATTATTGCCAGACTGTTCCCATTAACATCAGTAACTAACTACAAGCCAATGTAAATCTGACTTCATAACATCCCTTGCCACACACATATTTTTAATATAGCCCTAAGACTTGACCATTTGGTAGAGATTTCAACATTTATTTTTGTTTCCTGAAGGAAATCAACCCTGAATATTCATTGGAAGGACTGATGCTGAAGCTGAAGCTCCAATACTTTGGCCACCTGATTTGAAGAGCTGACTCATTGGAAAAGACCCTGATACTGGGAAAGAGTGAAGGCAGCAGGAGAAGGGGGAAGCAGAGGATGAGATGGTTGGATGGCGTCATCAGCTCAATGGACATGAGCTTGAACAAACTCTGGGAGATACTCAAGGACAGGGAAGCCTGGTGTGCTGCAGTCCATGGGGTCACAAAGAGTCGGACATGACTGAGCAACTGAACAACAACATTTTTGTTTTAATATGAAGGTGCTGAAGCTTCCACTGAAAATCCCTGGGACACTGCCCCTTCTGCACGAGCCCAAGGACAGAGCGCAGATCCAACCCAGCCCTACAGAAGGAGGGACCAGCTGCTCAGAAACTGAGACCAGTATGTGACTGGGGGAAGCTGTCACCATACCCAGTGGACATCAAGCAGGGTGAACACAGAAGCACCACCTGAGCTGCTGCCCATGGCCCCCCTCCTCCTTCCCTCTACTCACCCCCCAGGCTCTCTGAGCAGGGGTGACTTGGGCCTCTGCTTCCAAAGCTGACAACCTGCAAGGCAGCAGGGAGGGGAACCAAGAGAAGTGAAAGGGCAGGGCTTGGGGAACTGAAATTCATTGTGTGCGCATGTACTTATGGGTAGGAAAGGTGTGCACCCCCAGATCTCTCCCCAGAGCCTCTCACTGAGAGAACTGAAGGATGAAGGACAGAGGGGGTGAGGGGCTGTGGGTTGCTATGCTCTCCTGGCCTCAGCCCCTCCCCATCTCCTCCACAAACAGGAGGGCCCCCCCCCACTCCCTTCTCCCAGCCTGCCAGACCGTGAGCAGGGGTCACCCTGGCATGTACCTGTCATCAGCATGTCAGCACGCCCTCCACCCCCAGCATCACCATGGCCCAATGTCTGGGGAGTTTGAGTCCCCTTCACGGGCACTTCCCCTTCTCTGGGCCCTAAGGAGGCCCAGAGATAGCACAAGTCAAACCCAAACAGAAACAGAAACCAAAGCCCACATCCTGGCAGCACAGCCTGCCTGCAGTCAGCCCTGGGAGCCTCTCACTGGCTGTGGGGCTGCCCCAGATGAAGTGCAGCAGTCAAAACGGGGTCCCTCTGGGGCCCCTCCTCAGGTTGGAGCCCCCCTCCTTCCTCATCTGCAGGCTCTCCCTCTGGGGAGCCAGGGGCAGGTGGGGGTGCTGCACAAGGAAGTGATGGGCTCCCACCTCTGCCTGCAGCACACCACCTGTCCCCAGACTCCTCCAACACTCCCTGGCCCTTCAACTGGGTCCCAGGGTATAGAGGGCATGCTCCCTTGTGGACAGCATGACCTGAACCAGAAGTTTCTGGAAGAGAGGAACGGGCGAAGAGCCCTTAGATAACTAACATGGGGGTAGAATTTAAACTTTTTCAAGTGTATCATCTCTCATGATTCTTCCCCAAACTCCTGCAGGGAAGGCAGGAATTAGTCTACCTCCCACCCTGTCCACAACCCTGCTGCGTTTTAAAGATGAAAATACTGAGTTTCAGGACAGTAAGCGATTAAGCCAAATCCACACACTTGATTCAAACCCTGGTCCTAGGGCTCCAGAGTCACCCCTCTCTCCACACGGCATTCCTTCCAGTTGCTTCCCACCCCAGTCTCATTCTCAAGGCCCATGTCCGCACATGCTCCTCCTTCATTGAGTGTAATCTACTTAGTCTGTTCCGTAAGCCGCTTACTCGAAAACATACAGCTGAGTCTGTCCGTCTAGCTTCTCCTTCAACCCAACCAGATGCCCCAGAAGCTTGAAGGAGTAGAGACCACGTTCAGGTTCAAGCTCTCTCTAACTGCCCTCCTCCGCAGCCCATCACACCCACGCCTCCTTTGAGATCCTGCCCCTCTTCATTCTTTTGACAACATCCTCCCACAGTCCCCCAGTTATTCTATCACGGATGTTTCTACAGGGCATTGAACATCCTCCCATTGAAACATATGGTCCCATCTTAAAACGATTCAGTGTCTGTTTCCCCCTTCACATGGTGAATCCCTTGAATCCATGGACCTTCTGTTGGATGGAGGGACAGGCAAGGTAGAGAAAGCTCCAGCTAAATTATTGGGTGATTGCAATATCCAGTGTTAATAATCAAACATAATGATGCCTGAAAGTGTTAAGTCATTCAGTCATTGTCTGACTTTGCAACCCCATGGACTGTATGTAGCCCTAGGCTCCTCTGTCCATGGAATTCTCCAGGCAAGAATACTGGAGTGGGTAGCCATTCCCTTCTCCAGGGGATCTTTCCAACCCAGGGATTGAAGCCGGGTCTCCTGCATTGCAAGCAGATTCTTTACCATCTGAGCCACCAGAGAAGCCCCATATGTTCTCTAATCTTTAGGCCACCATCACAGAAGGGTTCTTTCCCACAATGCACGTAAATATTGGTTTACAATGGCCAGGGCTGTCTCTGCAGAGGAAAGAAAGAAGGGTACTTGCTATCCTTTCCCCTACCTCCAAAAGCCATCACCCAGCCTAAGGTGAGGAGAGATGGGGTGAGTGCCTGGGGTCTGGACCATACAGAAGACGTGAGAGGAGAGATGGGGCTGGAACAGCGCGTCCTAGGCATCCTGGGAGACACTGCAGGCTCTCACGTAGGTGAGAGGCCAAGCTCAGGTTCAAGTCAGAGAATACCAACGCCTATTCTGTTATTTCTACAATGTGCTGGCACTCTCAAAAGGCGCATCCAGTTTTCATATACGTAGGATTCATCTCCCAAAGAGGTTTAACCAGCAGCTGCTGGCAGGAAATTCCCACCGCAATGCTCTCTCTCCTCCCCTGTAACTATTTAGGGTAAGCTGGGCTTGCAGGATTGAATCTCTGCTTCTCCGACTAGAACCTCAAAATCCAATCTACCCTCCCCCACAACCCTTCTCCATGGCTCAAAACCTAAGACTGAAACCAGGAAGCGGCAAGCAAACACTATGCCTTTTTCTTTCCTATTCTCTTCCACAGATTCCCTCACTCAGGTGCCCATAAAGTAAAGAGAGGATGCCTCAGAGACCCACTGGAGTTTGCTCTGGTTATGCATATCCTCCCCAGTTCTTCCCTTTCGACCCAGAACAACTGCTTTTACTTGTCCTGTAGTAAGACCAACCCTGAACGCAAGTGGATTTGGCAACTCCCCAAACCAAGGAGTGACCGCTCAGCTGCAAATGCAATAGGAACTCCAAATTCCCCTGGGATGGGGCAGGGAGGCTGAGTGTGGTCAGCTCTCTCTGGGGAGCAAGGAGCCCCAGGCCCTGGGGCCTGTCTGGCATGCGGAAGAAAGGGTGGAGATAGGAGATGGGTTCCCCACTCCACCTGGCCATGTCCTTCCACTCCATTCCCCTCACCCTGGGCTTGGAATTTGGGTTTCCCTGCCTGCCTGCTGGACATCTCACCACCACCACCCACCCCCCGCCCCATCTTCTGTCTCACCTGCAGACCACCCTGTCCTGATAACCTTTTCTTCTTCTTTCCTCCTCCCCACTCTCCAGCCCACTCTCCCTGAGTCCCCCCTCCCCTCCTCCCCCCAGAACCAACCCTGACGGCCTGCCCACATCCCCCTACACCTTAGAGAGTGGTCTCTGACCCTGCGCTCCTTGCCTTCCCTCCCATCCCGCCCCCTGGCACTGGGTGGCTGCTGCTCACTGCCTGAAAGGCTGGACAGCTGCTGGGCTCTCTAATTAGCTGCCTGGCCGCCGTCCCAGAGTGAGGTGTATGTTACTGTACAGAGCTGCCTCCCCTCCCCTCTGCCAATAATCCCCTATGCAGATCCCACCGGGTGGCAGCTGAGGGGCCTGGGATCCTCATCATGTGACCCCAGCAAGGTTCCTGCTGTCAGCTGGAGAGGAAGAGACGACAGTGGCCTCACAGCCTCCCCCACACACTGAGCAGGAATTCATCTCTCTGGTTTCTCCCTATTACTGCTCACATCCTTAGGAGTTCCCACAGGTAAATCCACCACACCCTACCTCTGGAGCAATGGAGACCCTGCCCCTTCGTCACCTCCCCAGCGGAGGCAGAAGAAGCCCAGGGCAAGGACAAGTCTGGACGTTGTCAACAGCGTGACACCCAGTGCCCTACTTTTCACAGCCTTCTGCAGCCAAGCCACCCCTGGAGATTTCTAAAAAACCAGGGGACTGGGTCCAAGAAGTCCTGTGGAGGCTGGTTTCTTCATCAGAGGTGTCGTATTCCAGCAGTCAACAAATATTGACCAAGCACCTGCTGAAGGCCAGGCACTGCACCCACTGTGAACAAGGCAAGGTTCCTGCCCCCTTGATGCTCGCGGCTCTGTGGGGAGACAGACAATAAGGAAGCCAGCCAGCACATGCTGTAATGTCTGATATCAGGCCATGAAGAAGGGAAAAGGCCTGGTAGGGGACGGAAAGAAACTAGATGCCTGAGGGTGAGTCTTAAGCTTCTCTAAGGAGCTAGCATCGGGCATAGGTCAGAAAGATGCAGAGAAGCTTTGCAAAGGGTGTCAGGAAAAGCATTCCAGGCAAAGGGAACAGAAGTGCAAAGATCCTGAGGCAGAAACAAGCTAAACAAGCTTCGTGTAATTAGGGGTCTGACGTTCCCTGCCCCCAGAGTCCTCTGGTGATCCCTACAGGGTCTACTAGGTCAGGGCAAAGTGCTCAGGTGCCAAGTAAATACAGCCAGCCCACTGAAGACTCTTTCTGTGGTCAGGGGCTGGAAATTGTGAAACCTTCTGCTGTTGCTTGGCAATTGTATTGAACAATAACGGGAAGACAAAATCCTTTGACTGATGGCTTAGAACTTCCACCTGCCTCTGATCAAAAGAATTTAAGTAACTTTACCAAATCCTCTCTAGTCCGGGTGTTTCACCTTAACGAGAAAGTAGATATTCCTTTTTACTCCAGTTAGTTTGTTAGATTTTCTGTCACTTGTGATCAAGAAAATTCTGACCAGCACAGGTGGTTTTCCCTCATCTGGAACGTACCTAGCTGGCATGAGAATCACGTACCTGAGCACCACCTACCCATCTCTGCTGCTGTGAAAACCAGTGGCTTTGGCCCCTGCAGACTGTAAGGGGGCAGAACTGCGGAATAAGAAGGTCAGATGCCCAGCACAGTCAGTGAATCTCAGCAGGATGGCTATAGCTCTGGGGGTTCCAAATTGCCCTTCTGGTCACTGATTTTTTCATTGCCCCTTGACTCACCTGGCCTTTGCCAACAGCACACTCAACAATCTTCTCCAAATGGGACATGTGAAAACTAGTAGCCTAGAGATGAGGCCCAAGCCAAGAAAAGGAAGTACTCAGAGATGAATTTTCTGAAAACTGCACAACTGCACTAGCCAGTCTGATAGCTACATATAGCTATTTAAATTTTAACTTTAATTAACTAAAAATGAATAGAATTTAAAAATCCAGTTCCTTAGTCACTGAAGCCACATTTCAAGTGCTCAGAGCTACATGTGGCAAGTGTCCACCATATTGGCCAGTGCAGAGGTAGAATGTTTCCATCATCACAGAAAGTTCCACTGGACATTGCTCTTGGAATTACCAAGGGTGACCAAAGGCTGGCACACTTACAGACCTAAGGCTGAGCTTCACTTCCTTGCTCTTGGAAATCTTTGTTTTCTGAACAGACACCCTGCCCTCCTTCTCTCCCACAGACTCAGACCTAGTCAACCAAGGCTGCCATTGTGAGATTGGGGAGAATGAACCCTTGTTCCAAGAGAGTCACTGTCTACTGTCTGAAGAGTGACTTTTATCCAAGAGGCCAGGAGAGGGCCCTGGCCATTGGTGAATGAGACCCGTCCTTGCATCTTTGGCTGTAACTCAGTGTAGGGGCTGCTGCTTGGAGTGTTTTTTAAAAAATACTTCAAACCATTTATTGAGTACCCTCTACATGCTGGCCAGTTGCCACACAGGTTGTCTCGTGGGTCCCCTCCATAAGCCCATGATGTGGATTGACTCAGGAGGCAAGGGAGGCTCAGAGGTTTAATGACAGCTGGAAAATGGGAGGACCAAGGTTTTCATCAGCATTTCCCCTCCATCACTCATGAAAGATGCGGATGTGTGGACAGGAGTCAGGGCACTTAATTCTCCTATGGCAACAGGCCACCTACAGCTGCCCTTTCATTCTTACAGCAAACAATCTCATATGACCTGCCCCTTCCAGCCTACTCAAGCCCACCCAGGGGCTTGGGAGAGATGCCTTCCATGGATCTGCCCATGAAGGCCCAGTTATTGAAAGACACCTTAGAACACATCAGAACCAAAGGAAGGTCATGGTATAGAAGATAAACCCTGGAAGGGGGTAGGGGTCAGAATACAGACATGTGACATTGCTCCTGGGCAAAGAGGAGAAGGGTGTGATCAAATTTTTGGTTTTGGAAAGACATCTGGACCATGGGTTCCTTATCTTTGCATCCTCATGTCCTAGATAAAACTTGACATACAGTAGGAACTCAAAATCCAAGTACTGGATGGGAGAAAAGGCAGGGGGCAGGTCCCCCAAGAGTGAGAGGCTTGGCCAAGAGGATCCTGAAGGGCAGGTGCACTGGGGGGAAGACTGAGCAATGAGCTGTTCAGGAGGAGCTGTGGTGGTTGCTGTTTGCTCTGTACATGACCTGATCTGACCATCCCTTTAGGTAATGGCCCAGAGGAAAGGCCGTCATACACGAGGCTGGGCGCTGCCTGCAGCCAGGCGCTTCCTCTGTGGGCCTTCAGCCATGCAACCCTGGTCCCTCTGGACCAGCTTCTCCCAGACAGCTCCATCCACTGTGAAAGCACCGAGCCTTGCAACACGTTCAAATATGGTTCCAAACAGCACTTAGGCAAGAGTAATTAAAGGGAATGTTATCTCAGTCAGGCTCTCATTAGCCACGTAATTAGACTGCTGAAAATAATTAACATTCCTTTTGACAAAGGAAGCAGAGGACCCATTACATTCATTAGGACAGCCTCAAACCAGCCTGTGGAAGGCCCAGAAGAGGACTCATCGCCTCCCAGGCCCGCACAAGGCAGAGTCAGCATCCAGGATCCCAGACCAGGTGCAAGTCCTGCCCTGGGTCAGGCTCCTGGTGAGCAGAGAGAGATGGCAATGGATGCCTTCATGCACATATTACAGATGATCATAGTAAGACACTCACTGAAGAAGGTTTGAAGGAAATGTATCACTGTATCAAGATGGCAGACCAGGGGCAACTATGTACCTCCCACAAGGCCCTTGAAAATGACAGAAAAGACATTTTCCAAGAAGAATAAATCCATTAGAGCACCAAAAAACAAGAGGGAATTCTATCCTCGAAGATGGAAGCAAATGAGAATAAACTGATAGAGAAACCACAATCCCCCCCCAAATAAAACCATGAAAAATAGTAACTGACATTCATACAGCACATATATATGCTGTATGAATATATCTCATTGAACCCTCACAAAAATCCTTTGAAACAGAGACTATTATTTTCCCCACTTTACAAATAAGACCCAGAGTTACATAGCTTTCCCAAGGTCATAGTGCTAGTAAGTCCCAGCGCTAGGATTTGAACCCCAACAGGGTGGCTAAGGATTCTACATTTGGGGGAATGGCTCTGGGAGCTCCAAGTTTGGAGCAAGCAGATTAGGGGTCCAGGAGAGGCCCTGAGTGGTTGGTCATGGGATCTGGAGCGGCCAGGCAAGCAGCCCTTGCCCCACATCTCCACCCAGGTATCCCTCCACCAGGGACATTAGGGCACTGAGGCAAAGGGACACCTAGACAGCTCCTGCATCCCCAGCAGGTACATCCCACCCTCCTGTCCCCAAACAGTGGTGGCTGGCTGGAGAGCATGTAATTGGGATTCATACAGAGGTGACTGAAAACGTCAAAATACAGAGAGAGAAACACAGCCAAGACTCACCAAACATTTGACAAAAACCCAAACATCCAAAGAAGCACCAAATTAGAGAACACAAGTTCTAGCTAGAAAACAAAATTAATAAAGTCAATAGACTGAAACATTTGTCACAGTGTGATTAATATCCTCTGAGGGACAAGAAGGGCTCCTGAATCTATGAACCCAAATGAGCCATTGCCAGAAGAATGTCAAAGATCTCAGAAATGAAGGAACCACACCACGGTTAACTGGTTATCTCTGGATGAAAGAACAGAGTGACTTCATTAAAAATTTTCTTTGTATAGCTCTACTTTTCTAAGCTTCTTACACCACACATGTATCACCTGTAGAATCAGAAAAGTTTTTTTTTTTTAATGCCTGGTATGAGGTAGGTGGTCAGTAAGGGGTAGATCCTGCCACCTACAGCAACCCTTGGCCCCATCCAGGCTGGTACATAACTTGCCATCCCCCAGTTGCTCCATCCACGCTCTCATCTCTGGGTCTTTGCGCACACGGTTCCCCTCCTGGAATGCTCTTATTTCTGTTTTCCCAGATTTGCCTGTCCTTCAGTGCCCACTCAGAGATGACCCTTGTAAATGAACAGTCCCCCCATCAATCTTACCTAAACCACTCTGATCCCTCTCCTCCCAAACCCCTAAGAGCCTCTAATTCTCCAGGGTCACAGGATAACTCTTGATGAGTTGTCCTGTGGGGTCACAGTACTGAAGACTTACATGTCCTTTATCTTTCAGTGACCAAGTCTTGTCTCCCCAACTCAATGGTAGGCTTCTTAAAGGCATCGAAGAAATGACCTTTCTTTTTATACCCTACCGTGCCCAAATAAAGCTGTGAAGCTTTCGTAAGAACATTGTTATGTGTCAGTTGAGTGAATGACGAATGAGCTTCTGTTTCTGGTGGGAGCAGGAAGAGGGAAATTATCATGGCGATGTGGTTACTCAACAGGGCTGGGTGGCACAACCAGGCCCTCCCTTGTGGGTGAGGCCCTCATAAATAGGTCACCTGGCCCCAGACAGCTCGACCTCCCATCCCTTGTGTGGGATCCTGAAATACCTGTAAACCCGGTGTGGATGATTGCTAAGTCTTGGGGCAAAATGTAGATGAGGAGTAAGACATTCATATGGTCTTGTCTCCCCACAGATGGCTTATTAGTAGTGAGGAAAAATCAGTAAACACACAGTGAAGAAACGGGACACCTTGGCCAAGTGATCAAACTTAACATCACACAAAAGTGGCGGAAGGACATCTGGTGCCTCTGGATGTAACGCTGAAAAAGACACAATATCATTCCTGTGCGTCCTAGCCGGGAAGGCGCAACTTGGCCTCTAAACATAAACCAACAACAGACCAATCCAAAGGGAAGAGTCTTCCATTTTTTTTTTAAGGTGAAAAGGAGGCTATCTTCTCTGAACATGTCAATGTCATGAAAGACAAAGAAAAACTGAGGAACTGTTCTGGATGAAAAGAGACTAAAGAGACATAACAAATGCCATGTTGGATCCTGAACTGGAGAAAAATGCTGCAAAGGATGTTATTAAGTTAATCAACAAATCTGCAATAAAATCAGCAGATTAGACAAAGTGTCATATTAAAGTTCAACATACTGCAGATATTATGAAACAGTATCCTTATTCTTAGGAATCCACACATGAATTATCCAGACAGAAAGGGCCACCATGTAGGCAACTGACTCTAAAAAGGTTCAGAAAAAAGAGAAAGAAGGAGAGAGAACATAAATGATAAAGCAAAATGTTAAAAAATATTGAATCTGGATAAAGAGTATATATGTATTCTGTGGGCTTCCCAGGTGGTACTAGTGGTAAAGAGCCCAATCCCTGGGTGGGGAAGACCCCCTGGAGGAGTGCATGACAACCCACTCTGGTATTCTTGCCTGGAGAATCCCATGGACAGAGGAGCCTGGGGTCTACAGCAAAGAGTCAGACACAACTGAAGTGACTTAGCATGCATGCATGTGTGTTCTGTACTATTCTGGCAACTTTTCTGAAGTTACTTCTGAAGTAAGTCTGAAATTACTTCCAAGTAAAAAGTTAGGAGAAAAATAATGACAATGACACAGGAACCCCTGCCATTAGGGGGTGGGATGGAGTAGAGCAGACATAGAGGGTGAATGCAGGGAGGACACTGGTCATCACCTGTCTACCTGGGCCCCAAATTCTAGCCCTGTCAATAGGTCCCTCATAGACACATTTCCTCTCCAGTAGGGCCTTCCCCTTCTCTTACTTCTCTACCCGTTTACTCCTCTCTCTCCCCAATATTAGCAATCTTCCAGGAGACCACCCTATCAGGACGAGAGGACAGGATTATTTAGATCTATTCTTGGACGTAGTTAATATTTGCTGGAGATGTTTTCACACTTGTTTTATCCACAAGCCCATACTAATGAGCCAGTGTATGTTTGTGAAACCACAGCCTCCGAAGTATTACCTGGTATTTCAAATAGCTGTGAAAAGAAGAGAAGCGAAAAGCGAAAGAAAAAAGGAAAAATATAAGCATCTGAATGCAGAGTTCCAAAGAATAGCAAGAAGAGATAAGAAAGCCTTCTTCAGCGATCAATGCAAAGAAATAGAGGAAAACAACAAAATGGGAAAGACTAGAGATCTCTTCAAGAAAATCAGAGATACCAAAGGAACATTTCATGCAAAGATGAGCTCGATAAAAGACAGAAATGGTATGGACCTAAAAGAAGCAGAAGATATTAAGAAGAGATGGAAAGAATACACAGAAGAACTGTACAAAAAAGATCTTCATGACCCAGATAATCACGATGGTGTGATCACTGACCTAGAGCCAGACATCCTGGAATGTGAAGTCAAGTGGGCCTTAGAAAGCATCACTACGAACAAAGCCAGTGGAGGTGATAGAATTCCAGTTGAGCTATTCCAAATCCTGAAAGATGATGCTGTGAAAGTGCTGCACTCAATATGCCAGCAAATTTGGAAAACTCAGCAGTGGCCACAGGACTGGAAAAGGATCATTCTGATCCCAAAGAAAGGCAATGCCAAAGAATGCTCAAACTACCACACAATTGCACTCATCTCACACGCTAGTAAAGTAATACTTAAAATTCTCCAAGCCAGGCGTCAGCAATATGTGAACCGTGAACTTCCTGATGTTCAAGCTGGTTTTAGAAAAGGCAGAGGAAGCAGAGATCAAATTGCCAACATCCGCTGGATCATGGAAAAAGCAAGAGAGTTCCAGAAAAACATCTATTTCTGCTTTATTGACTATGCCAAAGCCTTTGACTGTGTGGATCACAATAAACTGTGGAAAATTCTTCAGGAGATGGGAATACCAGACCACCTGATCTGCCTCTTGAGAAATTTGTATGCAGGTCAGGAAGCAACAGTTAGAACTGGACATGGAACAACAGACTGGTTCCAAATAGGAAAAGGAGTTCGTCAAGGCTGTATATTGTCACCCTGTTTATTTAACTTACATGCAGAGTACATCATGAGAAATGCTGGGCTGGAAGAAGCACAAGCTGGAATCAAGATTGCCGGGAGAAATATCAATAACCTCAGATATGCAGATGACACCACCCTTATGGCAGAAAGTGAAGAGGAACTAAAAAGCCTCTTGATGAAGGTGAAAGTGGAGAGTGAAAAAGTTGGCTTAAAGCTCAACATTCAGAAAACAAAGATCATGGCATCCGGTCCCATCACTTCATGGGAAATAGATGGGGAAACAGTGTCAGACTTTGTTTTTCTGGGCTCCAAAATCACTGCAGATGAAATTAAAGATGCAGCCATGAAATTAAAAGATGGTTACTCCTTGGAAGGAAAGTTATGACCAACCTAGATAGCATATTGAAAAGCAGAGACATTACTTTGCCAACAAAGGTCCGTCTAGTCAAGACTATGGTTTTTCCTGTGGTCATGTATGGATGTGAGAGTTGGACTGTGAAGAAGGCTGAGCGCCGAAGAATTGATGCTTTTGAACTGTGGTGTTGGAGAAGACTCTTGAGAGTCCCTTGGACTGCAAGGAGATCCAACCAGTCCATTCTAAAGGAGATCAGCCCTGGGATTTCTTTGGAAGGAATGATGCTAAAGCTGAAACTCCAGTATTTTGGCCACCTCATGCGAAGAGTTGACTCATTGGAAAAGACTCTGATGCTGGGAGGGATTGGGGGCAAGAGGAGCAGGGGACGACAGAGGATGAGATGGCTGGATGGCATCACTGACTCAATGGACGTGAGTCTGAGTGAACTCCGGGAGTTGGTGATGGACAGGGAGGCCTGGTGTGCTGAGATTCATGGGGTCGCAAAGAGTTGGACACGACTGAGGGACTGATGTGATCTGATGCTGCCCAGATTTGTGGTTAGTCCTATTCATACTGCCTGACTTTTGGTCTTTAGACCATGTTCATCCCTTTTGAGATCTCACGCAGGCACAGCCTCTCCCCCCCAAGTACCATGTCTGTCACAGCTGAGTGTGGCCACTTTATTTGTTTTTTTCTTCTCTTTTTTGGCCACACCGCATGGCAGTTCCCCTACCAGGGATCGAACCTGTGCCCCCTGCCGTGGAAGCATGGTCTTTTAACCACTGGACCACCAGGGAAGTCCCAGGGTATGGCCACTTTAAATAACACTCCTCTTTAAATAAGGGGCAGGTGATGGAGTCTCTTTAAGCAGCCTCACTGCAGGAAAGGGAATCAAGCAAACCAGCATATTGTGCAACTTCATTTATTTATTAATTCAGAAATCCTCATATGCATCTTTTATGTACAGACTACTCAGTGCTAAGTGGGTTGAAGTAAGAAAGCTGAAGCACAACAGTGGCGCTGATTGTCTTTAGAACATTGTAAATATACAATCTTGGAAATTCTACTGTAGCACCAAATACGAGAAGCCTAGTAATGATAATAACTTCGACAGGGCCTTTTACTTAAATGAACCTACTTCAAGTTCATCTCATTATTCATGCACTCATTCACATGTTCCTTAAACAATTACTCAGTATCTATGTCATGCCACCGAGTACACAGAAACACCCAAGAGGCAAAGACCACAGGCAAAGACACCTCAGGCCACAGGTGGCTGACATTCTAAGTGATCCTGGAGTGTCCAAATGGCCCATGAGACACACACTTAGGGCCACCAGCCACATAGGGGCACCAGAAGAAATTATTTTAAAGGAGGGCAAATGAGAGAGATTAAAAAGGAAGCTATGAGAGAGAATAAAAAAGAAGCTGCAGTGACTTTGGTATACAAATAAGTTTTGTTGTTTCTGAAAACATTATTTTATATTATAATTTAGAATGAGGTTAATTTATTTTTAAGTACTTAGGAAACCCTAAGCCCTTCCGTGCCAAGAGCCTCTAGAGACCTTAATCCAGCCAAACAGTAAGTACAGGTTGCAATCCTAAATGTCAACAAGGGTTAGGCAGCCAACTCACATTAGCAAAGACTCCAGAACTATTAAGAAGGCAGGACTGGAAGGACTCAGTGAGAGATTTACTGCAGGTGGGGCAGGGGGCGGGAAGGAAGGAGGTGTGAGAGAGAGAGGAGAATGGCACCCATAGTTCTGACTTGGGCAATGGTAGGGTCATTCACTGAGAGAAGAGGATGCAGGCAAAGGTGTGCATCAGAGGTGATCCACAGTGAACTGTGTTTCGATGCTCTAATTTTGAGGCCCGCAGGATTCTAGGCTGGAGGCAGGTCTCAGCCCCCACTGGCTGCAGTGGTAGAGAGGAGGGGCCTGCTGGGGAGGAGGTGCAATAGGTGACCTCCCGGGCCCACAGAGGGCAGACAGATGAAGCCTGTGGAGGGGCCAGGGAGGGAGCAGGATGCCCAGGAAGGGGTCCTCCCGGGGAAGTGGGGGCAGGAGAGTGTGAGGGGCCATGGCCAACCGCAGAGGCAGGCCAAACGGGGACTGAGGGGAGTCGGCAGCAAAGAGGCTCCTGGGGACCTTTGTGACTGGGACAGTGTGGACAGGCAACTCTCGAGAATTTTGC
This sequence comes from Bos indicus x Bos taurus, assembly GCF_003369695.1. Classification (NCBI taxonomy): domain Eukaryota; kingdom Metazoa; phylum Chordata; class Mammalia; order Artiodactyla; family Bovidae; genus Bos; species Bos indicus x Bos taurus. The sequence continues at coordinate 73,183,284 of NC_040085.1, forward strand.
TTATGAAGGGAAGGGGAGAGAAAAGCTGCTGGAGAGTAGAAGGGATTTTGCTTATGAAGGGAAGGGGAGAGAAAAGCTGCTGGGGGCAGGGGGAGGTGTCCTTTCTCCCTTCCTCCTTCCTTCTTCCCACATAAGAGAGGTGTGTGTGTGTGTGTGTGTGTGTGTGTGTGTGAGTCACTCAGTCATGTCTGACTCTTTGCAACTCCATGGACTGTAGCCCATCAGGCTCCTTTGTCCATGGAATTCTCCAAGCAAGAATACTGGGTGGGTTGCCATTCCGTTCTCCAGAGGATCTTCCCTACCCAGGTATTAAACTTGGCTTTCCTGCATTGCGGGCAGATTCTTCATCATCTGAGCCACCAGGGAAGCCCTAAGAGAGACATAAGAAAACCACAGTGAGGGAGAGCTGTGTCTGGGACATACACCGTGGGATACATATGGATGCTCTGGGCTGACCTGAGGTCACGGAGGGAGCACCGTGAGCCACAGTCCCAAAGACCACGGACAAGTGTGTCATTATATTAATAACCCCTTTACAGAGAGGAGACCCAGGCAGCCAGAGTTAAGGTCATACAAGTACTAAGGTGCCTCGACCCGAAAGCAGATCTCCCAGTTCCTGGTCCTCCTGCTCGTTCTTCTAGACCAGTAGTTCCCAGTGGGGCCGCCCCTGGAAATGCGGGGGATGTGGGGGCCCTGTGGGGAGCGCTGCAGGTACTTATTAGTGGGGACCTGGAAGGCCGGACGCCCTGCAGTTCCCACAACAACCCACGAAAGAACCCTCCCACATAACTTAGAACATGCCACTGGGCATTCACAGAGGGGAAATGCCCATTCATAGTTATCAGCATCTAGAACCAAACTCCTTTCTGAAATAAACACAGAAGATTTTTGCACAGTTTTAACATATACTGAATTGACCAGGAATACCACTGGAGTGCAAACCAAGGGGATACTGTACTTTATGTTTGGAACTTTACTAAGAGAGGTTCACCGACTGGAAAAACCACATCAACTTCAGGGGCGCCTCTCCTGGTATCTGAGTCACCCACATGACACACTTGTATCTTGTGGGTATTTGTGGCTGAGAATGTAACATTCTCAGTGATTCTATGCACAGGTTCAAGCACCTGGCTCCTTCCTTCTGGTTTCTGTGTCGTTGTGCCCAAGCAATCCATATTGGAATATGTAGTATTGTATTATAATTAATTTTCCCTTTAGTTTTCTTTCAGTTTAGGCATATTGATTTTTAAATTTATGTATACAGGTATGTCATATTATCTATAAATTTTAATTGGGGTAATCGGGAGGCATTACAAATAATTGTTCTAATAAAAAGGGACACCATCCTAGATTGTGCAGTGCAAGGGAAATTGCAGTGCTGAGGGAACTGGAGGTGAGTAGAATCAGGGTGGCTTCATGTGATCAACCCCAGACAGGAAGTTCAATGGTCTCTTACAGATACTGACATGAAGTTCCTGAATGATGGGTACACGGTGTGATCAAACCTTGGGGCCCTGAAGACAACTATACAATTGGGGGCCTTTGGGAAATTTCATCTCCACAAATAATTTAAATTATACTATACTGCAGAATTTTCCAGCACGTAATAATAGGTAGAAGACCGCATGTCATCTGCAGGGCCCAGGGAAATGACAAACAGTTGAATGTCTGGAGGCAGAGGTGTGTTTAGATGAAGTCAAAGAACGAGGTGCCAGGCTTGGTCTGGTGAATATCTTCCTAATGGATGAGAAGATGAGTAAACAGTAGGTAAGAGGATGCTTAAGGATATTTATGGAAATGCTATATCACGAGGAATCGTGAACAGAAATAGGGATAGAGAAATGATCTCGGAGCACCTCCAATGGGTTAGAAAAACAGGCCAGAAATACTTACGGCTCAGAATATAAGAGGGGCTGGTTACTTAATGGTAGGGGAAAGGTGACCTCAACTCCCATAGGCATGCCCATCACTTCCAAATAGGTACGAAGCGTTCAAAAAAAGTGTCTTTCTGTGTATACCTATGGCTGATTCATGTTGATGTATGGCAGAAACCAACACAATATTGTAAAGCAATCATCCTTCAATTAAAAATAAATAAAATTCTTTACAAGTGTCCTTCAATCAAGAGATAGCTAACTGATTCATGTATCCTCCCCATCTGAGGTCACCTGGGGATGGGAAAAAAGGAAAGTCACAGCCTGCTGGCTTGGATACTAATGGAGGGCCTGGAAACAGGGCTTTCTGAACTTTCCGCAAACCCTCACAACTCTATTATCTCTCCTCTCGATTCCCTCATCCAAAAATGAAGAAAACACAATAAAACACTTTAGATTCCATCACCGTACATTTTCCTACTGTTCTGCTGTTCTTCCAGGAGCATTTGTGTAATATATATATTTTAATTTTAAAATGTCAGGTTGAAGCAGCTATAGGGATTAACAAGAAGAGTGATTCTCCCTTCTCAGAAGGTGGTAGAGGAACTTGGCTGACCTGGGCTCTGAAGAAACATCCAGGTGTAGGACTTGCATCCAGGAACCAGTTTATAAGTCTCTCTGCAGAGCTGACTTGGTCAAGGGCCAACAGCCTCTCCCCCACTCCCACACCCACCCCCAGGATTAGAGTGAAATGCAAGCACCCAGCAGGCACTCCCACCTGGAGGACACATCAGTTCATTGAGATGAACCAGGAAGCCTTCTTGGTTTCCTGGGTTGAGGCAAGACTGATGATGTACCTAAGGTGCAGAACTGAAGGAGGTGCCAAAAAGAATCTTAGCAATCAAGATAAAGGGTATTGTATGTAATACAATATTTTAAAAAACCAAATTGGTAACCCAAGGCGTGGGCTGTTATACTGGAACCAGGACCGAGATTAGGACAATGTCAAGAAAGCAAGGTCGTGTGAGGGTCTGTGACGCTGGCATTGTCCTGCATCCAAAGGACCTCTCCACCTGTTACTGCCAATAGCACCTCTGGAGAAATACTGCCCAGAACCACAATCTCTGCTCCCAAACCCCTGACATTCAGAATTGTTTAGATTTTTTTTTAAGGTAATGTACAGCGCATCCAGTAGATTACATAACCCCCCACAGCTGGGTCTGGGGGCAGCATCCCAAACACACGAACATCTCTACAGCCAAATCTATGAATATGCTAGCTCTGCGGATAAAAGAGACTGCCACTGGCCTCATGTTCGTCCAGGTCAGGCTTTGCCATCACATGAGTTTAAAAAATCTTTTTGGTTTTAGAATGTTTTGGATTTTGAAACTGCCGATAAAGGAGTGTGGGCCTGAATAGCATTACATTAGGTCTCTTAAAGAAAAAACATGGCAGATTGGACCCAAAACTTCTGTTACCAACTTGTACAAAAAAGAGAACTCCAAAGGTCCTCATCAGTGACCACCCCAAGGAAGGTGATTTCTAGAAGTTAGTCAATCCCAAAGCAGACTTACAGCCTTCCCTACCTACCAACCAACCAACACTTAAATACCATCTGCATGTAAAAGCTTGGGCAGAGTCCTGGGCTATACTGAGAAATCCAAGACACAGGTCCAGCCCTTGAGAGCTGAACAGTTAGATGAGGCTGAAAGGCAACTATAAACCATTGTATTTTGGAAATCAAAAGGAGCAAATCCGCACCCATACTTTAGGAATGATGAAACCAAAGTTCAGAGTGGGTGAAGGCCTTTCACGTATTAGCAACAGGAAGTGAGTGTCAGGGACAGTTCAGACTGGGGTGTGCTAACTGCCCTTCCCTACGCTCTGCATAAAGGCACATAATAACTGCCATTTTAGTGAGGAAATGGCAAGAGTTGTCAAAGATCCTAGCAGAAGTGGCTTTGGTCAAATACACCTTTGCAGCAAAGATGGGTTCCCTTAAAAGGACTGTAATGTAGGGAGGGAGCGAAGAGGTGAGGGGCCTCCTGGCAGGGAAATAATGAGGTATGGGGCGGGTGCCATGTGGCAGGTGAGCGGGCATGTGGATTAGGCTTTGGTGAAAGGCATAGACGGAGTTGCTGGGAAAACAGGTGGAGGCGATGAGTGGAGAGCTCAAATGCCAGGGTGAGGACTCTGCAATTAGGTCCTAAGGCAGGTCCTAACTCAATCATTTGAGTTCTGCCTTCATGACTATGGCTTTCTACTACCCTTGTAGGAAGAGGCAGATCAGATCAGATCAGTCGCTCAGTCGTGTCCGACTCTTTGTGACCCCATGAATCGCAGCACGCCAGGCCTCTCTGTCCATCACCAACTCCCGGAGTTCACTCAGACTCACGTCCGTCGAGTCAGTGATGCCATCCAGCCATCTCATCCTCTGTCGTCCCCTTCTCCTCCTGCCCCCAATCCCTCCCAGCATCAGAGTCTTTTCCAATAAGTCAACTCTTCGCATGAGGTGGCCAAAGTACTGGAGTTTCAGCTTTAGCATCATTCCTTCCAAGGAATCCCAGGGCTGATCTCCTTTAGAATGGACTGGTTGGATCTCCTTGCAGTCCAAGGGACTCTCAAGAGTCTTCTCCAAAGAGGCAGATAGAGCGATTTAAAAGAGACCACTCTGGGACTTCCCCGGTGGTCCAGTGGTTAAGAATCCGCCTGCCAATGCAGGGGATACGGGTTCGGTCCCTGATCCAGTAAGATCTCAGACGCCTTGGGGCAACTAAGCCTGTGTGCCACGACTACTGAGCCTGGCCTGGGAGCCACGACTACTGAAGCCTGTGTGCCCTAGAGCCTGTGCTCTGCAACAAGAGAAGCCACTGCAATGAGAAGCCTGTGCACACAACTAGAGGGCAGCCCCTGCTCTCTGCAACTAGAGAAAGCCCACGGACAGCAACAGAGACACAGCACAGCCAGGGAAACAAAAGAGCCCACTCTGGGGTCACAGTCTTTCCATCTGAATCTGGGCTCTGATGCCAACTGTGACCTTAGAGAAGCTCTCTTTGCCTCTGCTTACTCATTTGTAAATTAAAAAATAATACAAGTACCTCCCTTGTAAGAGTTACATGAAAGAGTGTTTTTGGTTATTCAGTTGCTCAGTCGTGTCTGACTCTTTGTGACCCCATGGACTGCAGCATGCCAGGCTTCTCTGTCCTTCACCATGTTCCAGAACTTGCTCAAACACATGTCCACTCCCAAAACAGCACCTGGCATTCATTATAAGTATTCAATAAATGTTAGCTGTTGCTAACGTCTTGATTTAAGTTAAATTTGTAGTTACGTATGTATTGTAGCCTTATCCTAAGCAATAATATTCACGAAATCCTGGGTTTCTTTTGACGTTATAATTCTGATGACACACAAAACGAGAGGTTCAGTCAAAAGTCTTGCAAATCTTAACTAAAGCACTGAATACAGCAGGTCTGATGCTCCCCAGCTGGTGCGAGGGCCTCCAGCAGAACCATTCAGGAAATCTGATATCTGAGCCTGCAACTGAGAGGGCGAGGTGGACTGGCATCTGACTGTACCTGAGACACACAAGGTGTGAGACATGAGCTGCCCATCTGCTGTGGATGGAGCCGAGGGGCCAGCTGAGCTGGGGGCGTGGGGGTGGGCCCGTGTCCTCAGGTTCGCTGCAGGAGAGGACAGTGTGATTGCTTCCGGGCTAATGTGGGCCACATGCAAGAGAGGCTGGCTCCAGATCAGAGCAGGTCTTATCCAAGAGGACCATTTGGACAGATGGAAAGACCTTAGCCAAAAGAGGCTAGAGGTGAATCGCTGAATTTTCAGGGGCTGAGGAAAGAACAGTGATCTAGAATAGAGGATAATTTGCTCTTTTCAAGACAACTGGAAGTAAACAGTCCCCACTTATGGAGGAAGAGTCTCTGAGAAACCCATGACCGTGGCCATAAGAAGAGACTCAGCATTAGGTACCTGCCAAGCCCAGGAAGCTGGGAGCTGGCCGACAACAGTGCTGGCCAAGCAAGCCCTTTCCTGTCCCTCTCAGCCCAGGGGGAAAGGACTGGATGTATTCAGTACTGAATTGAGACAGTTTGTGACTTAAAATGACCACAGGACCTTCTACTGCCTAAGATTGACCCGGATCATTCGTTATGAGGCCTGACGGAGTTTTCCTCCTGGGGCAGGGAAACAACCAATCCCACTGAATCAACATAAAGGGACAGCGGGAGACAAAATCAAGTCGTATTATGAGTGAATCCCAATGAGTCATGTTTCTTTACACTCATTAGAAACATAGCTATTAAAACAAAATGTTTGTCCCTGGACCAACTTAAATAATTTCTCAATATCCCCAGTGGTATGGTAACCACCATTCAAAATCACTGCAATAAGGCAATAAGGAACTCAGGAAGAAAGCAAGGTAGGCAGGGACAGAAAAGATTGGTTTGGTAGATTCAATGGCAACTCATTTGCTCCCCAACCTTGAATATGATGAAATTAAAAGATGTACCAATGGAGAGCAGAATCCTTGGATGAGTGGCTTGTTCAAAAGGAAATCGAGGCAGCCTGATTCCTTCAACAGAAAAGCTGTGACTCTCTGGATCCCTAGGCTGAGCTTACCATATGATCTTGTTCTTTTAGGAGGAGCTAGGGCTGCAGCATTGGAAAAGGCCCTGATGCGGGGAAAGATTGAGGGCAGGGGAAGAAGGGGGCAACAAAAGATGCAATGGTTGGATGGCATCACCGACTCAATGGACATGAGTTTGAGCAAATTCCAGGAGATGGTGAAGGACAGCGAAGACTGGCATGCTGCAGTCCATGGGGTTGCAAAGAGTTGGACACGACTGAGCGACTGAACAACAACAACAGCAAGGGCTGCAGCGGGGGATACATTCTCATTGACTCTGAGTCACTGGGAAAGCATCGGCCAGTCCCTAGGTCCTGGAGCTTTGGGAGGATACTGGGCTGAACCAGAACCTGTATCTGCCAAATCCAAGCACTGACTGTAAGACATACACCAGTGCACGACCTCTCTGCTGCCTTCACTTGGGGACAGTAGGAGGATGGGGGGTGAAGATTAAGTTTTAAGACAAGATAGGGGTGTACTTCATCATCAGGCCATGATAACAATAAGGGTGAACAGAAGCCACCTCTTGGCTCCCCATTTTAACAAGGAGAAGTGACCCAACCCAGGCCTCCTTCACAAGACTTAGCCCCCTAACTTGCAATGTGGCTTCTTTCTCCTTCAACCTTACCTCTATTCTCTCAGCTGTGACTTCCTCCTGCTCCAGACCAGCTTAGTTATGGCCTGAGAAAGAACCAAATTATCCAGATTGTAACATGTCTGTGTGCATTTAGTTCCCCAGTCGGATCTGACTCTTTGAGACCCCATGGACTGTAGCCTGCCAGGTTCCTCTGTCCATGGGATTTCCCAGGCAAGAATACATTCCCTTCTCCAGGGGATCTTCCCGACCCAGGGATCGAACCCACGTCTCTTGCGTTGGCAGGCAGATTCTTTACTGCTGAGCTACTAGGGAAGCCCCAGAAATCTACTAGATGACCCAAGCATTATTGCCGGGGGGAGATGTTAGAGAATACCTCTCCCGACACTCCTATTTTACAGATAAGGAAACGAATTTATGTCACATGCCCTGAGTCATTGAGTTGAGACAAGAACTGAAGTCCCATGACCTCAGCACGAGGCTCCATTATACACTGTCATGTCAACTCTCAAAAGGGGGTCAGCCCCCCTGCTGCAGGCCACCACCCAACCTCCATTCCTCTTCCACAAACATCTCAACAATGGTAGAAAAGCCCCAGAGTTAACTTTCCTGGAACAAACAAGGAAAAAAAAAAAAAAGATGAGAACCATCTCAGTGAACTAGCTGGTCATCTTTGAATGGAGTAATCAGCGGCCACAAACACTTTCTCAGAAGGACAGGAGGATCCAATGCTTGCTGTACCCTAGAGAGTATACCTGAGATCCAGAGTCATAATCAGGGTCTCCACAGCTGGACTATAATGATGGGCAGGGGAAGGCCCAGAAACTAGGTTGGAAGATGAGGCCTGGAGTCCAGAATCTGCAAAGGACTTCCCTGGGGCTAAGGTGGATGGGAATCCACCTGCCAATGCAGGGGACACGGGTTCAATCCCTGGTCCGGGAACTAAGATTCCGCAGGCCGCGGGCAACTGAGTTTGTGCACCACAACTACTCACCCCATGTGCCTCGAGCCTGTGCTCCACGAGAGGAGCCACTGCAATGAGAAGCCGTGCACGGCAACGAAGAGTAGACCCCACTCACTGCAACCGGAGAAAGCCCACACACAGCAACAAAGACCCAGCACCACCAAAAAGTTAGGATTAAAAAAGAATCTGCAAAGATACTACGATGACTAGAAGAGGTAGGGTGATAGAAGGAAAATGCTGCCCAAATAGCCGATTAAGCAAGAGAAAAATTTGGCTTGTAAATGAAATGGGGTTTATGAGATACATTCTCACGCTAAGCAGAAAGTCTGTCCTCTTATAGTAACTCCCAGGCCATCTGGTCTGCTTCCCCAGTGCAGGGTACTGACCTCTCTCTTCCCGAACATTCGAACACTTGTCAGGATATTGTTTTTCAAAGGAGAATCTCAATTTCCATCTCCTTTTAGCTAGCTGTGTTTAACCCACCCCAGCTTTCCTACTTACACTTTAACTGCACTCCCTGCACTTGACTCTCTCCCCGACGTCTGTTCCACCATGCGATCCAAGGCTACAGAACACAGTGGAATCAGACAGATCTCAGCCCAAATCGCAGTTCGGACTCTTGCTAACTGTGTGGCATGTGCAGAGATTTTATCCTTTATCAAGTGCTCAGCCCAATGCCTGGCACCGAGTGAGTATTCAATAAACAGTGGCTGTCGTCGTTATTATCTCTAGGTTCACAGAAGCCAGCTGGAGCTCCATGGGTGGAATGAAATCTCAGAGGGCTGAAGTGGGCTGTCCAAAGTCACACAGTGAGTCAGGGAGGGATCCCAGATTTCCTAATCCCAGAAGCCTTTGCCAGTCGTCAGCTCCTACACAAACAGCATTATCGCCCAACGACCTCGAAATCTGGGTATCTGATTATATCCAGGTACTACAGCTGATGATTAAATAGGTACTCACCATGTACTAGAAACTTGGCAGACTATATGAAAGCTCTAAGGCATCTACAGATTAGCACAGGAAGGCCATCTCCTTGTTTGTGACAGCCAAAAACACAATCGCAATACAAAAGTCTGGAGCCACTGTTGCGTTGCCCAGTGGTGATAATATTTCTCATCCATATTTGTTTTCAGAAGGTAGATGAAAGGAAGACCAATGCCCTGGCTGCCCCAATCCTGGCTTTTAGAAAGACTTTTTCAATTGAGAAAGAGAAAGGGAGAAGTCCTCAGGACTCAAAACTAAATGGGTCTGACCAAGGACGGCTATGAAAAACAAGATGGGGGCTGGAAGTGGGCTAAAAATAGGTCCCCGCCATTGATTCAAGGAATTGCGGTTATTTTCTTCAAGGTGGGCTTCTTGTTGTACCAGGACCTGTCTCTCCACTGACTGTGCAAACGACAAGACCGGGGAGCCCCAGGAAGCACACTTCATCTTAAAGTATGAATCACCCTCTCAGAACTCCAGAAAAGAATCCTCTCTTTGTGGCCCCTCACTCTCCTTCTTGGCTGGCATCCCTCGCTCCTCGGGGCTAGTGTCAAGGCCTTAGGATAAGATAACCCAGGGCAAGTGACCTTTCTGATGGAGGCAGATCATTCCAGAAACTCACGAGACAGGAGTGCCTCTTAAAAACTGAAAGGAAACAATGAATGAATGAACCAGCTAGAAGGCCTTCATTATTCAAGTCCCACTGCAAAAGCAGTCCCGGTGCATCCTGAATGCAGGGCTTCTGAAGTGCAAAGCAGTGGCAGAAAGAGGCCTCTGCAATTATGCTCCCTGATCTAGTAGATCTCCCAATGGTAAGTTAGGATTTGACAATGCCATGTCTGATTTTTTTAAACTGCCATACATCTAGAGGGTGGAGCAGCAGAAAGGAGCAATCTGAGGATCCAAGTCCTGCCACGTAGACCGTCTGCCCTAATTCCAAGGATGCTGTCCCGTCTACAATAGCAGCCACATGGAGAGCCAAGAGCCCTGAAAGGATATCAAACTCCCCACTAGGGATTAAGCAGAGTAAAAGACAATGGGGACCTGAATGTTCAGAAACAGGAACTGGCAATGACTTTGGTTACTCTTCAAGCTGCCAGACTTGATTGTGACCGACCCAAAAGGCAGAAACACCAACATCAGTAGAGGGTGGAAAGTAACCTTTCAGAACCATCCTCTGAGGAAACAGGGAGCCAATATCACTCATTCTGTGGCTTTGACCTCACCAAATACCTAAAGGAACTGATGGATGTTAAAATGAACATTGGAGATAGCCTTAGGGTCTGGGGGTGGGAATCCACAGCTGCAGGATGGTGTGAGCAAAGGGAAGGGAGCAGGCTCTCCCTTTTGTCTGCGAATGGCATAGATTCTCTATCCAGCCTCAGTTCTGTCTATGGATGTCAGTTGCAAGGGTGAAAACCCCTTCCATTCTCTTGAAGCACAGCAGCATGGCACATCCCACAGCACAAAGTCTAAGACAAATGTATATCTGAAATCAAACATGTGGGTACCTAAATTTTATCAGTGCATGTCTATCTCATAACAAAAAAGTATAACCAGTGGATCTCCGGTACTAGATTCTAAACACTCTTAAATCCCAGGCAAGAAAAACTTCCCCAACACAGGCATTCACACATACCATGGCCAGCATGCTAACTCACAGTGTGACTCAGTTTCCCTCCACAGGAGCCACAGTCAAGAGTGCCACCTCCTAGCCCTTCCCCAGAAATCAGCTTGAACTTTACTTTTCAAATAGAAAGCCTCTATGATTTCTGAGAGGTGGTGGTGGAAGAAACAGAAGCCCTGGCCAGTCAGGCTGAGTTCCTTCCTGCTCGGAGCATCAGAGTCCCTCTGACATTCCCAGGTGTTGCCACAAAGGGAGTTGAGAGTTTGCCAAGTCAGAAGTTATCCACACCTTAAAAGGAAAGTTCCTTGAATAATTATAAAACAGAAAAACAAAAAAACCGAAACCACCTTGCCTGTAAACTGGGAATGGGGGAGGAGGGCGAAGGAAAGTAGAGAGACAAAAATTTGTAAACAGTCAGACAGGGCCAGGGTTAGATTTCCCTTCCCTCAAGGACAGCCAGATCTGATACGGCTACTGCTAAGGCCAAGCAGCTTCACTTTACTGCCCTTATCCAGGTCTCAATTTGTAACATCAGTGTTCCCAAACATCATCAGAGACCCTTCTGAGAGCATGGAGGGGGATTGTCACTGACATCCAGGCTGGACAACATCTACCAGAAAAAAATCCTACTAGGAAGGAGCTCAAAAGGCTTCCGGAGAGCAGAGGCAGACAGAATAGCACTTGCTGCCCGCAAGTACCTTTCTGATGAAAAAAACTACACTTTTGAAACCAACACTGAGCTTTCCCTATCACAGATGCTGTAATGTAGCCCTTTCCTGCAAAAGGACACCTTTCCCTTTAGAAACAATATGTGAATCTGATACAAGTGAAATAAACACAGTATAAGTATCCCTAGCTCATTAAACATCTTTCATTCAAGACTTCAAGGCACTTAAGTCATTTTATAAATGTAAAAATTCATGCTTCATCACTTTAAAAGGGGGAGTCGGAGGTAGTATCATTTCCCCATCTTACGTTCAGTACATTTGAGAAACAGTCCGTGGAAAAGCCCCTCTCTCCCCACTGTAAGTGGGGAGGTCAAACCTCTATATCATTATCCTCAGTTCGGAAAAGCTTGGGATAAACCCAAAGGAGAACTGAGCCATAGCTAAGAGGGGAGAGGGCCCTAAAAGTGGGGTTGGTGGTGCTCTCCAGTCTCGCACCTGCATGTGACTTCAGCCACAGGTTCCAGGGCCATATAGAGCTATAGCTCAGGGGACTTCATTTTTCCTGATATCCTTTACTGCATCCTCCCTCCTGTACCTTTAAGTGGCCAAAGTTAACACTAAATCAGCTTGTTATTTCCCTCCAAGGACCAGATAAATAAGTTGACCCAGCATCGACTGTTTCCCCAGTTACTCAACTCTGTCCCCAAATATAAAGCCTTGGGGAGGAGGGCCAAGCCTTATCTCAGCCCACCCCTTCATGTGTCCGACCAGGCCCACCTCTGGCCCAACCACTTACAGCATTAGTAGTTCATTTACAGGAGCAGACAGAAGAGTCACCCGGCCAGCCTGCCCCCACCCCCGGCAACACCACCCCCAATCCCACCCAGCGCATTCTGTCTCCACAAGCAAGCAGATGTAGCTTTGCCTTGCAACCAGTGGATAACCCGATTCTCAAAGGGCTGTCCTTTCTAAGAAGGCAATGGGCAATCCTGCCACAGGATGGAGCCAGGGGTCACATGCAAGGGGCTCAGAGGAGGCACCTTCTTCTTGGAGACACAAGGTCGGGGACTGGGGACCTGGAAACTGGCTCATTTGCTTTCTATAGCAAAAGAGAAAAAGACACTCTATCCACCACCCCCCCCCCAATCCCCAGAGGGTGTTCAGCCCTCCCCTTGACCCCTCTCCCTGCTTACAGCAAAGAGAAAACCCCAAGCCTCCCGACTCAAGTCCCAAGGCCAGAATAACGGCTCATTTGTTACTGGGTGCTGAGAAGGCAGGAGACTTGTGAGCAGAGCCCCCAAGGTTACACTGGCGCAGCTCCCCAGGGTCCTGTTCTTTTCCTTCTGGGAGGGCTCCCAGTGGCATCAGAACAACCTGTCACCCTAAGCAGGTTGTACCCGAGGCAACAAAACAAACATACCCCCGAGGAAACTGAAGAGAAAGAGGGAGACATAGTCCAGGGAAGGAAGGAAGGGGGTCAGTTTCGACTGGACATAGAAAGAGGGAAAGGAAGACACCTGGGAAAGAGGCCAACGTCTCCCTCCCCTTGCGGTAATGGTCCCCATCCCAGCCCGCCTCTCCCACAGAAGACCGGAGATCAGGGTGGGCAGATGGAAAGCCAGCAACCCGGGGGCTGGGCTGGGCTGGGCCCCAGGGCCGGCCCGGGGGAGGGGAGGACTAGGTGTGCAGTCCACCATCGCCTAGTTTTCCCATGCACCCTGGAGACAGGGTTCATCTAGGCACAGCTTCCTCCCCTTCAGAAAAGTCCTCAAACTCAGGAGGGCCCGTGGTTCCCACTCCCAAGCCTCTCTAGCTTCCACCCAGACTGACGCCCCCTCCGCCCTCCCGGGGCTTCGGGGATGCTCTCCGCGCGGAGGAAGAGGGGGTGTCAACCTTGTGCTGCCGGAGATCCCCGGCTGGCCCCTCTCCTCGCATCTCCCAGATGCCCCCTTTGTTTCTGGCGGTGAAAGTTGCCAAGGTGCACCCCTTCCCAACACGCCCCCCTGTGCGCCCATCCCCCGCAGGGAATCCAAGCCCGGGCGCACCATCTAATCTGCGGCTCTCTCTCTAGCCTGGGCACCGCAACGAAATCGAAAGCAAAGAGCAGGCGGGATCCGGCAGCGCCTCCAGCCTGGTCCCCCGGTCGCAGGGTCTTCCCCATCACCGCACCATCGCCCGCGCCCCCCGCAACTCGGCGCTGCCCGCCCCGCGTGGCCACTTCTCCCGGCGGCAGAAAGGCCTCTCTGCGGGCATCGAGGGCACCTACCGGTGCGGGGCCGGGATCGCGAGCCGGGGCAGGGCAGGGCCGGACGCCTGCCGGGCGCAGGTGCGGCCAGGAGCGCCGTCTCCCGGGCTCGCTCCCGCTCCTCCTCCCGCGCCGGGACTCGGGGCGCTCTCCTGCGCCGCCTGCTCCCCGCCCCCACGCCCGGCGTTCGGGCTCCCCCCGCGCCGATTTGCCGCTGCCCGTGCCTCCCCCACGCCGCCGGCCCTCCGGCGCCGCGCCTAGTCCCGCATCGTGTGTCGGCGCCCGCCGCGGCGCGGGGGTCGGAGGGCTGCGGCCGCCGCTGCCCGGGCCGAGCGGAGCCCCCGGCGGCGGCGGCGGCGGCGGCACTCACCCATAGTATGGATGCGGTGCAAACTGCACATGCTCGCGTCTGACAGGCGCTCTGCCTCCGGCCCCGCTTAACTCCTTGCTCGCCCGCTCACCCGCTCGCCCTCCGGGTTCGCGGCCCGGCCGACTCCCTCGCCCCTCCCCCGCCTCCGGGAGTCGGCTGCGCCCCGGGCGTCTGGAAATGCTCCCCCCGGTCCCGAGCGCGGTGCAGGGGGCTGCAGTGCAGAGCTCCTCTGCCTGCCGGGCCCCTGCCACCCCGCCTGCGTGTACGGTGTCTGAAGGAGCCCCGAGGAGAGCACCAGCCGGGACCCCTCACCTCCCTGCTTGTAGGAGTTGTGGGGGCACAACGTCCACTGTGGGTGTCCTGTGGGTCCCCTTTCCCCGAGGGCCACGGGCCACACGGCACTGCAGACCCACCAGATGTCAGCGCTGTGTTTTGTGCAGTCCATTCGTTGAAATAGGCCTGCAAGATGGGTTTTATTATCCCCATTTTCAAGATGGGAAAACTGAGGCCTGTGGAAGTTAAGGAATCTACCTAATGGAGAGCCTGAACTTCCGGGTTGACAGTTTGGTTTATACCACAAAGATTAAACAGAACATGTTCTTTCTTCAGTTGGGATCCTTCTATTGGAAGATGTAAAATAATGGATGCCATCTAGAAAACCTGGAGATTCTGATACGTGGATCAGTGGGAAATCCCTGACAGGAGGGCCAAAACTTGAGACAGGCCCCTCAGGTGGGTCCTAGGTCGTGCAGCAAGGCTGGGAAGGGAGTAGGAAGGCAATGCAACTACGTCAAGCATTTGGGTTTGGTACTGGAGCTACAGCCAAGAGGAAAGGACATTTTTACAATTTAGGGGTATCTTTTTGTCAATTATCTGTCTGGAGGGGGCACCCTTTGCTAATTCTCACAGGGACCCTATGTGTGCCGAGGCCTGATCAGAGAGGTCTGATGGCTGCTTCTCTCCTAGCCCTCACTCCCTTTTTAATCACATGCCACAGCGACAGAGAGTTCTCAGGGGTCCAAAGCAGCACAGAATCTTCTAAGGAAAGAAACCATCCAGCCAGTCTCGCCCCACTCTGGATGAGAAGCTGAGCTGCTGTTCTAATCTGACCTGAAATTGTGGGTTTCTCAAACCTGCAGAGGAAGTGCACAGTCACGTGGTGCCAATGGCAAGAGCTCTTGGCTTCCCTGAGTTAGTTTCCTGCTCTGAGATGGAGGTAGTATGGCCTGGGTCATAAGTATATTGTGATGACCCAATAATGACATGCATGTAGCATCCTCAGTACAGAAGGCCTTCCATAAACAGGAGAGTATTTTCTGCTGAGGGCAAAGCAGGGCTGGGGAGAAGGGATCAGGGCTACATTGAAGCCATGGGCTGTCCTAGGACACTGTCAGAGAGGCAGAAGACAGGCCCCTCTCAGGAACACCTTGCAAGAAGATACTTCAGTCAATCTGGCAGCAAAGCCCACCTGCTGAAGATGGACCTCCCTGGCCGGCCCCTTGCCTTGGAGTCCCTTTCTGCTCTGGTTTTCGATCTCTGGCTGGTGGCTGATTCCACTCCCTTCTGGCTCTGGGAGGCAGCATTGCGCAGAAGAAAGCATAACAGGCTGTTAAGGCGGAGGATCTGAATTGGGGGTGATTTATCCCTTAGTGTGCAGGGCTGAGCATCCACAATATTTTTTTTTTCATCCACAATATTTTTAGGGCCCATAAAATTTTCTGAATTTCTTTTAAACTCAGAGGCAAAAAATAAACTTTGAGGTCAAAGAAAATGTTTTCCTATATAATTTTAGTTTAGAAGCCATAGTGTATGGAAGCCAATGGGCCAGTTATAGAAAATAAAAGAAGGAAGAGTTAGGAACTAAGGCCCAAGATTTGGCGTCAGTCAGTCTCTACTTTATCCAGCTCTCCCATGGACTTCACTCCATCATCATGAGGGTCTTCCTCATTCTGAAATTAGGAATCATCTCTTCCTAACAAAAACATATACAATGCCTTACAGTTGACTTATCTTGTTTCTTGGATTGATCATTAATCCCCACTTTATAAATGAGGAAGTCAAGGCTCAAAGAGATTATATGGCTTGGTCAAGGTTATGTTGCTAGTAAAAGCGGAATGTATTTCAAACGCAAGTCTTCTGGCACCCTATCCAAGATCCATTCCATCTGTACGCCAAGTAAAGATCAGATGTGTACAGGACAGAGCTGTCTGCTGCAGAAGCAGACCTAAAAATACCATCTGTAGCAGTGAGTGGGTCCCCGGGCTTTTCACCCAGAGAATGCTGAGACATGCATTCATTGTTGTGAGAATGAGTAGAGAGGGTGACCCTGGGTGAAGGGAGGCACTGTATAATGGTTCTAGTCATTCAAGTACAGATTCAAGGTGGAGGGCCGTGGGACAAACCAAGCCCCACTGCACCAACACACACACCAGAGGATGCCAGCCCCTTTTTTGACTTCTTGTCTTATCCGAGCAACCTGGACCTGAGTTCAGACTCCACATCCTACTCAGGTGTCTTAAGGCAGTTTATTTAACCTTTCTGAGCCTATTTCCTCATCTGCAAAATGGAAATGGCAATAAAACGCAACTCCATGGCTGTTGCAAGCATAAATAAAGATGATGAACACATACAGACTTTGAAGTCCCTGCCACCACAGGCATTTAACGATCGTTCTCTTCACATCTCTCTTCTACCACTGGGTAGGAAAAAAGAGAGTCTTTCAAATGTCTTTGTAGTCTCTAAAGTACCTTGAAAATGTTAGGTCCTTAACCATATTTTCTGAAAGACAAGAACTTTTCTGCCCTTCTACAAAGCAAACCATCCATAAAGTGGTAGCTCTTGTCTACCATAAGTCATTTTCTTGATGACTTTCAAGGGGAACCAGAAAAACTTCTGCATACTTGTTAGAAAGGGTTGGTTTCCTGGGGGTTGCCCTCTGACCACAAGTCAGGAGAGATGTTGCTCAAGAGGGTGATTTCAGTGAAGGGACTGGGCCAGCAGCCAGAGCAGGAAGGACTTGGGAGGGGACCGAGGCGTGGAAACTGGAGGCCAAGAGATAACTGTATATGGCGTGTCACAGAATGCTGTGATGAGAAAAAGAGAAGTGAGGTAGGACAGAGGAAGCGCTGAAGTCAAAGGCTATCTTGAGCTTAGAGTTATTTGGAGCAGCTTAAAGGAAAATGGGCTTCCCAGGTGGCACTGGTGATAAAGAACCTACCTGTCAATGCAGGAGACACAAGACACACAGGTCGGGAAATCCCTGGGTGGGGAAGATCCCCTGGAGGAGGGCATGGCAACCCATTCCAATATTCTTGCCTGGAGAATCCCATGGACAGAGGAGCCTGGAGGGCTACAGTTCATAGGGTCACAAAGAGTCGGACACAGCTGAAGTGACTTAGCAGGCACGCACAACAGGAAAATAATTTGGGTGAGAAAGAACTGGGGAACCTCCCCCCAGGGAACCAGTCTTCCCTTACAAGCATACAGAAATCTTCCTGTTCTCTTTGAAAGTCATTATGAAAATTACTTATGGTAGACAGGAGCTACTGCTTTATGGATGGTATGCTTAGTGGAAGGGCAGAAAACTTCTTGTTTTCCAGAAGATACAGGCATGGTCTAGGCAGTAAGAGAGGAAGACAAGATCTGCTGGAGTCTGAAAATGGGGTGGGGGGAGGAGTCTGTTTGTAACAGCCTTTTTTTCAAATAGGAAGGAAAGAGGCATAAAATTTAGAGGCGTAAAGAGCCTAACTGGAAGAAATATGAACCTGGAACTTTTAGGATTCTTTGGTTGCAAGGAACAGAACCCAACTTTAGCTGTCTAAAAGGAATTTATTAGCAGGATATGATCAGATGGCCCACAGATTTGGAAGGAATGCTGGCTAAACAGACTTGAAAAGGCGAGGACCAGGACAGATTTGGGAGCCCAGGGAATTGGAAGTAACTGAGAGCCTCCTGGGGCTCAGCTGCCAGAACAATGGGACTTCAATTATTTTTATCACTTTTATCTGCTCAAGTGCAGGGTTAAGTTGGTGAAGTTTACCTAAGCTGAGTCTTGGATCCACCTCTCAGCCAGAGAAAGGCCAGAAGAATACCCTGATGTAAGCTCCACCAAGGCCGCACATCACAATCTAGAGGAAGACAGGGAAATTGAAGTGTTATTATCCCAAGGGAGAGAAAGGCTGCTAGGCAGCCCCCGAAAAGAGGGTGTCCACGGTGTATGGGGGGGAGCAAGCAGCACAGGGGATGTGCACCTGACTCGGGGCCCCGTTACGTTCTCCGTTATGAGAGAAGGTGAAGGGAGAAACAGAGAGGCCTTCAGAAAGCAGCAGCAAACTCTGAAAAGTACCAGGACAGGCAGGCCTAGATTGCTGACTAAAATCACTGCTCGCTCTAGGGTGGGTATCGAGCTGGAGACAGGCCAACACTTTCGGGACTTTGCACAGCTACAAGCTGTGCTCAGAAATGGATGAACTGTAATAGGGAAGCAGGTGCAATGGGTTATTAAGGACGTCCTCGAATGTTTGTTAAATGCTTCTGAGGAGTGGAAAAGTGGTACCAGCGGAGGGCTAGGAGGCATCAGGCCCCAGGGAAATGGTCAAGTTGACTACAGGTTTATCAGAAGGTTTGCTATTCACATGTCCATGCGGGAGAGGGGTGTGTGTACTTTCACCGAGCTCTCAAAATAAGGTATGTTACTACTTTAGGGATCTTTAAACGTCATGTCCTCTCTCTCTCTCTTTTTTTTCCCCCCCAGTCATCAAAAAAGAAAACACAGTGGATAAGAACTATGCAGTATTCATGAACACCTAGAGCCTGAAAATGAGGAACTCACTATATTCTGTGATAATGTGAATTCATCCATAAAGCATTAAGACATTAATATGTGGGCACTAAGATAGCCCAGAAAATGAGCACAGGTTCATGAGACCAGCAGTAGATTAAGAGGTGGGGGGAGGCCAACGCTCAAAGAAATCAAAGCGAGAATATGAACATACATGGGAACTACACAACTTCATAGTCGTTAAGTGCAAGTTTAACTGTGACGGTGGGAAACTGGAGGAGGGGGGAAGCTAGAGTTGATTATGAAACTTGGGAATCATGGGGAGAGCCGTCCCCATCCCCAGCTGCTCTCATTTCCGACTCAGCAGTCAGTCCAGGTGCTGGGCAAATTTGAAAGAATTTCTACCCTGGAGATTAGAAACCAAACTCCCAGCTAGTCACCTCCCCTCTGTGCCTCCCTCTGCCAGGATACAAGGAGCTCAGTCGTCTGAGGAGGGACAAAGGAGTATTGTTAAGGCGAGCCTGGTTAGGAGAAGGCTTTGCAACTAAAAGCTTTTATGCTGCTATCTAAGCCCTTCAGCCTGGGGGAGTGGGGGTGGGGGGGACTTTGTGTGCCTGTCCCAACTTCACTGGATCAAATCAAATAGAAATTTCAGCCTGAAATTTTTGATTGCAGAATAGCTTGGGATTCGGCAGCATTAATAGGTTAAGAATTTCTATCACAACATCTCATCCAAGACCCAATTCCTGGTCCCATTATGTCCTGAGATGGGTTAGAGTGGCAAAATCTTTTTTTTTTTTTTTTAAGATTTGCGTTAAAGAAGTTGTCCCATAGGAGCTGACTGAGAGGCAGCCCAGCTTGGGGGTGACAGTGTGGGTAGATGGGTGGGGGTGTTGGGACTGTACTACCTAAGGTAGGATGTAACCAGTATCCATTCTTTTTACGGTCTTTGTCCTGCCCCTTGTAGAACTCTGCCAACTTCAGGAAGGGCTGCACAAGCCTGAGGGGTGGATGATCTCAGGGATTCCATCTTGTCTGACACATGAGTTCAGGTGAGGTGTCCCATTAGTCTCAGATGCTCACTAATTAATAAGTTTTATATCTATTCTCTTCTCTGGTATTGTGCTGTCATGAGGACTGGACTCCTGATTTGAAGAAAATTGTTACTCAGTTCAACAACCATTAACACACATGTGCTGTGTTGAGGAGTAGGGTCATGGAGGTAAAAAGCTTGAGACCTAAGCGTTTGGATATGGGGACACTACACAAGGGTCTCTAACAGGGACCCCACACTCCTAGGGACTTAAATTTTCTCCCTCCCATGGAGTTTAGTTCAGTCCACTCAGTCATGTCCTACTCTGCGACCCCATGGACTGCAGCATGCCAGGCCTCCCTGTCCATCACCAACTCCCAGAGTCTTCTTAAACTCATGTCCATTGAATTGGTGGTGAAAGGCAGTGATTATTAGTGTTCTAAGATGGAATTGTTTTCTTGCCAGGCTTTATCCCTACAGCACTTGATTTGTAAAGCAACTTTCAGGCACTGGCTCAATATTGACTAGTATTTGCAAATTTGTACATTTCTTTCTGTCAAAGGACTCTTTGCCCTTCTTTCTTGCCCATGACTTAGGTCAAAGTTTGCTTTTGTTTAATGCCCTTCAGCAAGATACAGACTTGGGACAGGGCACTGACATCTTTAGTGGGATTTTCCATACATATGAGCCGTAATGATGTCAGGTATAGAGCTGTGACCTCCCTGGAGAATACAGCAGAGGGATCTAGGGGCAGGGAAGGAAGAATAGTGGGGTTCCCCAAGACTTAAAGGAAGACCACAGAGGACTGAGTGCTTCGTTATGGACCTCCGTGTGTGTTCTTAGCATCATCGAAGAAGGGAACTAGTTGCTCCAGGCCTCATCTTAACCTCGTAAGTGCCCTTATGGGCAGCTGTATGATGGGAGGTTAACACTACCCCGTATCCTAGCATTTTTACTATTGAAATCCAAATTCATGTTGTAGGAAGACACTGGACCCAGTGGATCCCACCCTCTAGCTTAACTGAATGGAGCTGGATGATGGCCCAATACTCTAAGAACGTTGAAGGAAGGGTCATGAGTGTCTCTGGTGCTGCAGTCAAGGAGCGTGGATGAGCGTAGGTGGGTGTGGAGGAACGAGAAGAGTAGAGGGAAGGAACAGGGGCTCCAGACTTTCTTCCTGAGATCATGCACCATGTTGCTCCCAGCCAGAGGCTCACAAAGTCTATCCTCTGGACCACACCCAACTAGCTTCACAGTCCTTCTTCCCTCAAGTGGACACCAGGGCTGAATGCATCATTTCCCTTGCAGGATGTAAAATGGGCTTGGGTTAGAATTAGACCCAACTTAACTCCGTCCCCAGACTTGTGTCTGCTCCTTCAAGACCTGGACAACTTCCAGACCACAAGAACACAGTGTATAAGAGGAATCCAGTAATGCTGTTGTGGGCATAGCTTAATTGCTCTGAAGAGGTAACAGGATCCGGGCAATATCAAAAGCATGTGAGTCCCCTCTGATCTCAGCATTGGTCCCCAGCTCCTCCCCTTGTCATACCCCTGCCCAGGATCTTCACCAACTGGAGACAGTGAGTTGACATTAAACGTGAAGGATGGGAGGTTATGAGGCAGGTTCTTTGACTGGTAGATTGTAGCTTTCTTGAGTTAGTTGTCAACTTCCCTCGACTTTATACTTTACTGATGAGATCCATATTTTTTAAACATTTTAATAGCTTTATTAGAAAAATTATCTATACTCCTTGTAAAACATTCACATAATATAAAAAGAACAAAAACTAAAAATATTACACCAGATTTCTACACCCAAATATAATCAGATAATCACCATTAATGTTTTGGGGGAAAAGCTGTCTACCCATATTTATTTATGTATAGTTTTATATACATATATATAACTATAGATATATATAAATATATACAACTATGTGTGTGTGTGTGTATTTACATATATATATATAGGCTTCCCAGGTGGCTCAGTGGTCAACAATCTGCCTGCCAACACAGGAGACACAGGAGGTTCAAGTTCTAACCCTGGGTCAGGAAGATCCCCTGGAGAAGGAATTGGCTACCCACTCCACAATCTTGCCTGGATAATTGCATGGGCAGAGGAGCCTGGCAGGCTATAGTTCATGGGGTCGCAAAGAGTCGGACATGACTGAGTGACTAATCACAGCACATATATAGTTTTACATAAAGTAAATTATATTAAACATACTTTTCTGGAAATTGTTTCACTTGACATTAATAATGAATTTGTTCCGTGTCAATAAAAACAATTCTTCAACATAAATTTTAATGGCTGCATAGTATTTTATTTTCTAGACGAATTTTAATAATTTATTTACTGGGTTCCAACTGATGAACATTTAGGTTGTATCCTTTTTTCTTTACTCTGTTATTTTGCTGCTATAAATATTTGGGGCAACACAGTCCTTTGAAGCATCCTTCTCCTAATGACAAAAATACTAAATGATGTAGCTTGAGAAAGGGCTCAAGACTCATAAAACCCTGTCAGTGAGAACAGCAATTTGGAGTGGAGGAAAAGGTCTTAGAAAATATTTAGTGATCCTCACCTGTATAAATGGTTTCCAATCTTATGTATATTACTACATATGTACATGACTATCGCACTGGCTTAAGTGGCAAGTTTATTTAGAATTATTTCTCATTCTGAATATCCAGTGAATTTATTTCAACACTAAAACTTTGCTTCCCAAAAGAACTGTGTTCTTCCCAAGAGAGGCTTTGTTCCAGAGATCCTGCATCCACGTAAGTACAACTCCCTGTGCCCTGCAGGGAGATTCCTTCTTGCAGGGTCAGGCCATTCCAGAAGCCATCTGAATGTTTCCCCAGTGGCCAATGGGGCGATGCATAGTGTTTGGAAGGAGCAGCAGTCACATGTCACCCCTACAGCAATGCCTGTTGGTTTCCCATCATAGGAGCCTGTGTGTTCTGCTCCCTTGCTTCAGTTCAGTTCAGTCGCTCAGTCGTGTCCGACTCTTTGCGACCCCATGAACCGCAGCACGCCAGGCCTCCCTGTCCATCACCAATTCCCAGAGTCCACCCAAACCCATGTCCATCGAGTCGATGATGCCATCCAACCATCTTATCCTTTGTTGTCCCCTTCTATACCTGCCCTCAATCTTTCCCAGCATCAGGGTCTTTTCAAATGAGTCAGCTCTTCGAATCAGATGGCCAAAGGATTGGAGTTTCAGCCTCAACATCAGTCCTTCCAATGAACACTCAGGACTGATCTCCTTTAGGATGGACTTGTTGGATTTCCTTGCAGTCCAAGGGACTCTCAAGAGTCTTCTCCAACACCACAGTTCAAAAGCAGCAATTCTTCGGCGCTCAGCTTTCTTTATAGTCCAACTCTCACATCCATACATGACCACAGGAAAAACCAGAGCCTTGACTAGACAGATCTTTGTTAGCAAAGTAATGTCTCTGCTTTTTAATATGCTGTCTAGGTTGTTCATAACTTTCCTTCCAAGTAGTAAGTGTCTTTTAATTTCATTGCTGCAATTGCCATCTGCAGTGATTTTGGAGCCTAGAAAAATAAAGTCAGCCGCTGTTTCCACTGTTTCCCCATCTATTTGCCATGAAGTGATGGCACCGGATGCCATGATCTTAGTTTTCTGAATGTTAAGCTTTAAGCCAACTTTTTCACTCTCCTCTTTCACTTTCATCAAGAGGCTCTTTAGTTCTTCTTCACTTTCTGCCATAAGGGTGGTGTCATCTGCATATCTGAGGTTATTGATATTTCTCCTGGCAATCTTGATTACAGCTTGTGCTTCTTCCAGCCCAGCGTTTCTCATGATATACTCTGCATACAAGTTAAATAAGCAGGGTGACAATATACAGCCTTGACGTACTCCTTTTCCTATTTGGAAGCAGTCTGTTGTTCCGTGTCCAGTTCTAACTGTTGCTTCCTGACCCGCATACAGGTTTCTCAAGAGGCAGGTCAGGTGGTCTGGTATTCCCATCTCCTGAAGAATTTTCCACAGTTTCTTGTGATCCACACAGTCAAAGGCTTTGGCATAGTCAATAAAGCAGAAATAGATGTTTTCTGGAACTCTCTTGCTTTTTCAATGATCCAGCGGATGTTGGCAATTTGATCTCTGGTTCCTCTGCCTTTTCTAAAACCAGCTTGAACATCAGGAAGTTCATATTGCTGAAGCCTGGCTTGGAGAACTTTAAGCATCAAAAAAAGATACCAAGGGAACATTTCATGCAAAGATGGGCTCAATAAAGGACAGAAATGGTAGGGACCTAACAGAAGCAAAAGATATTAAGAAGAGGTGGCAAGAATACACAGAAGAACTGTACAAAAAAGATCTTCATGACCCAGATAATCACAATGGTATGATCACTCACCTAGAGCCAGACATCCTGGAATGTGAAGTCAAGTGGGCCTTAGAAAGCATCACTACAAACAAAGCTAGTGGCGGTGATGGAATTCCAGTTGAGCTATTTCAAATCCTGAAAGATGATGCTGTAAAAGTGCTGCACTCAATATGCCAGCAAATATGGACAACTCAGCAGTGGCCACAGGACTGGAAAAGGTCAGTTTTCATTCCAATCCCAAAGAAAGGCAATGCCAAAGAACTCTCCGTTGCTTACCTCCCTTCAATATGTACAAGACCTGTCTGAGGTGCTACCTGATTCCTTAGGGTGGACTCGGTTCTGCAAGGGGAAAAGATTAGTGCTCCCTCTTCTGGGCCTGGATCAGGAAATTGAGAACCTGGAAATGTGGCTATTCCTCTTTGGAAAGGTACACTATCCTTAGGACCTCTCCAAGAACTCCAAAGCTCACTTTTACATGAGAAAAGCCCAGTTCATGCATAGATTCCATCAGTGTTCTGAGTCAAGCCATCTGATTCCAGCTCTGTGTCCCGTAACTTTATCTGTGGCACAGCAAAGATGATTCTTAATGCTCAATTTGCACTTTGTGCAGAAGAGACTCTTCCTGTGCCCTCCTCTTACGGCACAGTTGGGTGAGAGATGCTTGGAATAAGTGCCAAGCTGATGGTCTGTGTGTGCATGCTGGAGCCACCCAGCTGGGAGAAAGGAGAATGTTCTATCTATCTCTACTTCACCCTAGTCTTTTAATACCACTAAATTCTCCAATCCCCTTCCCTAAAAATATGTAAAACTGAACAAGGACAAAGGATACGGAATTTAAAGTTTCCACTTTAGGGAGAGCTTAAAGCCTCATGAATCACTTTTCAAAGTGTCCAAAGCCCACAGTGGTCTGATCAGAAGGGACACAGCCCTAGGTGTGGCTGGAAGCAGGAAGGCACCGGCTCAGGGTCTTTTCGGGAAATAAGCCATATCCACCACTAGATGGCGCTGAGAGATGGCCTCCAACGTCCTAGCAGGTAAGTGGCTCACACCCAGGACTTTGAGATGGAAGACAGGTTATGTTGCCTGGATTAACCCCTCTTCACAAAAAGGAGTTTGCAATAAGAGCTTCTGATAGGATATAAGCCCTGACACTTCTCATAAAAAAAAACCCCTGAGCCTAAGCCTGATGATCAGAAGCACAGAAGGCAAAGGTGTGATTGATCAAGGGAGACCTGCTGGTTTCATGCTAAACCACCCGGGAATGGAGGAACTGCTGCAATGACTGTGTCTTCTCATCCGTTCAGGTATTTCTGGTCTTCCTTTCTCTGTGAATTTCCCCAGAATTCAGTGTGTTGGCCCGCTCTTAACAGCAACCACATCCTGGAAGGTGCCCTGCAGGGTAATGCTGTATTCCTGAAGCAGAGGGAACTCCCAGCCTTGTGTGGCGGTCCCCACCTCAGTCCATAGGCCTGTTCCAGTCAAGGCAGCTGCTTAGAAGGGAAGCCAAGCTGCCAGAGCACCTGTCACCTACTTGGACTTGGCCCCTGCCCAGGCCCTCCTGCCCAGTGATGTGAGCAGCCATTGTTTTCATCTGGGATGAAAGTTGAAAGAGAAAAAAAGACAGCTGGTTTCAAACCACAGTGTTCCAAGTTCTGAAATGATCTATCAATAGAATCCCAGTTAGATGGCTGGATTTACCAGATGCTCATGCCCTGAGCTCCATCAGCTCCAAATTTAGCTTTTCTTTCCCCCTCCCTGCCATCTCCTCTCCCCGATTTCCTCCCTCATCCTACCTAGCCCCCCTCCTCCTGGCTCTTTCTTGCCTTGGGAGCCCTCAGCTACACTGGACAGATCATTCCGCATTGATAAATGTCGTCATTACGTCAGTTCTACCTTGTGTTCCCCTCTGGGGCTGTTGCTGCTCTCTAAGAAGATCATTGGAACGTGGGAATATGATGTATAACAAACCTGTCAGTACTGCGCAGGATCCAGGTCCTAAGCAGCAGAAAAATACACATCCCTGAGCCTGCTGATCCCAAAGGCCAGGGCCTGAATGCATATTTTGAATAAGTGCCCCCAGGATTTTGTGGCCAGAGGCTAGATGGAGAACCACTGCCTACCTTCTGCTGGAATCCTCCTCTACACCCCCCGTCACCTACTCCTCTTGATAGTTACCAGGTCTTTAGTTTTTGCATATCTTCCTAGTCCTCTACCCCTTTATATCCTCATGTTCACTCCTCATTTAACAACACTCGTTAGGTGTCTATCATATGCCAAGGATGGGGCTAGACCTTTACCTCCACCCCTCAGAGCAGGTAAGAATCCTGCCCCCTGCCCTCCAAATGCAGAACCCCGCCCCTCCCCATCCTCCACCCGGCTTCCTCTGGCTTCAGAGCCCACTGCTGCACTGGACGGATGGGTCATTTGCAGGGACACAAGCGGTAACTGCATCAGTTCTTCCCCATGTTCCCCACTGGGAAGAGTGTGGATTAACAGCAGGTATGTCTGCTTCTGAAGCCCGTGTCCCACGTTCACCACACTTGCCTGGAAAACAGGAAGTGCTCCATAAGTATTTGTTAGGGAGCAGCTGAATGAATAAATGAGAGAAGGATCCACATTCGATCTTAGGATACTCCCCCAACACACACACACACAGACACACACACACACACAGACACACACACACACAGACACACACACACACAGACACACACACATTCTGCCTCTGGGCCGTCTCATGTCCTTCCTGCCCTGCACCTCTCTGCATGTCCCATCACTGCCTTCCCAGCCCCATTTGGATGATGACTGAGCCTCCATGACCCCAGCCCATCGTTGCTCTGGCTGCTCCCAGAGACTCAGCAGTAGAAATAGCCTCCTGATTTCTCTGTAACCCCAAAGCCACCAAGCTTTGCTCCTGAAGCAAAAGGCTGGACAGGGACTGGCCCCTGGGCTCCTGAGACTCCAAGGCCCCTCCCCCCTTCTCCTCTTTGCTCTCCTCTCCCCCCTTTACTCTCCTTCTTACAGCAAGTGAGAATCAAGCTGTGAAGGCAAAAGGGTTGCTTTGATTTGATAAGGTTTCTGTGAAGCAGGAGGGCTCTCTTTGGAGCCTAGAACCCTGCTCAGAGAAAACAAGTGGGGTTGGGAAGTGAGGTCTCTGGAAGGCCCAGGACATGCGGAGGACAAACTGCCAAGCATTTCACCAGCTCTCCTAGAGTTATTGCTGTCTCTAAAGCTATCTTGCTTAACTACTGTGCTGTAATCTTACAACAAAGAGAATTCTTTGGAAGCAGATAACACTTCTGGACCTAGTAGGGGAGGGATGTGGTAGGGTAACTAGTAAACATTAGACCTCCAGCAAGTATTTGTTCAAGAATGCATAATAAAAGCTATCATTTAGACAGCACTTGCTAAGTGCCAGATGTGTACTATCTCACTGAACCCTCTCAAAAAGCCTAAGCTTCAAGAATTGCCATCACCATTTTACAAATAAAAAATTAACTCAGAAAGCTTACCAATCGTCCCAAGGTTACATCAGCACATAGGTAGTGAAGCTGGGACTTGAACTGTGGCCTGGCTGGTTCCAAGGTTCCCATTCCCTTCCACAGTGCTGCCCAGGGAACCAGGCACAGCCTGGGATACTGTTGTGTTGACTCTGGAGGAATTTCTTTTTTAACTCTTTCTGTCTATGTAAACATTGTGGTGTGTGTATATGAACAGACTCTCCTCTGACTCCTAAAGTGGTCAGTTACTCTGAAGAGCCCGAATAAGGAAGCTGCACTTACAGCACAGTTACATAAACACTTCAAATGCTACTAAACGCTACACAAGCGGGCTGGATGTGCTTGAGGGATGCTAGAAATAATCTCTCACTGGTAAGATGAGTGGCTTTCGAAATATGGAGGTAGTCAGAAAGATGATCTGGGCCCTCGTGTGACAGACATGTGAGAACAAAACCAGGCCAGCTCCCGAAGTCCCGTGAAGCAGGTTGTGGGGCTTTTGGTGCCTGCTTGCCAATAAATGTTTGTGCATTTGGTAGGTTCTGGCCTTGGCCACGTTTAATGCTCCACCTGCAGGAAGTAATGGAAAGGGGACACGTGGCCTCCACTCACCTCTCATTTCCAGTGGCTGCAATATTGGGTTGGCCAAAAAATTCATTCAGGTTTTCTGTAAGATGATACAGAAAAACTCGAACAAACTTTTTCACCCAACCCAATAGGAGACCTTGACTATCGCCAAAGGACCAAATGGGTTCAGAGGTGTTCACAGTGGGTGCTTATCCAGGCCTCATCCTCCTCTCAAAAAGGTGAAAGGAGGCCTTCGGCTTCTGTGGCCCAGCTGAGCCTTCATCTCCGGGCACGTGATAGCTTTCTCCCCTCCTCTGTTCTGTCAGGCCACCTGTAATGATAAGCTAACATCAAGCAGAAACAAGCTTTAGGTGTGGAGGGTACCCTCTCTGTGGACCCTTCAGGGTGTCTGGAAGTTCAGAGCCTCTCTCTCAGTTCCATCCAGCGCTGCCTGCTGTCCTTCCTCTCCCACGATGGCACCGGCCCAACGCAGCTTGTTATTATTATTTTTTTGCCTCAGTTTTTCAAAGGTTCCCCTCTTCTGTAGGGACTCCCTCATAATCCAGCCTTTTCCTCCAGCTCTCAAATATCATGATCCAGAGGGTAGCTGTGCAGAGGAAATAATTACCCCACTTTGTTGTCGTTCAGCTGCTAAGTCGTGCACAGGATGAAGTGAGACAGGAAGCAAGGAGATAAGTTTATCCAAGCTTGTAGCTGGGCAGCTAATAGATTCCCTGGAACAACTTGAAAGTCAGCTACCACAAATGAACAAGTGAATGAATGAATGAAAGGGTGGGAGAGAGGGACAGGCATCAGCAGATACTGTCCACTGATTCAGTGATAGCCACGGTTTGACTTTGTCTTGGTCCACGGAGGGCTACATAAAAAGTGCTTTTCTTTTTTTTAAAAATATTTTCAATGCGGACCATTTTTAAAGTCTTTATTGAATCTGTTACATTATTGCTTCTGTTTTGGTTTCTTGGCCAAGAGACATGTAGGATCTCAGTTCCCCTCCCAAACCCCCTGCATTGGAAGGCCAAGTCTCAATCACCGGACCTCCAGGGAAGTCCCAGAAAGAGCTTTAAGACAAAAAGACTGTGGGAAAAAGACAGTGTCTCAGACATTCCAACCCTGAATCTCAGAGTTGAGTTAGGTGTAGGCCAGCCTGAAGGTCCATAAGAATCCATCCTTGGGGAGGTGTGCCATGGGAGCTATGGCTGAGGGCTCCGCTGGGGAGCCAGCCTCACTGAAGCCTGAACAGTCTGCCTCTGATGATTGGGGACCAATGAGGGGGCCAGGGAGGAACCCATCCAGAGTTGGGGGACAGTGGGCAGGACCTCTCCAGGCTGCTAGCATGGGGGTGGCTGG
Organism: Bos indicus x Bos taurus; assembly: GCF_003369695.1. Classification (NCBI taxonomy): domain Eukaryota; kingdom Metazoa; phylum Chordata; class Mammalia; order Artiodactyla; family Bovidae; genus Bos; species Bos indicus x Bos taurus. The sequence goes on from NC_040085.1 coordinate 73,212,856, forward strand.
GGTCAGGCAGAGGAGGCAACTGCAGCAAAGGCTGGTGGGACAACCTGTAGCATCGGATGGGAAACTGCTCTGCCTGTGCACATTCCTGCTGGCCTGGTTATTGATTACCTGCCAGGGTCTGAGGCTGTGGGAGTCACTTTTTCCCCTAGAGCAAAGGAGGGGACAGGCCCATTTCCTCCAGGCAACCATTCACCCTGGGGAGTACTAGGTAGGGATTAATAATAGTAAATAGAAGAGCTATAAAACTGAGGTAATATTGGGACAATTGGGGACATTTATGGCCTGTTCAGTCAATGATGGTATTGTGTTGATGCTAAATTTTATAAGTGTGATGATATTAGGAAAACATGCTTGTTCTTAGCAGGAATATCCTGAAGTATCCAGGGACAAAAGGTCATGATGTGTACAACTAAGTCTCAAATGGAAAATACACACACACACACACACACACACACACACACACACACACGGAGAGAGAGAAAGTAAATGCAGCAGTGTGTTAACAATTAGTAAGTATAAGTGAAGAGTATATCGGTGTTTAATATACTATTTTTTACAACTTCTCTAGGCTTGGAATTTTCATAAGAAAAAGTTGAGAGGGGAGCAGAGCTAAGAGAAGAAGAATAGCCATCACTTATCAAACAATGATTGGATTTCAAAATTTAGGTAACTCTAATATCTGATTTAATCCTCAAACCAACTCCAGAGGGAGACATTACAATCCTCATATTAAAGATATGGAAACTGAGTCCCAGAGAGACTAAGGAACTCACCCAAGTTTACAGAGCAGGGATTGAGACAGAGCCCAAAGAAGGGGAGGTCTCGCAGGGGAGTGTGGCTGGGAGTCCGTCATCTAACACTTTTATTGAGCCTTTCTGCGTGCTGGCAACGTTTTAAAATTGTCCATGTGTTTAACTCGTTTCATCCTCCCTTCCTAAAAGCTTTGTGCTTTGTGATAAATCACTTTATCATTGTGGGTGGGAGGGAACAACGGAGCACTCAAATGCATCGACAGAAGTGTTGGTTGCTGCAGTCTCCTTTGAGGGCAGAGCGCAGCATCTATTGAAATTTAAAATTCACATTGTGTTTACATCCTGCAATTCCACTTCTAAGTGTTAAACCGTAAAGATAGTCACATATGTGGACCAAGAAATAGGTATAGAGATACTCACTGCAGCAAGGTATATAATAGCCAAAGACTGGAAATGTTCTAAATATCCATCATTAGGCATGCTAGGGAACCATTTAAAAAGTAAGGCAAATGAACAAACATAACAAAACACAGAGTTATAGGTACAGAGAACAAACAGGTGGTTATCAGAGGGAGGAGACTGGGGAGAGGAAAGAAATAGGTGAGGGAGATAAAGAGGTACAAACTTCCAGTTGCAAAATAAATGAGTCATGAGTATGAAATGTACAGTATGATGAATATAGTTAATAATTATGTAGTATCTTTTTTTGGTGATGTATCATAATAACCAGTAGTTAGAACCGAACATGGAACAACAGACTGGTTCAGTCGGAAAAGGAGTGCGTCAAGGTTGCATATTGTCACCCTGCTTATTTAACTTCTATGCAGAGTACATCATGTGAAATGCCAGGCTGAATGAAGCACAAATGGGAATCAAGATTGCCGGGAGAAATACCAATAACCTCACATATTCAGATGACATCATCCTAATGGCAGAAAGCGAAGAGGAACTAAAGAGCCTTTGATGAAAGTAAAAGAAGAGAATGAAAAAGTTGGCTTAAAACTCAACATTCAGAAAACTAAGATCATGGGATCTGGTCCTATCACTTCATGGCAAATAGATGGGGAAACAGTGGAAACAGTGACAGACTTTTTTGGGGAGGGGCTCCAAAATCACTGCAGATGGTAACTTCAGCCATGAAATTAAAAGATGCTTGCTCCTTGGAAGAAAAATTATGACCAATCTAGACAGCCTATTAAAAAGCAGAGACATGACTTTGCTGACAAAGGCCCATATAGTCAAAGCAATGGCAACCCACTCCAGTACTCTTGCCTGGAAAATCCCATGGAAGGAGGAGCCTGGTAGGCTGCAGTCCATGGGTTCGCTAAGAGTTGGATACGACTGAGTGACTTCACTTTCACTTTTCACTTTCATGCATTGGAGAAGGAAATGGCAACCCACTCCAGTGTTTTTGCCTTGAGAATCCCAGGGACAGGGGAGCCTGGTGGGCTTCCGTCTATGGGGTCACACAGAGTTGGACACGACTGAGGTGACTTAGCAGCTTAGCAGCATGGCTTTTCTAGTAATCATGTATGGATGTGAGAGTTGGACCATAAAGAAGGCTAAGTGCCGAAGAATTGATGCTTTTGAACTGTGGTGTTGCAGAAGACTCTTGAGAGTCCCCTGGACTGAAAGGAGATCAAACCAGTCAATCCTAAAGGAAATCAATCCTGAATATTCACTGGAAGGACTGAGGCTAAATCTGAAGCTTCAATACTTTGGCCACCTGATGTGAAGAGCCAACTCATTGGAAAAGACCCTGATGCTAGGAAAGACAGAAGGCAGGAGAAGGGGACAACAGAGGATGAGATGGTTGGATGGCATCATCGACTCAATGGACATGAGTTTGAGCAAGCTCTGGGAAATGGTGAAGGACAGGGAAGCCTGGCGTGCTGCAGTCCATGGGGTTGCAAAGAGTCAGACACGACTGAGTGCACATACACACACACACACACACACACACACACACACGCATACACACACACTAGCAGACAAGGGACAGTGGAGGAAGAAGACTTATTCATTGTTAGCCCTTTGGTATTATTAATAATTCAAATTTATACTATGTGAATGATTACCTATTCAAAGTGAGTGAATGCATGCATGAATGAGCATAAGTCTCCTTGACAAACTCCACAGGACTTGTTTTGGGGCTTCCTTAGCAATATTTCCAGTCTTGAAGGGGACAGAGGCCAGTTACCCACAGTTTGGGGTTGATCCATTCCAATCCTCAGGAGGTATGAGTCCATGTGTAAGCTCATGCTGCTGCTGCTAAGTCACGTCAGTCGTGTCCGACTCTGTGCGACCCCATAGAAGGCAGCCCACCAGGCTCCCATTCCTGGGATTCTCCAGGCAAGAATATGGAGTGGGTTGCCATTTCCTTCTCCAGTGCATGAAAGTGAAAAGTGAAAGTGAAGTTGCTCAGTCGTGTCCGACTCTTCGCGACCCCATGGACTGCAGCCTACCAGGCTCCTCCGTCCATGGGATTTCCCAGGCAAGAGTACTGGAGTGGGTTGCCATTGCCCTCTCGTGTAAGCTCATGAAGTCCCATTAACCCTATTGAACTTTCGCCCTTGGCCTCCTGAACTACATGAGTCAGCTTTCCAGAGTCTGGGCTCTCAAAATTGTGCATGAGAATTACTTGGAGGCCTTATTAACTGCACAACTTTCCAGCCTAACCTCCAGACACTCAGATTCAAACGTGGGGTGCAGCCGGGGAGGCACTACCACTTGGAAAGAAACTTTCAAAGTCCCTGGGGAGAAACTCTGGTGAGTCTGCCTCTGTTCAGAACTAGCCTGAGAGCCTGCCGGATTGGGGAAGAAAGCTGTTCTGAAACGTGGATCCTTTCCTGCAATATTCTCCATATTCATCGTCTTTACCCCATATCCACCTAACTAAAAACTGAGTGCTCCACCCCCATCCCCAACCCCCGGCAGGTTTAGGATTGTACTGGTGAGCGCAGGGGCTGCAAGGGTGCACGGTGAGCTGCCCGCGCAGGCGACGTCCTGTTTGCCTTTCCGGTTCCTCGGCCCGCCGGCTCCTTTAAAATAAATAATGCGTGCATGCATACATACAGACGTACGGACGCAAGCAAGTTACCCTCTAGGCTGCGGTGAGTTTTGTTTTTTCCTTCATATTACATATCAGAACTTTGGTCTCCCAATGGGACAGACTCTTTGAAATAAGGATTTCTGCTCCAAATATCCAGGCGTGACGGTTCCTGCAAGTCGTTCGACCAACACGGGAACCTCCTTTCGAGGGGGGACGGGGGAGGGTCTGGTCTTGCGCCCCATCCAGGGAGGGTCTCAGGCTGGTTGGGAGCTGAGGAGATGCTGGGGCGCCCCGGCCGCCCCAGGTGGCCGCTGCTTCGGCCTCTGCAGAGAGCTCGGGGCCGGAGCTCGGGACATCTCTCGGCCCGCGGGACCCCGCCGCCGCCCCCGCCGCCCCAGGGACGAGCGCGGCGGTGCCGAGAGGTGGGAGGCTGGAGCCTGCTGAGGTCATTTCCTGTGCCTCTCCGCGAGCTGCCCCGGGAACCCAGCCTGGCGCTCTGCCTTAAAGGAGCGGGCGGGGAGGGGGCGCGGCGGAGTATTGAATGGGGCTCTGCGAGGTCGGCTCGGCTTTTGTGCAGCCAGCGGGCGGGCAAACCTCCCCGGCCAGCCCGGCCCGCCCCGCCCACGCCGACCCCTGCTGCCGGGGAGCGGAGACCCGGCGGCCGCGGAGGACTCGGGCGAGATCGACGCAAGGTCAGCGGCGGACGCGCGCCGGAGGCGCCCGTGTGCCCGGTGCGCGGCGGGGACGCCCGGGATCTGGCTGGAGGTGAGCGGCCCCCGGGAGCCCCTCGGGCAGAGATACGGTGCGCGCGGGCGTGGGAGTGAGGGTTCGCTGGCCGGGGAGGGTGTTTGGTTAGACTGAGAGAGGATCCGCTGCCTCTGGCCGGAGGGCGATTCCGGAGCAGGTGCCTCCCTACCTGGAAACAAGCTCCTAGCAGCCAGGAGCGCTGGGAACGGAGCGTCGGGCTCGGGGAACTGGCACCAACAGGCGAGGAGTAGCCTTCCTGGAGAGGATCCGGAGTTTGGGACCGGCTCGATCCAGTTGCTCCCTGGAAGGGCCCTCGGAGCGAACCTGCAGGCTTTCCACCGAGTTGCCTGAGCTCTAGCAGGCTCCCGCTTTCTTCCCGGTCTCATCTCGGGTTATCGCTTCTGTGATTCCTAGGTGGTTCTCTTAGGGTCCCGGTGGATTAGGCTTGATTTATGGAGGCAGGTCAGCCAAACAGAAGAGAAAACCAGTCGGGCGCCAAATGACAGCAGGAACTTTGCGTCCTAGAAGCCTTAGAGAGGAATCGGTCACCGGGGCGCGGGGGGTCTTAATGGAGGTGGCAGGGGCAATGAAGACCCTCATTTGGGAGTAGATCTGCTCTCTGTTGGATCTGTGCCTGGTGGTTTAGTCGCTCAGTCGTGTCTGACTCTTGAGACCCCATGGACTGCAGCCTGCCAGGCTCCTCTGTCCATCGGATTTCCCAGGCAAGAATGCTGCATTGGGTTGCCATTTCCTTATCCGGAGAATCTTCACCCACCCAGGGATGGAACCTAAGTGTTGCGGGAAGTCTCCTGCATCGCAGGCAGGGTCTTTACCAACTGAGCCACCAGGGAAGCTCTGGATCTGTTCCTGCCAAGGGACAAGTAAGCTTTTACTATGAATACACCTCATGAAACTTCAGGACAAAGCTTTAGTTCTGGCTAAAACTGCTGCTTGAAAGATGATTTTAATATCAACTTCAGTGGAAAAGTTATTTGCTCCTTAAACTTTTTGGACTGTCTTCTATGCTGCAAACATTGTGTCTTTGGTAACATCACTTAAGTCTTTATAGAACACCACTTCGAGTGTTTCTGCACGTTATTATCCCCGTTTTATAAAGGAGGAAATTAGGACTCGGAAAAACAGTGACTTGCCCAAGGTCATATAACTGAAAAGTGGAGGAGGCAAGACTCAAACGGAAGCCTCTTAAACTGCATTTACATCGCTGTTCACCACCCTCCTTCTCCACAGGCTGCTGAGGGGGCCTGTTCAGAGCTGGGTTACTAATTGAAACTAACAAGTGAGCTGAGAAAATGCCTCTGGCACCCCTTCTGCCCTCTCCAGAAGGCATCAGCTACCGGAAGAAGTCACTCTGCTTGCAGAGGAGTGCTCCATATTGTTCCCATCTTCTCTCTATGAGGCTGTGTGTGTGTATTGCTCAGTCGTGTCTGACTCTTTGGGACCCCTGGACTGTAGCCTGCCAGGTTCTTCTGTCCATGGGATTCTCCTGGCAAGAATACTGGAGTGGGTTGTCAGTTCCTTCTCCAGGGGATCTGTCTGACCCAGGGATCAAACCCAGATCTCCCACATTGCAGGCAGATTCTTTACCGCCTGAGCCACCGGGGAAGCCCCATTTGAGGCTGTGTAACTGCAGAACTCTGTGCTCCCTGTGGGTTGAAGAGTGCGTTCCACATGCTGGCGCTGAAGTGTCAGGATCCCCTCACTACTGATCCAAGTGACTCCATAGCAGTCTGGCCACTGAGCCACCATCCTGTGTTCTCTGGCCAACCCTTCTGTCAAAAACGAATTAAAAACTGACCACCTCTGTGGGGAAATTGGTGCTTATTGCTGGCTGGAGTATGAATTAGAATAGCCTCAGGGGAGGGCAGTTGAAACTCTTTGGCCATTGCAAAATGTACATCACTCAGCGGTACAGTTCCATTTCTGGGACTTTATCCTTGGGATAAACTGAGATGTGTATGAAATAATGTCTATTCATTGAGTATTCATTGTAGCACAGTTTTAGTGAAAGGTTTAAAACAACCCAAGTGTCTGTCAATTAGGGACTCAAATGAAATCAGGTAATAGCCATACAAGAGAATACAATATAGCTATTAAAAAGCTTGAGGGAAGAATGGGGCAGGTATATATTATTATATATGTACATGGTTTCTCCGGTGGCGCAGTGGTAAAGGATCCGCCTGCAGTGCAGGAGACTCAGGAGACATGGGTTTGATCCCTGAGTCAGGAAGATCCCCTGGAGGAGGAAATGGCAACCCACTCCAGTACTTGCTGGGAAAATCCCATGGACAGAGGAACCTGGTGGGCTGCATTCCATGGGGTTGCAAAGCGTCAGACTGAGTGAGCATGCATGCATACGCACACACGCACATATAGGAAGCTCTCTGAGTTACATTAAGTGCAGTGTGTATAGTATGCCACCATTTGCGTGTGTGTGTGTGTGCAGCATACATATGGACACTTGTATATGCAGGGACATCTCAGAAAGACTCAAATCCTCCTAACAGTGGTTGCCTCTGGGGAAAACTCTGCCTGGAGTTCAGGGGTGGGAAGAAGCCTTACTTTGTACATATACTCTTTTGCTTAGTATTCAAAAACAAAGAGGTAAATAATTTTTTTATTTGGCCACACTGCACAGCATGTGGGATCTTGGTTCTCTGACCAGAGATCGAACCCATTCCCCCTGCGTTGGAAACCCAGAGTCTTAACCGCTGGACCATCAGGATAAAAGTCCTAAGATAAAAGACTTTTTAAAAAATCTCCTGACTTGCTCTCTGATAATGGTGTTGAGCACATCTCCAAATATGCCCAGGGCACTGTTGGTTTGCCTTTTGTTTGTTGATAGTAGCTGTTATTTATTGAGTACTTCCTGTGTGCCAGGCTTTTGTATTATAATACCTCCTTTGATTCTCAAAAAAATCCAACATAGTGTGGACTATGAAATTGCCATTTTTGAAAGTCAAAAAATGGTTAAGTGTTGACAGTTTCACATGGTTCGATCTAATATTATTGTGCTCCTTTCAAATATTATTGCCTTCAATTTCAAATAGGTTCAGAGAAGTCAAGCAGATGGTTGAAGGTCACAGTTCGTTCTTGAGTCAGTATTCAAACCCAGGTCTGTTTGGCGCCAAACCTCAGGATCTTGAGTACTACACTCTGCCATTTCTTTTTGTTGGTTTTTGTCTGAGGGATGCTATATTCCTGGATTTCTTAGCCCCTTTTGGGATTTGTGTCCCAGAAGTCTGTAACATGCTCACCTTTTCCTGACTCTCCCACCATTGTGAAATGGGATGCTCACTCAGCATGCGAAAGAGGTAAAATGCATGTTGTTGGCTTGATCAGATAACAGTCGGAGATCAGATTGAGGGAGCTGTGCCCCTGTGTGCACTCACCCTCCCTCCGGCTTCATCCCCAGAAAAGGGGCTCTTCCTCGCCCAGAGCTGGGCAGGTAGTCAGCCTCATCTGCACAGCCCTTTCAGAAGCCCACTGCTAGTGAGTGGGACTCACAGAAGGTGCTCACGCTCAGGGAGTGAGCCACAGTGAGGTGACACAGGACAGCCTAGTGGAGACTGCACCCAGAACGCAGTCCCTGTTACTTTCTGATGCCTCCTGCAGCGACTTCAGGCACTTGCTCTGATTGGCCGTCTTTGCAGGAAGGTTGCAGGATATTCAGACCATAGACCTGAAACCTCACAAACTACAGGGTCTTTGTTCCTCTTTGTGTCTCCAGCCTCACACATAGGAATCATCTAACAAAAATTGGTTAAGTTAAATTTACTGTCAGCATTTTGTCCATTTCTGGTCCATATCCCTAAAGTTTCCAGAGCTATCCCAGGTCAAGTTTGTGTTTTCTCTGATACAGACTGAAGTCACCTAACAACTTCCTCTTGCCTCTTTCCACCACCCTTCTACCCATGGCCCCTGCCTCTTGAGGCATGTCTCTGCTAACCTCTGTGGCCGTGTCAGTCCAGAGCGCTGGGAGCCTTAGGGAGTTCTAAAGCAGGTGCCAAGGCCATGGCAACCATTTGACTCTTGCCTGCCAAGCCATTCAGCATGCTGGGCACTAGTGGGAATTGAGAACTAGGTTTCACAAGAGCAACTATGAGTTGGTGATCATTATAGCTGGCCGGAGGGCACATGGGGATTTATTGTACTGTCCTCCCTACTTGTGTGTGTGTGAAGCTTTCCAGGATAAAACGTGAAACAAACAGTTGAGCTGGGGTTTGTCCCCAGCTCATATCCCTTCTGTCATTTCCCCATCTAACGCAGCACATTAATGCTGTATCTTCATTAGGCTAGCCTGGTAGCATAAGACTCCACTGCCGCTATAGTACTCTTGCCTGGCAAATCCCATGGACGGAGGAGCCTGGTAGGCTGCAGTCCATGGGGTCGCTAAGAGTCGGACACGACTGAGTGACTTCACTTTTCACTTTCATGCATTGGAGAAGGAAATGGCAACCCACTCCAGTGTTCTTGCCTGGAGAATCCCAGGGACGAGGGAGCCTGGTGGGTTGCTGTCTCTGGGGTCACACAGAGTCGGACACGACTGAAGCGACTTAGCAGCAGCAGCAGCAGCAGCAGCCACTATAGAAGCATCTTCATGGAAAGAGGACAGTTCTAGATGTTGGGAGATCAGGATTCTTAGTCCAGCTCTGATACTACTTGCCTCTGTGTCCCTGAGCAAGTCACCGATGCGAGGAGTTTGCTCACCTGTTCAGTGTGAATTGTATCACTTGGCCTCCATCTCGGGGATATCGAGAGGGTAACGAGAGAAATAACACCTGACAAAGCAATGCTTTGAAGAGTTAAGGACCATTCTGCAAGTTCATTTCTGCTTATCCTTGCACATCTTTATGGGCGGTTCAAATGCAAGGTGACTTAGCAGCTGAGGTTCAACTTACTGGTATCTCCCCCTAACATCCTGCATACTAAAGCTGCAGCTCCAGCCACCTGCCTCTGTTGAAAGAGCCTCTGGGTCTTGATTTCACAGCAGGCACCTTGCTCTATATCCATTTAGAAACCTCTTAGTTCCACTCACATGCTGAGACAAGCCTAACAAGAGTGCCAGCTCCTTCACCAGCATCCCCAAGGCAGGGAGAGGATTAAGCTGAGCACTTCTAAAAACTGTGATGTCATGAAGATGCTGGATTGGGGAAAGAACTCCTTCCAGACTAGGTATAATCTCAGGTATCACCGTGGGGTAGAGACCAGTGATGTATTTTATTTCCAAAGTCCCTGGAGATTTTGATAATTTGGGTTTCTGCCCTCCAGCAGAATCTGAGCTGCAGCTTTGGCAATTGGTAAGAGGGAATTAACACTCACCAAACTTTTTTTAAACAACACAAAAGAATTGAGTTTCTGCTGCCCTTTGGTTTTACTTGGGTGCTTTTACTGCTAATTCTTAGCCCCGGGCTAGGTTGCAAGGTTCTAAGGTCCTAGCTTCGGTCTGCCACTTTTTGTACTTAGGCAGGGAAAGTGAAATCCCCTCTAAAGGACAAAGAAAACTAAACATGAAGCCTCCGGGCCTTCTATGGAGGCCCCACAAGGTTCTGTTGTGTCTTTTCAGCTGTGATCTTAGCTCAGAGAAGGTCATGTTTTGTTTTTGTCTTTTGTCTTCCTGCCCGTTCCAGTTGGTCCCAGTCTTTTGAGGTGGGGATCGCTGGGAGGTCACAATGTCGAATTGTTTGGGATGACAGTTCTGGGAGCGCAGGACTGAGATCATGTGTCCAGTGTTCTGAGTGCCCAGAACCGAAAGGCTCCATCACCTGACCTGTCAGTGGTTTCGTTGTTGGGCCTTTCTCTACAGGTCTACTGACCTTGTTTTTTAAACAAAAAGGGCACATGACAAATATCCTCCATGCTTATGGAGGATAAAGGGTCAGAATATATGAGACCAGGGTGCCCTGGGAAGTCTAAGGTATAGGTTCACCTTTGCACTGAGGATCTTGAGAGAGCCTATAAAATGTTTCATTCTTAACAGTCTGCTCTACTCTTTTTTAAAAAACAATGCAAGTTTTTATTAATTTTTTTAATACTTACTTATTTTTATTTATTTGGCTGTGCCAGGGCTTAGTTGCAGCATGCAGGATCTTTGGCTGTCGCATGTGGGACCTAGTTCCCTGACCAGGGCTGGAATCCAGGCCCCCTGCATTGGGAACCTGGAGTCTTAACCAGTGACCACCAGGGAAGTCTTCTCCATTCCACTCTTTGTGAAATCAGTTCTTGCAGTTTTTGGATGGGTAAGGAGCTCAGTGGCTAAGAGTAGGCACTTTAGAATGAGAATCTCAGCCCTGCTGCTTACCAGCCACAGACTCTGTTCCTCAGAGTCCTTACCTGAGAGTGTGGACTAATTCCCACTCCTTGTCTCATGGGTTCTCATGACAATGAAAGAGGCCACATGTGCTTGGTATACAATAAGGACTCAGTAGATAATAGCTGTTTGTGGTGTATAATGGGAGAAAGATATTGTAGAGGTCACATGTCAGGTGGGAGGCATATTGGTGGTGAACCTACCAAAGACAGGCTCACTGGTGCCCCAGGGTAATATTTAGTGACATACAGGAGGTGGCTGGGTTTTCTGAGACCATGTGTCTCCTGAAGAAGGGAAAAGAGATTTTTTTAAAACGACAGATTTTTTCATCTCTCTTTTTTTTATTGAAATATAGTTGATTTACAATGTTGTGCCAATTTCTGCTGTACAGCAAAGTGACTCAGTTATACACATATATACATTCTTTTTTATTTATTTTTAAAATGTGTTTATTTTAACTGGAGGCTAATTACTTTACAATATTGTAGTGGTTTCTGCCATACATGGACATGAATCACATGGATGTACATGTGTTCCCCATCCTGAACCCCCATCCCACATCCCTCCCCATCCCGTCCCTCACGGTCATCCCAGTGCACCAGCCCTGAGTACCCTATCTCATGCATCAAACCTGGACTGGCGATCTATTTCACATGTGACAATATACATGATTCAATGCTATTCTCTCAAATCATCCCACCCTCGCCTTTTCCCACAGAGTCCAAAAGTCTGTTCTTTACATCTGTGTCTCTTTTGCTGTCTTGCATATAGGGTCGTCATTACCATCTTTCTAAATTCCATATATATGTGTTAATATACTGTATTGGTGTTTTTCTTTCTGACTTACTTCACTCTGTATAATAGGCTCCAGTTTTATCCACCTCATTAGAACTTATTCAAATGCATTCTTTTTGATAGCTGAATACTATTCCATGGTGTTTTTGTACCACAGCTTTCTTATCCATTCATCTGCCAATGGACATCTAGGTTGCTTCCATGTCCTGGCTATTGCAAACAGGGCTGCAATGAACATTGGGGTACATGTGGCTCTTTCAATTCTGGTTTCCTCAGTGTGTATGCTCAGCAGTGGGATTGCTGGGTTGTACGGGAGTTCTGTTTCCAGTTTTTTAAGGAATCTCCACACTGTTCTCCATAGTGGCTGTACTAGTTTGCATTCCCACCAACAGTGTAAAAGGGTTCCTTTTTCTCTGCACCCTCTCCAGCATTTATTGTTTGTAGACTTTTTGATAGCAGCCATTCTGACTGGTGTGAGATGATACCTCTTTGTGGTTTTGATTTGCATTTCTCTGATAATGAGTGATGTTGAGCATCTTTTCATGTGTTTGTTAGCCATCTGTATGTCTTCTTTGGAGAAATGTCTGTTTAGTTCTTTGGTCCATTTTTTGATTGGGTCGTTTATTTTTCTGGAATTGAGCTGCAGGAGCTGCTTGTATATTTTTGAGATTAATTCTTTGTCAATTGCTTTGTTTGCTATTATTTTCTCCCATTCTGAAGGCTGTCTTTTCACTTTGCTTATAGTTTCCTTCGTTCTGCAAAAGCTTTTAAGTTTAATTAGATCCCATTTGTTTATTTTTGCTTTTATTTCCATTACTCTGGGAGGTAGGTCATAGAGGATCCTGCTGTGATTTATGTCAGAGGGTGTTTTGCCTATGTTTTCCTCTAGGATTTTTATAGTTTCTGGTCTTACCTTTAGATCTTTAATCCATTTTGAGTTTATTTTTGTGTATGGTGTTAGAAAGTGTTCTAGTTTCATTCTTTTACAAGTAGTTGACCAGTTTTCCCAGCACCACTTGTTAAATAGATTGTGTTTTCTCCACTGTATATTCTTGCCTCCTTTGTCAAAGAAGGTGTCCATAGGTGTGTGGATTTATCTCTGGGCTTTCTATTTTGTTCCATTGATCTATGTTTCTGTCTTTGTGCCAGTACCATACTGTCCTGATGACTGTAGCTTTGTAGTAGAGTCTGAAGTCAGGCAGGTTGATTCCTCTAGTTCCATTCTTCTTTCTCAAGATTGCTTTGGCTATTCAAGGTTTTTTGTCTTTCCATACAAATTGTGAAATTGTTTGTTCTAGTTCTCTGAAAAATACTGTTGGTAGCTTGATAGGGATTGCATTGAATCTATAGATTGCTTTGGGTAGTATACTCATTTTCACTGTATTGATTCTTTGGATCCATGAACATGGTATATTTCTCCATCTATTTGTGTCATCTTTGATTTCTTTCATCAGTGTTTTATAGTTTTCTATATATAGGTCTTTTGTTTCCTTAGGTAGATTTATTCCTAAGTATTTTATTCTTTTCATTGCAATGGTGAATGGAATTGTTTCCTTAATTTCCCTAATTTGTATAAGAATGCAAGGGATTTCTGTGTGTTAATTTTATATCCTGCAACTTTACTATATTCATTGATTAGCTCTAGCAATTTTCTGGTGGAGTGTTTAGGGTTTTCTATGTAGAGGATCATGTCATCTGCAAACAGTGAGAGTTTTACTTCTTCTTTTCCAATCTGGATTCCTTTTATTTCTTTTTCTTTTCTGATTGCTGTGGCTAAAATTTCCAGAACTATGTTGAATAGTGGTGAGAGTGGGCACCCTTGTCTTATTCCTGACTTTAGGGGAAATGCTTTCAATTTTTCACCATTGAGGATAATGTTTGCTGTGGGTTTATCATATATGGCTTTTATTATATTGAAGTATGTTCCTTCTGTGCCTGCTTTGTGGAGGGTTTTTATCATAAACGGATGTTGAATTTTGTCAGTCTTTCTCTGCATCTGTTGAGATAACCATATGGTTTTTATCTTTCAATTTGTTAATGTGGTGTATACATTCTTTTTTAATGTTCTTTTCCATTATGTTTTATCCCAGGAGAATGGATATAGTTCCCTGCTATGGTAGGACCTTGTTGTTTATCCATTCTAAATTTGATAGTTCTCATCTGCTTATCCCAAACTCCAAGTCCATCTCTCCCCACTCCCGTTGACAACCACAAGTCTGTTCTCTAAAGACAAATTTTTATTATGGGAAATTCCAGGCATATATTCAAGTAGAGAGACCAGTATACCCATCACCCAGTTTAAGAAATTATCAGTGTTTTGACAAGTCTTATTGCATATATCTCTCTCATCTCCTATATACCAGCTTCTCACCTCCTGTATACCAGCCTCTCACCTCCTATATACCAGCCTCTCACCTCCTATGGTGAAGTGTTTTAAAGCAAACCCCAGGCATTACATCGTTTCACCTGTAAGCCATATTTATCTCTAAAAGATAACATTAAAATATATTATCAACCTAAGACTCATGCTTCCACTGCAGAGGGCACAAGTTCAATTCCTGGTCAGGGAACTAAGATCCCACATGCTACATAGCACAGTCCCTGCCCCCGGGTTTTTTTTTTTGGTTTTTTTTTGAAGGGTGAGAATAAACAGTAGATTTATTTTTATTTTATTTTTATTATTATTATTATTTTTATTTTATTTTATTTTTAAACTGTACAATATTGTATTAGTTTTGCCAAATATTGAAATGAATCTGCCACCCGCGTTCCCCATCCTGAACCCTCCACCCTCCTCCCTCCCCTCACCTCCCTCTGGTTCGTCCCAGTGCACCAGCCCCAAGCATCGAGTACCGTGCATCAAACCTGGACTGGCGACCCGTTTCATACATGATATTATACATGTTTCAATGCTATTTTCCCAAATCTCCCCACCCTCTCCCTCTCCCACAGAGTTCATAAGACTGATCTATACATCGGTGTCTCTTTTGCTGTCTCGTACACAGGGTTATTGTTTCCATCTTTCTAAATTCCATATATATGCGTTAGTATACTGTATTGGTGTTTTTCTTTCTGGCTTACTTCACTCTGTATAATAGGCTCCAGTTTCATCCATCTCATTAGAACTGACTCAAATGTATTCTTTTTAATGGCTGAGTAATACTCCATTGTGTATATGTATCACAGCTTTCTTATCCATTCATCTGCTGATGGGCATCTAGGTTGCTTCCATGTCCTGGCTATTATAAACAGTGCTGCGATGAACATTGGGGTACATGTGTCTCATTCCCTTCTGGTTTCCTCAGTGTGTATGCCCAGCAGTGGGATTGCTGGATCATAAGGCAGTTCTATTTCCAGTTTTTTAAGGAATCTCCACACTGTTCTCCATAGTGTCTGTACTAGTTTGCATTCCCACCAACAGTGCAAGAGAGTTCCCTTCTCTCCACACCCTCTCCAGCATTTATTGCTTGTAGACTTATTGATTGCAGCCATTCTGACTGGCGTGAAATGGTACCTCATAGTGGTTTTGATTTTCATTTCTCTGATAATGAGTGATGTTGAGCATCTTTTCATGTGTTTGTTAGCCATCTGTATGTCTTCTTTGGAGAAATGTCTATTTAGTTCTTTGGCCCATTTTTTGATTGGGTCATTTATTTTTCCGGAGTTGAGCTGTAGGAGTTGCTTGTATATTTTTGAGATTAGTTGTTTGTCAGTTGCTTCATTTGCTATTATTTTCTCCCATTCTGAAGGCTGCCTTTTCACCTTGCTAATAGTTTCCTTTGTTGTGCAGAAGTTTTTAATTTTAATTAGGTCCCATTTGTTTATTTTTGCTTTTATTTCCAATACTGCCCCCAGTTTTTTAATGAAAAAAAAAGTATCAACCTAGAAAATTAACAATCATTCTTTAAAATCACCTGATAGTAGGGAGACCATATGTCATGGTTTAGGACAGACCAAATTTATGCTTATTGTCAAGCATAATTATTAAAAGCACCCTACTGCTGCTAAGTTGCTTCAGTCATGTCCGACTCTGTTTGACCCCATAGACAGCAGCCCACTAGGCTCCCCTGTCCCTGGGATTCTCCAGGCAAGAATACTGGAGTGGGTTGCCATTTCTTTCTCCAATGCATGAAAGGGAAAAGTGAAAGTGAAGTCACTCAGTCGTGTCCGACTCTTAGCGACACCACTTACTGCAGCCTACCAGGCTCCTCCGTCCATGGGATTTTCCAGGCAAGAGTACTGGAGTGGAAAGCACCCTAGAAAGGGGATTTAAAAAGTCCTGTGATGGATGTGTCTTCCAGCCCTTCTCTGCTCTGTTCCCCCTCTGCGTCTATATCTCCCTTCTCATGCACATATACACATTCTTCTTCTTCATTTTCTCATCCCTGACCCAGGTTTGTTTCTCTTCAGGAGACATCTGGGTAAATTCCCCTGGCTGGGGATATTATAGGTGTCTGCTTGGCTTGTTCTGCATCTGTCTGGAATGTATTCTAAAGATTTGTGGTTTCCTCCAGTGTGTGTGCATGCTTAGTCACTCAGTTGTGTCCAACTCTTTGCGACCCTATGGAATGATCCGCTAGGCTCCTCTGTCCATGGGATTTTCCATGGCAAGAATACTGGAATGGGTTGCCATTTCTTCCTTCAGGGGATCTTCCCAACCCAGGGATCGAACCCGTGTCTCCTGTGTCTCCTGCATTGGCAGGTGGGTTCTTTACAGCTGAGCTACCTGGGAAGCCCACGGTTTCCTCCAGAGGCTATAGAAAAATACCTACCAATTTTCTGGTTTGCATTTTATAACTTAAAGGAAAGTGGGAATCTGTTCCAAAACAGGATGATTTGATGACAACATATGAAATCCCAACTGAATAGAAACTTGTCAAGGAAATTTGAAGATTACATTTTCGTTCCATTTTTTTTTCCCCATCTGAAATCTTTATTGTTGTAAAAAATCAGTACCCAGCTGGGAATCACAGTTCTATCTCCAGTTAGCCTTGTGATCATGGATGAATCTGCTACCCAGTTTAAGCTTTCCCTCAACACCCTCCCCCTAGCACAGTCCACTCCATTTCTCTGCTTCCTCTTATTTGCATATTGATTAGTAATTGTGACTACATTGTAATTTTGCAATTAGACTTTTCCAAAGAGTTGTTTGAAAAGACACGGGGACCTCTTTCATTTCCCTTTGCATCTCCAATGTCTAGAACAGTGTCTGGCACTGAATATTTGTAATGAACACATTTTTGTTAAATGGATAATTGAATGAAAAACCAGTGAGCCCTGCTTTTCACTTCTGTAACAGTGAGACAAGGTTCTCCTTGCGGTTTCTCAGGTTTTGTGATTTTTCTGAGGCTGCACAGCTGCCATATGATGAAACAGGACCAGCTGAGCTCAGAACTTGCCCATGGGACAGAGGGAGAGCCAGGCTCACTTACCTTCCCCACCCTGTTTCCTCTGCTTTCCGTCGATCTCCTCCTTTCCCCACCGAACTCCTCCTCACACACTTATCTTTTCCCTTCTCTGTATGCTGGTCCTCAGGGCGCCCTGGAATCTCCACAAGGTGCTCCCATCATGGCAGAACTCACGGTGGAGACGCGGGCCAGTGTGGACTGGCAGAAGCGCTGCTTGGCCCTAGAAACCCAGCTTTTCCGGTTCCGACTGCAGGCCAGCAAGATCAGAGAGCTGCTGGCCGACAAGGTGAGTCCTGGGGAGCAGGTAGTCTCTAAGATCCCTGAAGAAATCACTGTCAGAGAGGAGAGTTGGGGAAGGCCAACTTTCTTTTCATTTTTTGTTTTTTAGAGGTTTGATTGATTGGTTGATTGATTGTAATATATTTGACATATAACATTGTGTAATTCAAGGTGTACAACATGTTAATTTGATCCATTTATATATTATAATATGATCACCATTGCAGCAATAATTAGCTTGTCTATCATATTACATAATTATCATTTTAGTGGTTGGAATAATTACATTCTAGTCTCAGCAAGTTTGATGATTATAGCACAATGAAAAGTGAAAGTGTTAGTCACTCAGTCATGTCCAACTCTTTGAGACCCCATGGATTGTAGCCCGCCAGGCTCCTCTGTCCGTGGAATTTTCCAGGCAAGAATACTGGAGTGGGTAGCCATTCCCTTCTCCAGGGGATCTTCCCAACCCAGGGACCTAACCCAGGTCTCCTGCATTGCAGGTGGATTCTTTACCATTTGAGCCCCCAGGGAAGCCCTAGGGTACAATATTGTTGTCTATATTCATTATACTGTGGATTTGATCTCTAGGGCTTATTTAGTACCTGTTGCAGTATGGTGAACTTTTTAAAAAATTTTATTTCTAATTGGAAGATAATTGCTTTACAATATTGTGTTGGTTTCTGCCATACATCAACATGAATCAACCATAGGTATACATGTGTCCCCTCCCTTTTGAAAGGGCTTCTCCAATAGCTCAGTTGGTAAAGAATTCGCCTGCAATGCAGGAGACCACGGTTAAATTACAATCGGGAAGATCCACTGGAGAAGGGATAGGCTACCCACTGTAGTGTTCTTGGGCTTCCCTTTTGGCTCAGCTGGTAAAGAATCTGCCTGCAATGCGGGAGACCTGGGTTCGGTCCCTGGGTTGGGAAGATCCCCTGGAGAAGGGAAAGGCCACCCACTCCAGTATCCTGGCCTGGAGAATTCCATGGACTACAGTCCATGGGGTCACAAAGAGTCGAACACGACTGAGTGACTTTCACTTTCCCTCTTGAACCTCCCTACCACTTCCTACCCTATCCCACCCCTCTCCAAAATACGAAGGCAGCTCATACAGCTCAACACCAGAAAAACAACCCAATCAAAAAGTGGGCAGAAGACCTAAATAGACATTTCTCCAAAGAAGACATGCTGCTGCTGCTGCTGCTGTCGCCTCAGTCGTGTCCGACTCTGTGCGACCCCATAGACGGCAGCCCACCAGGCTCCCCTGTCCCTAGGATTCTCCAGGCAAGAACACTGGAGTGGGTTGCCATTTCCTTCTCCAGTGCATGAAAGTGAAAAGTGAAAGTGCAGTTACTCAGTCGTGTCCAACTCTTAGCAACCCCATGGACTGCAGCCTACCAGGCTCCTCCATCCATGGGATTTTCCAGGCAAGAGTACTGAGTGGGGTGCCATTGCCTTCTCCGAAAGAAGACATACAGACAACTAATAAACACATGAAAAGATGCTCAAATTGCTCATTAGTAGAGAAATGCAAATCAAAACTAGTAATACAAGGAAGGTGAACTTTTAATAAGGTGCTTCCCACACTCATAAAATAAATCCCAGGTAGGTTTTTTTTTTTCAAAGATCAAAATCTAAGCAGTTTACTAATCTGTCATCTGGCATTCTTTCCGACTCTGCTTCTCCCTGTAACACACCAAAGAAATGCTACAAATCTCCTTGGTCTTGGATCACTTCTTGAGTCATGGGTGTCTGCAGTGGAGGTTCTATTATTCCCCTAATACTTCTTTCTCAGAAGTATTACTCAGAAAGAAGTAATACTTCTTTCTCTCAGAGAAAGAAGATATTTTAGGAGAGTTGTTCCACATGTAGATGTATTTTTGATGTATCTGTGGGGAGGAAGGTGATCGCCACATCTTACTGCTCTGCCATCTTGAAGGTCCCCGCGATATTTTAGGAGAGGAGAATGGATATCCCCACCCTGCTGCTCACCCTCTGTTAAGAGTGTGAACTGTGGAAGGCAGCCTGCTTGCTGGTGACAAGGACCCAGGCTTTGGAGCCAGACTACCTGGCTCTGCCACTTTCTAGCTTTGTGACTGAGGGCAAGTCCCTTTACCTCTCAGGCAAGGACACAAATGTCTACCTACACAGGAAAAAGGAAAGTCCTTAGTGAAAACGAATATGTGATCCACAGTGACTGAATACTTGAGAGAATAGCCCACAGTGAGTGAGAGTCCATGTATGCAACAGACTGGACTCAATTCCGCCCCCCAAGAATTTCTAGTAACTGTTGTTCCAACTGTTCTAAGAACTGTGGGCAAGACACTATAAAGTCCATGAATTCAAAACTACTTGAGGGAATTCCCTGGCAGCCAGTGGTTAGGATTCCATACTTTCACTTCTGAGGACCCAGGTTCAGTCCCTGCTTGGGGAACTAAGATCCCACAAGCCAGTCAGTGTGCCCCCGCCCTCCCCAAAATAAAACTATTGAAGACATAATAAAGTGATTGAAAATATAAGACGAGGACAGGACATCATCCAAAAAGATCAGAAAGAGAACCAAATAGGACTGCTAGACATGGAAAATATTTGCACCGAAATGAAATACTCAGTGGCTAGATTAACATCAGATAAGGCGCCACGCGAGACAGGCCTCAGGAATGGAAAGATGGGCCTGAGGACATAACCCAGACTCGAGGGCAATGCAGAGAGATGAAGACACAGGCTAAGACGTGGATGCCAGAATGACAAGATCCTTTTTGAAGATTCCAGAAGTGGAGAAGAGAGGCATGACTTCAAGAGATAATGCCTTTAAAGTTTCCAAAGTTGATGAAAGACCTGAAGCCTGAGATTTAGGAAACAGGATGAGCCAGGCAGTACATGTGTTTAAAAAATCCATTCCTTTTCATGTGACATTCCAGACATAAGCAGCCTAGCTCTGCGGGGAGGCCTGCGCATGTTTGAAGGTGGTTCACCCTCATGACCACATTCCGGTCCCTTCCCTTTGAGAGCATGACCCAAAGGCTGCCTTCATTCCTTCCACTCACATCCCATTGGCCACTTATTCATGTGGTTATATCCCGCCACGGAGAAGATTGGAAAGTGTAGTCTTTATTCTAGATAACCATGTGCTCTGTTAAAAGTCAGAGCTTCTACCTATATGACAAATAGGGGGAGAAGAGAATGTGGGAAACAAATAGAAGTCTTTAAGTCTCAGTCACTTCAGTCGCTCAGTCATGTCTGACTCTGCGACCCCATGGACTGCACTACACTAGGCCTCCCTGTCCATCACCAACTCCCGGAGCTTGCTCAAACTCATGTCCATCAAGTCAGTGATGCCAGCCAACCATCTCATCCTCTGTCATCCCCTTCTCCTGCCTTCAATCTTTCCCAGCATCAGGATGTTTTCCAATGAGTCAGTTCTTTGCATCAGGTGGCCAAAGTATTGGAGTTTCAGCTTCAGCATCCGTCCTTCCAATGAATATTCAGGACTGATTTCCTTTAGGATTGACTGGTTTGATCTCTTTGCAGTCCAGGGGACTCTCAACACTACAGTCTTTTCCCAACACTACAGGTCGAAAGCATCAATTCTTCGGCGCTCAGCTTTCTTTATAGTCCAACTCTCACATCCATACATGACTACTGGAAAAAACATAGCTTTGACTAGACACACTTTGTTGGCAAAGTAATGTCTCTATTTTTAATAGCTGTCTAGGTTGGTCATAACTTTTCTTCCAAGGAGCAAGCGTCTTTTAATTTCATGGCTGCAATTACCATCTGCAGTGATTTTGGAGCCCAAGAAAATAAAGTCTGTCACTGTTTCCATTATTTCTCCATCTATTTGCCATAGAGTGATGGGACTGGATGCCACAATCTTAGTTTTTTGAATGTTGAGTTTTAAGCCAACTTCTTCACTCTCTTCTTTCACTTTCATTAAGAGGCTCTTTAGTTCCTCTTCACTTTCTGCCACAAGGGTGATGTCATCTGTGTCTAGAATAATAGAAATAACAAATAGAATGTATGACTTTCCAATCAGGAGAGTAGCTACTGGAAATGGAATAAAATCTATTAAATCCAGGCAGGGAAGAGAAACAGGAATATAGAAAATAAGGAGTAAATACAAAGCACAAAATGCAGCAGTTGAAATAAATCCATATACAACATTGTAACCAACTATACTTCAATTAAAAAAAATAAGGAATCCAAATATATTGGTCATAAATAGACCTATACAAGAATGTCTATTGCAGCATTGATGCATGAAAAGTTGAAAATATTCTAAATGTTTATCAACGTGATTGGGTAACTATGTTGAGTGCATTTGTGCAATGGAATACTACATTGCAGTTAAAAATGAGTCAAGTAAAGCTATATGTTTAAGATCAACAAATCTCAAAAACCAACACTGAACAAAAAGGATCAGAAGAATATGTATACAAAACTACAGTTTATATAAAGTATTAAACTTGCACAAAACAGTAATGTCTGTTGTTGAGGGGTGTTTACAAATGAGGTAAAAATGTAAACATAGTCAAGTGTAGGGTACATACGTACAAAGGAGAGGAGTAACACTGGAGAGAGGAACACTGGAAGCGTCAGCTGTCTGTAGAGGTTTATTTCATAAAAAGTCAGAAGCAGATCTGACAAAAATTAAGATTTGACAAAGATGAATAGTGGATACGTGTTTTTTTAAAAATTATTGTCTATACGTTTCTGTTGGCCTGAAACATTTCATGATAGAAAAATAAAGCGTTTTTAAATGCTTTCCTCCCCTATTCCCCAGTGGCCTTAAACACATTATAAATAAACATGTTCTTTTTCCACAGCCCCTTGGATCTGGGGAGGTTGAACTTCTATTGGGTTGGCTAAAAAGTTCACTCAGCATTTTCCATAAGATCTTGCGGAAAAACCCAAACGAACCCTTTGGCCAACAGAGTATAATATCAGCCCTTTCTTTTCTTCCAGACTTTATTTGCTAAGTAACCAGAATGCTCTCTAAGTACCAGTACTTATCATCTAAGCAACCAGAACGCTCTCCCATAAGACCTTGGGGGCTCAGGGTGGGACTTGAGTAAAGAAAGGAGAAGTATTTAGACTCAGGGCAGAAGAGCCTGGGGGTATAGGAGTGGAGAAGGGAGAGAAAGAAATCTTGACTAGGAATCATGGGCTGGAAGACTTAAGCAGGGTTAGGGCATTAGCCTGACATCGGACCTCTTGGCAGGAAACCTTAAGGCCATAAATACCGCGTTGCTCAATGTCAGGCCGCTCTTGTCATCTGCTGTCATTCCCCAAACCAGTAGGCCAGATTCTGCAATTCATTAGAGGTTTTCCCCAGTACATCAAGGTAAGATTCAGGTCCTAGGAAGAGATGACCCAGATTTCTCAGGAGAGCTCCTGCTGGGGCTGGGCCCTGGTCGCCATCCCTGTCCCTGCTCCCAGAACTTACTTCTTAGTTATCATCAGCACCCACCTGCACCGAGGTGAGCCAGGTCAGCTGGGTCCCTTTGCCCCACCCCCTCACCTGCCTGCCCCCTCCACTGCCACTGTTCCACACAGTTAGCCCACTAGCCCGCCCGCTCGTGGAGATGGCACTGCCTGGATGACTGATGGCCACTCACTCGCCGCTGGCAGTGGTGCAGGGCAAGCCGAGCCTGCGTGTCTCCCAGGGGACGGGCCCTGCCTGTGATCAGATGCCACCCGCTGGCTGCTAAGGCTTGGGAAGGAGCCCTCCTTCTTCCCCATCACACAGCCTGCTCATACCTGACTCCCTCTTTCAGAATTGTCATTTGACACATGAAATCGTTGTGCTGAAAACCAAATTTTTTTAAAAAAGAAAAAATGTCAAGGCTGCCAGATAATTCCTCACCTATTTTTTGGGCTCCAAAATCACTGCAGATGGTAACTGCAGCCATGAAATTAAAAGACACTTACTCCTTGGAAGGAAAGTTACGAACAACCTAGACAGCATATTAAAAAGCAGAGACATTACTTTGCTAACAAAGGTCTGTCTAGTCAAGGCTATGGTTTTTCCAGTGGTCATGTATGGATGTGAGAGTTGGACTATAAAGAAAGCTGAGCGCCGAAGAATTGATGCTTTTGAACTGTGGTGTTGGAGAAGACTCTTGAGAGTCCCTTGGACTGCAAGGAGATTCAACCAGTCCATCCTAAAGGAGATCAGTCCTGGGTGTCCACTGGAAGGACTGATGCTGAAGCTGAAACTCCAATCCTTTGGCCACCTGATATGAAGAGCTGACTCATTTGAAAAGACCCTGATGCTGGGAAAGATTGAGGGCAGGAGGAGAAGGAGACGACAGAGGATGAGATGGCTGGATAGCATCACTGACTCGATGGACATGAGTTTGGGTGGACTCCGGGAGTTGGTGATGGACAGGGAGGCCTGGCGTGCGGCGGTTCATGGGGTTGCAAAGAGTCAGACTGAGCGACTGAACTGTACTGAACTGAAGGGTGAGAGAGGGGAGGGAGCGGGAGGAGGGGAGACGGGAGGAGGGGAGACAGGTCTAGACCTTGTTTCTGCTGGGACGCCTCTCACGGTCTGCTGTGCCCTTGCCAGGGCCACCCATCCCGGGGGCCAGGTGAACTGTGGACTCACTTTCCGTCTGGCACAGGAGTCGAGAGAATGGCTCATGTTTTGGAGGTCGCGTCTTGTTCTGCTTCCGGGAGCCGTTTTTCCGGCTCTCTTGGTTGTGTTGAAGAAGTCACAGCTAATCTGATCAATCTAAAGTGAAGTGAAGTGAAGTCATCACTCAGTCGTATCCGACTCTTTGCGACCCTGTGGACTGTAGCCTACCAGGCTCCTCCTTCCGTGGGATTTCCCAGGCAAGAATATTGGAGTGGGTTTCATTTCCTTCTCCAGGGGATCTTCCCAACCCAGGGATTGAACCCAAGTCTCCCGTATTGCAGGCAGACCCTTTACCCTCTGAGCCACCAGGGAAGCCTAGATCAATCTAAAAGTTGATGCTGTCCTAAGAGCTGGATGTGTTAAAAGTCCCTTGGACTTTGTTCATTCTTGCCAACCTTGTGCCTCAGTTTTCCCTTCAGAAAAGTGGGAGGATGGCATCTATCTGCAATAGAGCTTCGTAGGAATTATCATGATGAGTACATGGCATCAATATGAGGACTAAAACGAGTTTAACATTTTTTTGTTTATTTACTCCCTCTCTGCTTCCAAAGGGGATTTGAGTGGATCTGTTAAAGAGAGGACTTTATGTAATAAAATATCCCACATTTTTTAGCTTGAATATTTTTAACCGAGGCAGGTCTTCCTGAGGCCTGTTCTGGTGGGTCTGTACGCACTTCCTCTTTTTCTAGAATCCCTTACTGGTTTCTCCAGCCAAGGTTTTGAAATACAGTAACTCAGTTTTATATTTATATACCAAAAATTTGTACTTCAGGATTTTTTTTTTTTTTTTGAGTGTATCAATGGTTCCGTTCAGTCCCTTAAACAAAGGAACAATGACTATTGCTCTTCCCCACTCTGACCAAGGATTATACAGAGGCAGCGATTCAGTTTAGGCACCAGCTTGACAGAGCAAGATAGTTCACAGAACCCAGAAAAACATCCTTATATACTTCAGAATTTGTGAGAAGGCCGATACTGTTATATAAAAGGAGAACACTAGGGCTAATTAGGACTAGTTGGAAATAAAGTCTGCATAAAGTCATCACAGAATCAGCCTTAGCAGATTTCCTTGCTGATAGATCCGATTTGCCTTCTAGAACTTTTATTCACTATGTTTAAGGGTGTGCATGCATGTGCGTGTGAGTGTAGAGAATTTTTTTTATTCTCCTAACCCCCATTTTTTAATAAGGCCCACTATAATGTTTCCCAGGAACTGTAGTCTTGCTAGAGCTTTGTACTCCTATAAAGTCATTTGAGAAGAGTCCTGTACTGATGGGGGCTTGGCCCTGGGATGTTTGCATCCCCAAAGGAGTCAGTTAGCTTTGCTTTGCATTCTGTAGCTGGTCTAGCGTTTTTCAGAGAGTGGTCTGTGGACCACCCGCATCAGGATCACCTGGGGTTTTCTTTTCAAGCACATTCCTGGGTTCATGCCTCAGACGTGCTAAATAAAAACCTCTGTGGGCACAACGCAGGGATCTGTAACAAGATCCGTGTGGATGACTGTGCCCCTGAGGGTGTGAAATCTACTGCCACAAACTCCTGCCCCGAACATGTCCTGGGCCCCATTCAGCCATCCTTCTAGCCTTGAGCCCTGTGCGCCTCAGAGGGACTTTTGGGCTGGGTGGGGCCATTGGACCCACAGACAAGACTTAGGAGTCCCTTCTTTCCTGCCTCTTCTGCACTCGGACACCAGGGCAGCCCCACAGTTGTGTGTTTTATATATATGGGAATAAGAATATGATTTCAGTTGAACACAGGATTTGATATTAAAAAACAAAAAGCTGAGAATCAAGGTCTTTGATGACAACACAGTTAGAACCATTTAATAGCTAGCACTGGGGGTTGTAATTTCAAAGGCTTAACTAATTTTCTATGAATGCAGAAGTTAACTAAGCTTCTATGAACTCAGTGGGAGGGTTCTGGGGAGGATTCAAGGAATGTGCTGTATAGCTAGAGGAGGAAGCCAGGTGTCGCCAGAAGAAAAGGTAATTGTCGCGTGTCCAGGTCTCCTGAGTTTTCAGGAGAAGCTGAGAATCGGGGATTGCATTTTGGAGTCTGGGTTTTTGCAGGACGTGAAATTTGGATGTGAGGGCAGCGGTAGCTGAGGGTATAATAGACTAAGCCAGTCCTCTGGAGTTTGAATCCTGGCTCTGCCTCCTGGCTGTGTGACCTTAGGCAAGACCTGCCTCCTAGGATTGGGATGAAGATGGAATGAGTTGATACATTGAAAGTGCTTTAGCCAGTGCCAGACACATACAAGTGGCCTTGTTTAGATATATCTGTGTTGGCTAAATGCCCACAACATGGTAGGTCTTACACGATGCTCTGTAGGCTAATAGCCCTGACTTAAAGCCTTTCTTTCTGTAGATGGATCATAAGCAGCATGACCAGGTAATTTATCATGTAAACCAGGAGACTTTGGAGAGAGAAAGGAAGGCTCTATTACTCATTATTCTGGAGGACAGGTGACCACAGGACTGTCCCAGGGAAACTGGTCTGCCTGGTCCTAAGCCCCATCTTTGGTTGTGAAAATCCAGCAAGTAGCTTATATCTGCAAACTGCTCGGGAAGTGCCAGGTTATGCACGTGAGCTGGCCGTGAGGCATCTCCTGTGATCTTCACCACAACCCTAGGAGGTGGACATTCGTTACTGTTTTTTCTACTGGTGAGAAAACTGAGGCTCAGAGAGGTTAAGGAATTTATAAGTCACACTGTGGTGGGGCCAGCCGGGCTCCAGAGCCTTATTGCTTACCGGTACCATTCTCTTCAGAGGGTGTGATGCAGTGGTAAGAACGTTGAGCCCTTTTCAGAGGGATAGCTGAGATCAGCCTGGCGAGGCTCCGGGCTTGAACCACTGCTCAGCACGCAGGTCTGTCCTGGGAGCACAGGAGGGTGCCTGCTGCCTTGGGGCCAGTATTTCACAGCACCAAAAGGAGCTGTGGACATGGGGATTAAATACCAGGTTAGTGCCAAGAACCTTTCATCGGGTCACTGCAGCCCATTCTAGGATGGCTTACGAGTCTCATGTGTAAGTCGAAGCTGGTGAAAGTGGATCCTGCCTAAAAGCCAGCCGCCCAAACCTGACGCCACCTTGGCTAGCGTGTCACCCAGACTAAAAGGATAGCTGAGGACTCAGTCCTAGGGAACCCTCTGAAAGGAGAAACAGAACCCAAATAAGGGGGCCTGCCTGTATCACCTTTTCAGATCTCCCAGTGTGGCCCTTTGAGTGAGTGCAGGGGACAATCTGCCGTCATGAATTGTGTCGATCCTGGAATTAAGAGTTTGAAAACTCCAAAATCGACACTCAGGTATAGGCACAGTTGGGAGTGTTCCCGTAGCAATGGAGAAAATGTGTTTTCATAAAAATGGAGGGAAACATGATGTTAAAGATATTCTCTTCAGACAAGGATGGCAGGATGTTGGTAATTGTTGGAGCACAGTCATGGATACATAGATGGTCTTTTATACTCTTCTCTTTTAAAAAACTACCGGATGTGCCAAATGGTTTCAATGTTCAGAAATTTGTTTTAGAGACAAGAGAGTGCCCCAGCATAAAGGTGAATACAGACTGCTTTTAGCTTTGAGTCTCAAGTGCCCTTGCCTAGGAGATAAAAATGGCTGGAGGGTGGGTGGTGAGGAGGACCACGTGGCAGTCAGGCCAAGGCTGGGAGAAGACCCTAGGTTCCCAGGGGCGCCTTCCTTCCCATCTGCTTCAGTGATAGCTTACCCTAAAGGATATCTGACATTAAAAATTTAGGGGGTAGAATGCTCAAACATCGTTAATAACAGAGTGATTTATGGCTCTGACCTGTGTCATTGATCACTCTTGACCCAAATGGAAATGCCCAAGTGGGAGGTAAGACTCAAATGCATCTTCTTCTTCCCTCTACCGTGGTTTCTTTACTGTGTAAGGTCACGGATATGAGTGATCATTTCTTATGGAAATCATATGTCTTCTGAGCTACAGAGCAGATGTCAGATCTAAATGAAGGTGAATCTAGGAAACTTGTCAAGAATCTAAAGCCTTCCCAATCAGTGTTTCATTGTGTTCTTAAAAATTAAATGCTCCTAGTAATTGTATTAGTTAGAGGTGTTCCTGATGTGGGCAGAAATTTCAACCCTGGCTAGCTTAAATAGGGCATTTATTGGGAAGGTCCTGGGACATATCACAGAACTGAAGGACTTAGCTGATAATCATGACTTGGTAAAGTTTGTGCATGATCTCTGGTGCAGTCCCCTGACTCTCATCTCTGGCCTCTTAATCCCACATTTCGGCTTTCTGGGGAGAGAGAACCTGATTTGCTCCTGGAAGAGTCAGTTCTGGTGCCCAAGGGGGAAGGGTTATATAGTACTAACGTGGTCACTGGGTTATGTGTCAACCACCACCCCACCCCTCCACCAAGTAGAATGTTTTTTTGCACTATGCAACCATGCCTATCACCATAAGATTGGTTTATTCTATGCTGTTACCTCCCCTGTAGCTACGATGTCCCAAGGACTGTTTGATTTTGGAAAGGCCATCTGGCTATAATTGATGCCTGAGTCTGGCCAGAACAAACCCAGTGTCTCAGGCTTGAGTCAAGAGGTTCCATCATGATTATTAAACCCAGGAGAGGAAGGAAAGAGGAGATGCAGACATCCTTGGACTGAGCACAGGAATGCTTATCACAGATGGTCCTGTCTGTTGGGAACCCAGGGAGCATTTTTGTCCCCTGGGTTGTAAATCTTGAGGTTTTATTTGGTATCCTCTGTCCTTTCAAAGGGAACATGTACTGAAAACATCTGTCTCTCCCCAACTCCAAGGAGGAAAAAATGGATGAGGGAAGGTGGTCCTGAGAGCAGTTTCTCCAGGCTCTCTAACTTGAACCGCTCCTGGGTAACCCTCCTTTCACTGCCTGGCACCAGACCGGGGGACTTCTTTTCTTTTCCATCCTTCAATCAAAGCCTGAAGGCAGAATTTCACCTAGGCAGAAGAGAGATTGGGAAAGAGAGAAAATTAATTGCTCAGTTCACTGGTAAATATCGAGCCAGGGTCCATGCTAGATGCAGAAAGTTGAGTAGCCAGAGAAAAGGCCAAATCTGCAGAGATAAGGTGGGCGAGGACTGGACCAGCGCTTGGGACGTGAGGCCTGTCCAGTCGCACGGAGGACACACCTGGGACATGACGCCTCTAGTATGGTTTTCCTGCAGACCTGTTGCCCTGAGACAAGGCATGGTAGGGGAAGCAGGAGTTGACTCAACTAGGCCCTGGCGTCTGGTTGGAGAATGGAATGTGTGACTGTGCTGTGCTTCCGCAGGGCCTTTATGTGATGGCGTGTGGTTTTGGCAGTGCCCTCTGAGCCCTGACCAGGGGGATGGTGGGAGCTGAAATCCACTCCACTCGGTAGGCTGTAAGCTCGAGAAGTGGCAGAGATGCCCCCACTGCTCCTGAGCTGCTCCTTAGGCTTTAACTTAGATCTGTTCCCTGATGAGCTTCTGTGTGTAAGAGCATTGGTCCCTTTCCTTGGGCCAGTTGGCATGAGATTCAAGAATTGCTGTGATCCTCAGACCTCTATGGGAAGCAAGAAAGAATTTTTAAGAAATGTGTCTTAAACCTCTATTTAAGATTAAAACAATCAAGAAGGGGATATCCATGAATGCCATTTGCAGTCAGAGGCATCCTGAGAGAAGGAGAGTAAGTCTTTGTCCCCAGCCATTGAGCCGTTCCCAGTGGGAGGGAACATCCTCATCCTGATGATGGGGGCTCACGTGGGAGCAGGGTCCATGTCAGACACGTAGCGAGCAGTGGCGGGGCACTGCCTGCAGCCCGCTGCTGTGGGGAGGACGGCCTGGGAGAGGAGCCTGAAGGCAAGAGTTGGGCGAGGACGCCCCAGGAAGAGATGGTGGCACTGCTGCCCCTTCCCAGGGCCCCCAGAGGGAGAAAGACCTCAAGTTTTCTCACTCACCGTAGAGAGGACAGCACCTCTGGGCTCCTTACCTGCCCCAGGCTTCAGGGCTACCTGAGGGTGAAACAGGAGAGTGGAAAAGGTGGCTTAACACTCAACATTCAAAAAACAAAGATCATGGCATCTGGTCCCATCACTTCATGGCAAACAGATGGGGAAAAAGTAGAAACAGTGGCAGATTTTATTTTCTTGGGCTCCAAAATCATTGCAGATGGTGACTGCAGCCATGAAATTAAAAGATATTTGATCCTTGGAAGGAAAGCTATGACAAAACTAGGCAGTGTATTAAAAAGCAGAGACAGCATTTTGCCAACAAAGGTCCATCCAGTCAAAGCTATGGTTTTTCCAGTAGTCATGTAAGATGTGAGAGTTGGACCATAAAGAAGGCTGAACACCTAAGAATTGGCGCTTTCGAACTGTGGTGCTGGAGAAGACTCTTGAGAGTCCTTTGGACAGCAAGGAGATCAAATGAGTCAATCCTAAAGGAAATCAACCCTGAATATTTATTGGAAGGACTGATGCTGAAGCTGAAGCTCCAGTACTTTGACCACCTGGTGTGAAGAGCTGACTCATTGAAAAAGACCCTGATGCTGGGAAAGGTTGAAGGCAAAAGGAAAAGAGGGCTGCGAAGGATGAGATGGTGAGATAGCATCACCGACTCAACAGACATGAATTTGAGCAAAGTCTGGGAGATAGTGAAGGACAGGGAAGCCTGGCGTGCTACAGTCCATGGGGTTGCAAAGCGTCAGACACAACTGAGTGACGGAACAACAACCAGGGCTGCCATGGACATCTTTACCCTGATATTCTTGAGCCTCTTGCAAGGAGTAGTTTAAGCCGGCCTGTGTGTAGCGTCTGCAGAATTCACATGTGTTGCCTTGATGCCATGTTCATAGCAGGGACGCCGCAGTTATATCTCGTTTTCTCTCTGGCTGAGCAGATGCAGGAGCTGGAGCAGAGGCTGCTGGACGCAGAGCAGAGAGCAGAGAACGCGGAGACCCAGGTAATGGGGAGGAGACGGTGGGAGTGTGCAGGGAGAATGACCTTTCCTGACCCTTCCCATGGACACTCATGGACACATCACACCAATGTGGTCTGCCCCAGAGAGACCTGCTTCTTACTGGGACGAGGAAAACCAGCAGTCATGTGTTAGACCTTCTGAACAAATAAAGGTGCCTGGGGCTTTCTATGGGCATGAGGGAATCTCAGGTAAGGGTTAGGGCAGTGAGCAGATGCGTGGCATAGTCCAAATAGGCTGGGTTATGCTGAGGTAACCTGTGGAGTCTGACATGTCCACAGTTTATCATATTTAGTTCTCATTCATGATACCTCTACTGAGGGTCAGCCAGGGATTCTGCTTCACACAGTGATCTGGGGATCCAGGTGAATAGAGTTCCCCATCTTCCGGCTGAATCAGCTAGCACATGCAGTCTTCTTGGTTGCCATGGCAGGGAAAGAGAGCTGGGTGCTTGTGCACCAGCTCGTAAATACTCCAGCCCAGAAATAATGCATCGTTCCACTCCGACCCATTGACTTCATGACTTCCACGGCCACCTAACTATAAGATGGCTGAGAAGTATTAGGAAGTTCATGAAGATTCAATGAGCAGCAAATGCGTCTGTCACAGTGAGGTTGGAGCATTTCCTCTCCAGGACTTTTTGTCCTGTCCAGCTTGTCCTTACTGGGGCCCCCAGAGTTAGATGGCCCTACACCTGGCTATTCCTTCCTCGTCAATTCCTTCTTTTTCCCAGATGAGGCTTCATAAATGGTCACTGAATTAATTGGCTCCCATTGCCCTGGGTAAGAACTCTGCCTTGGAGTCACAAGCTGGGGCATCAGGAAGCATCCCATCCCATGTCAGTGGCATTGCATCCCCACCCTATGATATAATTGGTACTTTCCAGGTGGGTGTGATGGAAGAGAAGGTGAAATTGTCCAATCTGATGAATGTGGACTCAGCAGGCAGCCTGCACCGGAAGTACCAAGAGTTGCTGAAAGCCATGCAGGGCAAAGATGAGCTCATCAGCGAGCTGGAGGCACAGCTGGAGAAGCAGGTAAGTACTAGCGCCCTTTGCAGCAGCTGGAGCAGCTGCCCACAGCCCCTGAGCAGAGCCCCTCTGCTTCAGCCTCTGGTGGCAGGGGCTCACTCCCTCACCAGGCTGTTCATCCGCATGGAGATGTAATTATTGGAAGGGGAATGAGGAGCCAGGCAGGGGATGTGGTGGGAAACGGAATTGGAGGCTGACTCATCTGGGTTGAATCCCATCTTTAGCACCTGTGACCAGATGACTTAAATTGCTGATTTTCTTTTTATACATCTGTAATATAGGGGTTGTAATATGTCATAGGGCTGTCGGCAGAATGAACTCAGGGAGTCAGGGTACAGTGTCAGACACGAGGTTGGTGTTTGGTCAGGAGAGCTTTTCCTTCTCCACCACGTGCCCTGCCAACCTGTGGGACATGTAGTATTTGGAGCAGCACAGAGCCAGACTGTCAGCCTCAGCTGGCCGAAGTCTCTCAATGCACCTGAGTAGGCAGAGACCAAGGTTGCTGCCTCCTCTGAAAAGCGCATGGAACTCAGGAGAGGCCAGTGCCCAGTGTTGCAGCCAGTCAGCACCTTTGTTCTGGAGAGGACATCTGGGACACCCCCCGCCACCAGTCCCATACACCCAGCTTCCCCGTCGTGATCTCATTAACATCATCCTAATTCTGTCCCTCCCCTCTGCCATTGGTCTTACCTACCCAGCTTTTCCCTGGTGCCAGAGCTTCATTGTTTCCAACAAAAAAAAAAACTTCATAGCTTGGCCAGACAACTTGCAATTTTCCACATGTGTACTGTCTATGGAACTCCCAGCTGATCCTGCTAATGCCTTCCCACTGTCACAGGTACATTCGTAACCATTCGCCAGTAGTCACTGAACATTTCCGCTTTTACCTGCCACAGTGTGGGGCACCGTGTCTTCCTGAAAAATCATGGGAAAGTATAATATTGACACATGGAATCTTTCGTCAATTTCCCATTGATTTTAGGTGCCTGTCTTCTCTTTGGGGCTTGCCAGGTGGCACTGGTGGTAAAGAACTCGTCCGCCAGTGCAGGAGACATAAGAGACATGGGTTCAATCCCTGAGTTCGGAAGACTTCTGGAGGAGGGCATGGCAATCTACTCTGATATTCTTGCCTGGAGAATCCCCTGGACAGAGGAGCCTGGTGGGCTACAGTCCATGGGGTCGCAGAGTCAGACATAATTGAAGCGACTTAGCACGCATGCACATTTCTCTTCTGAGTGGTCCATAGTTAAAAGTGGCAGCATCTGGCATGGGTGGGCAAAATGCGTCCTGCTAAAGCTGAGGTCAAGAAAAAAATCCTTTCACGGTAATACTAGGACCAGATCAGAATAGGAAAAATGCTGTTCTGCAAGTCAGTAGACCTGGTTTTAGTCCCAGCCAGGCCATAAACTAACAGAGGCAAGTCATTTCACCCTCTGGGCCTCAGTTTCCATAGCCACATAAAGATCAGGTTATCAGGCTAGGTTGGGTTGGCAAATTTTTTCTGTAGAGGGCCAAGTAGTAAATATTTTTGGCTTTGCAGGCCACATGGTCATTGTTGCAACTACCCAACTCTGCTGCTGTGGCCTGGAAGCAGCCTTGGATAACACGGAAATGAATGGGCAGGGCTGTTTGGGGAAGGCCCAGGTGGAAGACTGGATTTGGCCTGTGGCCAGTATGCAAACCTCCAGGGGCTCCCCAACCTCCAGCATCTAGTGCCTGATGATCTGAAGTGGAGCTACTGTAATAATAATAGAAATAATGCCCACAATAAAGTGCTTAAATTATCCCCAAACCATCCCTCCCATCCACTTACCCCAGTCCGTGGAAAAATTGTCTTCCACGAAACTGGTCCCTGGTGCCAAAAAGGTTGGGGACCACTGCACTAGAAAAGCTTACCAGTTCTCCAGCTCTGAAATACTGAGTCAGACATATTCATAGCCCCATCTCATTTCCACCAACCCTCTTGTTTGGGGCTTACATCCATCATCTTATAGTTTCGAGGCCGTTTTCCCCTAGAAGGGTAACCAAAGTCGTTCCAGGTGGTCTCCGAACGGCTGAGAAGACACCAGTTGTCTCCATGCTCTTTAGAGCAGGGAACTCGTTCTGGAACGGGTTATCACCTGCTCCTCAGGCGCTGTGCTGTGCACATTCTGTCCCTTCATCCTCAATATGACCCGGAAGGGAGATGTGTCATTGCCCATTTTAGAGATGACATCACCAGGGGATGATGGAGCCTGCGCAGTGCCCAGCAGCAAATCAGCCTCAGAGGCAGAGGCAGATCCCCACAGCCTGTATTTTGTTCTTCCCTAGGCTGCTGTTCTTCAGATGCAAACCTCACTTTTCACTTTATAGTGGTCCCTCTGTATCCACAAGGGACTGGTTGCAGGACGCTACACAGATAACAAGATCCACGGATGCTGGAGTTCATTATATAAAAGGGCGGAGTACCCTTTTATATAGAAAAGGGTATATAAAGATCCTCCACATCTGTGGAATCAGGTCTGTGGTTGGTTGAATCTGTGGATGCCAACCCCACCAGTAGGAAGAGCCGACTGTACTCCACTCTTTTATCTGATGACTTGAGCACCCACGGATCTTGGTATCTGCAGGGTGTCCTGAAACCAGTATCCCGGTACATACCGAGGGATCACTGTATACTATTGATTATTTTGAGGGAATTGCACTCATGTGCTAATTTACCTTTATTTTTTGAGTTTTAACTGTAAAGGTAATACATGCTTATGGTAAAAAATACAAATGGACCAGAAGGATATAAAATGACAGCATTTTTCCCTCTGGCATCATCCTTCATTTCCATTCCTCACCACTAATCACTGTTCTTTGCGACCATTTCCTGTGTATCAGAGCACAGCGTTCCATTTTCATTTTGTTTATTCAGCCAAACCCTTATTTGTGGACTCTTAGAGGTTATTTCCAGTTTTGAGGGGTTTTTTGTTTTGTTGCTTTATCCAATAACAATGCAACTAATGATTCCTAAGCATTAGATTTGTTAGATCAATAGTATGGACATGTAAAATGTTGACAAATACTATCAAGTGTTTCCCCCAAAAGGCTTTGCCAGGATGTAGGAGGTGAGCTGTTTTCCAACGCCCTTGATAATTTGGGGTTATGTCACTTTTAGGTTGTGTTAGTCTATTCACTTTAATCTGCATTGTTAAAATTATAATTAAGATTGCGCAGCTTTTCATGGGTTTCTTTACCTTAATTTTGCTGTTATCTCCTATTCATATCCTTTGCATAATTTATTGGTTTGATCATTTCAAATTATCCCCTTTGTATGTAAATCATTTGTGTTGCAAATCATCCCCCAGTTGGGTTTTTTTTTGGGGGGAGCTGTATGTTGGGTCCTCGTTGCTGTGCGGGCTTTTCTCTAGTTATGGCGAGCCGGGGCTCCTCTCTAGTTACAAGCACGGGTTTCTCATTGCAGTGGCTTCTCTTGTTGCAGAGTGTGGGCTCCAGACCACGTGAGCTTCAGTAGTTGTAGCTCCTAGGCTATAGAGTCCAGGCTTAATGGCTGTGGTGCACTGGCTTAGCTTAGTTCTTCCATGGCATGTGGGATCTTCTCAGACCAGAGATCTAACCTGTGTCTCCTGCATTGGCAGGTGGATTCTTTACCACTGAGCCACTAGGGAAGCCATCCAGTTAGTCTTTTAATTTTGTTTAAGGGCATCTTTTTTTGGTTGTATAGTAATTTATAGTGATGATGTAGATTTATTAGTCTTTTCCTTCATGACTATTTGGGATTTGTATTTGTAGTATGCTTAGGAAGGCCTTTCTCACTTTAGAATATTTTCGAAAAATTCATAAATGAATGTGTCTTCTGTACTGGCTCACCTCCATCCTGTCCGGTAATATTTCTTCTCAGGGCCTGCCACCTCCATTTATTCACTAAACCAGGGACTGCCATGACTAACTAAAGGCCCTTTCCGTCTTGCAGAAGCAGATGAGAGCGGAAGAGGCAAAAGTTGTTCAAGAAAAAGCTGCAAAGATCAAGGAATGGGTGACACTGAAATTAGCAGAAGTGAGTTAAAAGCTGGTCTGGGAACACCTGGGAGGGACTTGTGTGGGGTTGCTCTGGTCCCCCTGTGTGTTTCTGCCTCCATCTGTATTTGGGGTCTTGCCTGCCTTTCATTTTGTTAACCATTTGTCCCCCACTCAGCTTAGATGTGGAGACACTTCACTTTCCCCTTCCTGTTGTTAGGGTTGGGTTTCCTGAGAGCTTCTGGCTAGCTTTGTGTCTGGGGAGAAGGAAGGATTTTCCCTTCTGAGAAATCCCATCAGTTTCCCTCAGAGAAGCACATATGGTCCTTACCATCCACCCTCTGTCCTTGCCATTCTTTTTAACTTTTTTTTTTTTGATGGTCACATATACATAAAGTGTACCATTTGAGCTGTGTTTAAAGTGTACAAATGCAGTGGAATTAAGTACATTCACAGTGATGTGTACCCATCACCACTATTTCCAAAACTCTTCATCACCCCAGACAGAAACTCTGTACCATTAATCACTAACTCCCTATTGTCTCCATTCTACTTCCACCTCTGTCCATCTCCTTTCATAGTTTCATCACTTGCTACAGCTTTATTTAGGAAACTCAGGACTAGAAGCTATAGCACTGTGGAAAAAAGAAAAAAGCTCTAAACAAAAGGAAAGGGAATTAACGTTTGGAGAGGAGCGAACACTCATCATGGCTTCCTCTTTCCTGACACAAGTGACCCACACCTGCGGGAGGTAGCTGCTCATTTTGCCTCTTGTCCCTTCTGTGGGTGCACAACTCAGGTCACCTGCTAGACTATAAGTCCTTGGGGACAGAGCTGACGCCTGTTACTCCATCTTCCACAGCCCTGACCTCTTGCTAAAAGAAGCTCAATAAAAGTGTGTTGGCTTTCATTTCCAAGAAAATGCAGCCATTCTGAGGCTGGATCTCATGAATGGTGTGTTGAGCAAAAGAAGCCAGATAGAAGTCCACCGCGAAAAGTTCTATTTACATAAATTTCTAATGGGTACAACTACATGAATGAGCGTAGGGATGCATACTTAGACGGTAGAACGCAGAAAGCAAGGAAATGAGTCTTAGAGACTCAGAAGACTTGTCTCCTCCGTGGGCGGGGAGGACGGTGCGACTGGGGAGGGATGAGTCTCGGTTGCCTGGGGTGCTGGCAGATTCCTCTCTCTTAACCTGTGTGGTGGTCACATGACTGTTTATTTCAGTCATTTGTTAAGATATTCATTGGTGTGGAATGCGTTTTTTGTGTTATATTTCACCATTATTTGGAAAGGTTAAAACAACCTAGAAAAAGAAAGCCCGAGGACTCCCAAATGGAATCTTATCCCAACCAAAACCAGGGAGCCCAGAGGGAAGGCAGAGGTCAGGGCTCCCAGAAGAGTCATCAGTGGATTGGGTTAAGGGCACCATGGGTTCTTTTTTGAGGATTTGATCTTGGAGAAGGATTTTAATCTCGTTTTGAATTATTTGTCTAAACCTGTAGGCTTGAGTATTCTAAATCTTCATTTTTCTTTAGCTTGAGATGGAGAATCAGCACCTGAAAAGCTGTAATCAGCACCTGGTGGAGCAGGTGGGAGCCCTTCAACGTGCAGTGGAAGGTAAATGGGCCAGCCTGTGTGGGGACTGGGGAGTAGGGTGTGTGTGGAGGGCGTGGGGGTGCTTGTATATGTGGGGGGTACTGGCTGAATTGGGGGAGCTCTTAATATGCCTATATTTGTCCCAACCACAGCTCTTCAGATGTCACCTTCGGGGAAGCTGCTGGTGGCCCCCCAGGGAACCACAGAGCGGGAGTCTGTCCCTTCGGGACCAGGGACCCAGCCAGCGGGGCAGGACAGTGGTCCTCTGGCCCGGGGTGCCCTGAAGGCAGCTATCCCTGCACCTTCTCCAGGTGCCCTGCAGAGCAAGGACTCTGTTCCTAAAGCAGGAAGCCCCATGGAGGATTCTAGTTCCCAGACAGTCCACCCTGGAGCAACATCAGAGGCCAAGACCCTTCCACTTCATCTGGGAAGACAGGGCTCTCCTGGCCAGCTGTGCCTGAGGCCTCGTACCCCCAGGCATGCTCTGGCTTCCTGGGGTGAGGGCCTGGTCACTGCTCAGGGAGGGACGCTCCCTCGGACGAAGACTTCTGCCAAGGAAGGTGGCCCCGGCTGTAGCCTGACCCTGCCAAAGGCCCGGGCTCCCAGCACCCTCCGGGACAGCATCCAGCTGGCCAAGCGGCACCACAGCCAGCCTCAGGCAGGCCCTGGGCACTTCAGCCATGTGGTGCGCATTGAGGTGGGGACCCTCTCAGCCTTCCACCCCCACAGCCTTCCCAAGGGGGTGGTCAGAGCCAAGCCCTGGGAGGAACCAGAGAAGATGGAGATGGAAGAACAACCCCCTGTAGGGGAGAAGGAGGCCCAAGGAACAGAGCTGGAGGAAGTGGATTTGGAGAACAAACCACCCACACCCCCCTTGCACCGCTTTCCATCCTGGGTAAGAAGCTCCCTCAGGGACAGGACAGAGGGGCCTGGCTGATGATATGACCACTTTTGTGGTGCCCAGACCACCCCACCCACAAGGGGTGGAGCAAAGATTTCTGATGATCAGATGGTGGCTGGCTGTTTCCTGAACTTGGGCCACAGCCAAGCTGCATGCCTGTTTTCTCTTGTAATCTTTGTGAGTCTCCAAGGAGGCTCAGTGTGGTGGCTAAGAGCACCTAGGATCAAACAAGAAGGACTGAATCACTAGCTCTGTGAGTTAGCATGAGCTGCTGAACGTCTGTGCCTCAGTTCCCCTCTCTATAAAATGGGGATAGTAGTACCTGCTTTACAGGGTTGCCCTGAGGATTCAATGTGTTAATGTGTATTTGATGAGTAGGTGCAGCAGTGGCTCACAGCAAGGGGAGAGGTTGTTGGAAACAGGGCAGGGGCCAAGAGAGGTTAGAATACCACCAGAACCATCCCTCGTCTTGTTCACTGCTGCTGCTGCTGCTAAGTCGCTTCAGTCGTGTCCGACTCTGTGCGACCCCATAGACGGCAGCCCACCAGGCTCCCCTGTCCCTGGGATTCTCCAGGCAAGAACACTGGAGTGGGTTGCCATTTCCTTCTCCAATGCATGTAAGTGAAAAGTCAAAGTGAAGTCACTCAGTCGCGTCCGACTCCTATCGACCCCATGGACTGCAGCCTACCAGGCTCCTCCATCCATGGGATTTTCCAGGCAAGAGTACTGGAGTGGGGTGCCATTGCCTTCTCCTCCTCTGGTTCACTGCCATCTTGTAAATCCAGATGCTTTGGAGTGCTAAAGCCGAGGTGGGCAGTGAGGGAGCTTTCGGCAGGAGGGCTCAGCTCCTTCCGTCCGTGAGATAGGATCACCCTTGTCATTTTTTTTCTAAGTCGCTTTAGTCGTGTCCGACTCTGTGTGATCCCATGACGGCAGCCCACCAGGCTCTGCCGACGCTGGGATTCTCCCGGCAAGAGTACTAGAGTGGGCTTGTCACTTTAGGGAACCATAATGGCCAGAAAACCCAACGTCTCTTCTTGGGTGGGGCCAGCTGGGCAGTAACCACATGGGAAAAATTGAGACTGAAAACTGCGGGAAGGCCGTTTCTCAATCTGAGGGAGTCAGATGGACTGATTTGCTGATTTAGAGTTCCTTTTTCTGATAGTCTGCAAAATAACCTTGTGAGTTAGGCATCGTGGGCTGTGTGCTCAGTTGGCTCAGTCGTGTCCCACTCTTTGCAACCCCATGGACTGTAGCCCACCAGGCTCCTCTGTCCATGGGATTCTCCAGGCAGGAATACTGGAGTGGGTTGCTATTTGCTCCTCCGGGGGATCTTCCTGACCCAGGAATCAAACCCACGTCTCCTGTGTCTCCTTCATTGGCAGGTGGGTTCTTTACCACCACTGCCATCTGGGAAGTCTGAGTTAGGCATCAGGTAACCTTCTGTGAAACACTCTTGCATTTGTTTAACCTAAATCCCACAAGTTTCACTTTCTGTCTGTGAAGTCAGAGGCCTATCTGTAGTTGAATTCCACAACTATTCCTGGCAGGAATAATCTCTTTTATGCCTGATTTTACCACTTGGACCCAGTTTATCTGCCCTACATAAGCAGAGAATTCCCTGCCGCAGCCCAGTGCCACCCCCGCCCCGTAATCCCTCCTTGCTGCCCATCACTTCCCTTCCCTTGCCTGCAGGTACCGCAGGCTCTCATTCCAGCCCTTGCCAGCTCATTCCTCCCTCTCCCACGTGCCCCAGCACTGCCACTCCTCTCTGGAGTGGCCTTGATGTAGCATCCACCCCGCTTCCTAGCCCAACCCCAAGAACCAGGCCAACAACCTTTCCCAGTCCCTGTGCCTCACATGTCACCTGAAGGGGCCTTTGTTTTCCCTTTACTTTGAGTGGAAAAGAGATATGGAAAAGGACTTCTGGGTTGTTTGGGAGGGATCCAAACCCTAAGGAAAGCTCCCCAGGCCTGTGGGCCTGCTTCAGAACCAGGGAACCCTGAGGGGCAAGGGAAGAGTTGGGGTGGGCATTCCTGTTGTCTTCTGTGGTGGGGTTCAGGAGTCTGAGTGAGCTAGGACTTTGAGCTTAAAGCCTAACCAAGATATGACATTGTTGCCGTAGGGAAAAACGATGTCTCAGTTTTCTAACAACTGGCTTACAAAAGGGCACGTCCTTGCCATGGGACTCTCACCTCATCATTGTCAGTGCCCCAACTTCTAGGGCTCTAAGATGCAGAGAAACAGGTCCTGGTCCCCCCTCCTCCTGAACTTCTTGCCCCAAGGGGAAGGGCCGCAGCGAGGGAGGGAATAAATATCACCTGATGAGCACTGGCTGTGTTCTAGGCGTTAGATGTTTTTGTTGATAATTTCATTTGATTGTCACAACAGTCTGAAAGGTATTATTTATTATGCCCATTTTGGTTGGTTGGTTTGAGCCACCAGGGAAGCCCACATTTAAAGCCGAGGAAAATGAGGTCCAGAAATGGTGTTAACTTGCCCCCAGATCCCCCCACCCCTACCCTTGGAGGCTAAGCGTGAATGTGGACCCAGGTCTGCCGGCCTCCAAAGCCAAGGGCCGGGATGGGCACAGAGGTGGGTGGGGTGCATGGGCCTTGACCCCCTGCCACCGCCCTGTTCCAGGAGAGCCGGATCTACGCTGTGGCCACGTCCGGCATGCGGCTGTCTGAAGTGCCTGTCAGAAGTAATGCCACCTGCTGCGGTGAGTCCCAAGTGGCTCCTGTGGCGGGCAGGGTGGGCATGCGTGGAGGAGAGGACTCTGAGCTACACCCAGGCCAGGTCACCTGCAGCCCATTCCTTCCCACAACAGGTGAGGTTCACGTGAAAGCACGTGGCCAGGGCTCCCTTGGAGGGAGAAGGAAGCTGCAGGGTTCTGCTCATCCAGTGTAGGGTGGGAGTGGGCGTGAACAGAGTTGTAGCCAATTACGGAGATGGAAGGGGTTTTGGAGGCGGGGCCTCCAGCAGCCGTCCACCTGCGCTGGCCTTCCCTGCCGCAGCGCGAGGACTGTGGGCTGAAGGAGCCACCACCCCTTGCTGTGTGTGGCTCCGGAGTCACCCGCCACAGCGGCCCCA
Organism: Bos indicus x Bos taurus; assembly: GCF_003369695.1. Taxonomy (NCBI): domain Eukaryota; kingdom Metazoa; phylum Chordata; class Mammalia; order Artiodactyla; family Bovidae; genus Bos; species Bos indicus x Bos taurus. The sequence goes on from NC_040085.1 coordinate 73,254,454, forward strand.
CAGTGATGCGAGCGCCGCTAGTCACATGGCGTGTAACTCACCTTGGCAAGAGTCCCTCGTCCTGGTATCTGTCACCCAGTCTTTCCGGTCTGTCGAGAGTGCTGTTTGTTTCAGGGAATGCTGTCTATGCGGATCTCTCTCCTCCTGGCGCCGCTCAGGTCTCTGCCTCCCTCCCACCCCTTCCTGGGTTATGTCACCGGAGTGAATCTCATTCCTCTCTCCTGCCCCTTCAGCTTCAAGCCCTCCTGCTCTGGCATCACCTGGGCCATTCTCTGGCCTTGTCTACAAGAATGTCGCCGTGCCTGTCTACACAGCCCTGAAGGGGGTAAGAAGCCGCTGTTGGAGGAGGGATTGTCCTCCTCCAGAAAGGCCCTCCCTTCACCTCCTGACCACCACCCGTATCTACAGGCAGTGGCTGGAGTCGAGCTCTAGGGTCAGGCCTCTGAACATACATGTAACTCTAGGCAGGCAGCTCAGTGCCTGCTCCACTACTGCCCCGCCCCCCACACCATGTATCATTTCATTTATCTTTATTAGATTTTTAAAAATCTATTTTTAATTTTTCTTCCAATTTTATTGAGGTAATAAAAACCTAATAAAGATATTGCTGTGCACCAGGAACTTATATAGTGTTGCAGGTCAATTATACTTCAAATTGACTTATTTCCAAATGGCTTAGTAAGCCATTTCATGATGTATGTAAGTCAAACTATTATGCTCCACATCTTCATCCAATTCCCCCACTTGAGGAACCACAAGTCTGATCTCTTTTTCTATGAGTTTCTTTGTTTTTGAAGTATAATTGACCTACAACACTATATGAGTTCCTGGTGCATAGCAATATCTTTATTAGGTTTTTATTAGAAAAATTCTACATTTACAAAAATGTGAAAGATTATGATGGAGGGCAAAGTAAAAAGTTAGAGGTTAAACCAATGCCTGCTCCACCTCTTCTCATCTTTTCACATGTCTGTCCCAGAGACCAGTGGGGTTCCATCCTGAATTTCTTATGTGTTCAAACATGTATTCCCATATATACTCCCATAACTTTTCTACATTTTAGAAAAACATTTATTTATTTGGCTGCCTCGGGTCTTAGTTACAGCACATGGAATCTTTACTGCATCGTGTGGCATCTTTCACTGTGGCATGTAGACTTAGTTGCTCCATAGCACGTGGAATCTTAGTTCCCTGACCAGGGATCGAACTCATGTCACCTGCATTGTAAGATGGATTCTTAACCACTGGACCATCAGGGAAGTCCCTCTCTCTCTCTATATATATATATATTTTTTTTTTTTTTTAACAAAAATCAGATATTGCTACAACATGATGTTTTCGTATACTTTTTGATCTGTTTTTGTTACTGTTTTTTGAGATCATAACAGTAATACTTTGTAAAACTTGTTTGTAGAAGGATAAAAAGCCCAAAGTGAAATTTCCTCTTACTCCTAACCCTAGAGGCAGCTATCACTGATGGTTTGGTGTTTATTCTGTAATGCCCTCTGATGTGTTTACAAATGTTCTGTCCCTCTCTCACGTGTACACACACAGAAGATGACGTCATGCACGTTAGTCTGCCCGTTGCTTTTGCACCCAGCCATGTGTCAGGTCTTCCTGCCCCGCCTCCACAGGCGGCACAGCTCTGCCTCCCTTTTTAGGGCTGTCCAGTATCCCTGGTATAGACGCCCCATAACGACTTTAACTTGTCCTCCCCTGATTCACAGTGTGGGTCATCTCTATCTCTAAAATCAATGTTGCGATGAACATCACCTTGCAAATACTTCTCTGTGCACTTATATATACATAAGGACCTAGTTCTAGAGGTGGAATTTATGGGTAGATAATATGTATGTTTTAAATTGTGACAGGTAGTGACAAATAACCTCCTAAAAAGATGTTATCACACTATAGAGAGTATCCTTTTCCACACAGTTTCCCCAACATTGAAGTAATTGGTCTTTTAAAATTTTTACTATGATCTCGATTTGTCATCCCCACCCACTTTTAAAGCTCCAGTCTCAGCCTTGGCCGGTGGTGTGGTTTTCTGGCCCCCTAGTGGCAGGGAGCAAGGGTCCCAGTGGCCAGCTGTTCAGCCCCAGTGGGCAGCTCCCCTGGGGACCACGTGGTGTGTGGGGGAGAGAGAAGCATGGAGGTGAGGATGCAGGGGTAAGGTGATCAGGTCAGGAGGGGACAGTTGTCTTTTGGGTGTTCCAGCTGGGTGGAGGCGTCCCCATGCGCTAGACAGGCTGTGTTGGCCACACCGGGGCACATGGAGCTGGAGTGAAAGTGCAGGTGGGTGGGGCTTGCTTTGCAGCAGGAGCTGCAGTGGGGAGGGGGCCTGTCTTGCAGAAAGCCACGCAGATCAGCACGGTGCCCTTTGTGGACGAGTCCTCTGGGTCCGATGATGACTGCAGCTCCCAGGCTAGCTTCCGAACTTCACTCCCCTGCTCTGAGTCCAGGAAAACCAGTGGACTGGGCAGCCCCCGGGCCATCAAGAGAGGTAGGGAGGAGGGGGGTGGGAGGGGTATGAAACAATGACGGGCCCCTCCTCTCCTCCCATGGGCAGTCCTACTTGGGGGTCCCTGGCGGGTGAGGAAGGCCCTGCAGTTCCCAGGCTGGGCTAGCCAAGAGGGTGTGGACCCAGGCCTGGACTCCTCTTCCCTTGGACAGGCGTCTCCATGTCCTCGCTGAGCTCCGAGGGTGACTACGCCATTCCCCCGGATGCCTGCTCCTTGGACAGTGACTACTCTGAGCCTGAGCACAAACTGCAGCGCACCTCATCCTATTCCACTGATGGGCTGGGCCCGGGCGGGGTGAGCTGGGAGCTCCGCTCCCACCCCACGGGGCCAAGGCAGGGCTGGGTGGGAGCGGACCGCCAGTACGAGGCCCAGGCAGCAGCTATGGGGTCCCTGGGACTGGCGAAGGGACAGCGGGGCCTGGGGGCTGCCACTGATGCTGTGAGGCCTCGGGGAGTGGGCGGGGGGTATGCAGTTACGAGGTCAGGTGCACTCAGACCCCATCACTATGGCCCGGGGGCCCCGTGGGGCAGGAGGAGTTTACACGTGTTGCCTCTTTAGCACCACGCTGACCCGGGAATGCTGAGCACTAACAGTGTATTTATTGAGTTCTTACTGTGCCGGGCACCATGCTCAGGGCTTTGCATGCCGTGTCTCATTTGTCCTCACAGTCATCTCAGGCTTATTACCCCACCTCGCGGATGAGAAGCCTGAGGCTCAGGTGTGCTGTTGTGCTCCAGAGCCGGCAGTGAATCCAGGTGGCTCATTCCCCAGCCCTTGCTCCACACCCCTGTGCTGCCCTGTCTTGTCTTTCCCTCCCCCTCCACAGACTCTCCTCCCCCACTCAGCTCATGTTCCCCAAACTCTTCTCTCACTCTTCCTTGCTGCCTGGAATGGCCTCCTTCCTCCTCTGGGTTCATCTCGAAGGAAAGGCTGATTTCCTTTCAAGGCTGGTTCAGGTATGGCTCCTGCTGGAAGCCTCCCCTGGCCAGCCTCTCGCTTGTACAGCCCCTGATCCACCACCTCCTCACGGTCATGTGTTGTCTCCCCCTGCCAGCAGGACCACCCATGCTTTATGACCTCTCTCTGCACCCTTAGCCGGGCAGTTCCCTGAAAACACACGTTGTTGTTGTTGTAGTCGCTAAGTCATGTCCGACACACACAGTAGATACTCGATAGTTTGTTTTAATTGATGACAAAGCAGCGATTCTGCTGGGCCCTTTTGGCCTGTGTGATGTCCAGGAACCCCAGTGATTTTTCCCCTTCTTGCCCTGCACCCTTCCACTCCTGCAGGAGTCACTGGAGAAGTCGGGCTACTTGCTGAAAATGGGGAGCCGGGTGAAGACGTGGAAGAGGCGCTGGTTTGTGCTGAGACAGGGACAGATCATGTACTACAAGTCTCCGGTGAGACCTTCCTTCCCTGGACAGTAGGCAAAAGTACCCACCCCAGCCCCAGAACTGCATGAGGGACTGGAAACCGGGCAGAGGGCGAAGGTCTGGCAGGTGGAAGAGGCAGCCTGGGCAGGTTCCTGAGGCTCTGAGCCCCACATGGGACCAGGAGTGAAATCAAGCCCTGAGCAGTCAAGGGCACTTCCAGACCACTTGGCTTGGTGATTTCTTTTTCCTTCGGAAGCTGAGTTCTTCTTATGCCTGGTCCTGTAAATGAACTATTCCTAGGCTGCCCTCATGTGATCTGGACTGTTCTAACAGGGAGGCTTGTTTCCTCCTCCATCTCCTTCCAACGCTGTTTGGAATTAGGGAGCCTTAGGATCTGGGACCTAGGAGAAGGCAATGGCACCCCACTCCAGTACTCTTGCCTAGAAAATCCCATGGATGGAGGAGCCTGATAGGCTGCGGCCCATGGGGTCACTAAGAGTCGGACACGACTGAGCGACTTCACTTTCACTTTTCGCTTTCATACATTGGAGAAGGAGATGGCAATCCACTCCAGTGTTCTTGCCTAGAGAATCCCAGGGATGGGGAAGCCTCACGGGCTGCCGTCTATGGGGTCGCACAGAGTTGGACACGACTGAAGCGATTTAGCAGCAGCAGCAGGATCCTGGGACCTAGTTTGGCAGGATCTCCCTGGAGGACCAATGTTAATGTTTTTTTTTATTTAAAAATGTTTTTCAATGTTAATGTTTTAAAGAAGGTGAAAAGGCCTGTCTCTTGTGCAACTCCAATTGATTGGTAGTGCATGCCCTGAGCACCATGTTAAGGATTCTGGGCCTGTACCACTCAATGAGTAGGCATGCTCTGATTGATTAATAATGTCTGGAAAGGGTAATGGTGACATACAGGCCACCTGTTGATGACACTTGCTATAAAATATATAGTAGAAAGAATTTAAGGGCTTTATAGCTCAGGAATAACTTAGTGGCTTCTTACCCAATTTTTAAAAAGGTTCAAGCTATGCTTTTGAGGCCTGGATCAACAGGACCCATGTCTCTAATCATTGCTCCATTTACTTAGAACCAAGATCCAGAACAAGTTACCCATCATACCGCAGCCCAGGAACGCTTGGGAGTCACTTTCCCCTTTGTGACCTGGAATAAGATCGGAGGGGAAACGGTGTGCTCTGGGAAGGCTCCAACCTCTTTCCTCTCCTTCCTTTCTTTACAGAGTGATGTCATCCGGAAACCGCAAGGCCAAGTGGAACTAAACTCCCGTTGCCAGATTGTTCGAGGGGAAGGTGCACAGACATTCCAGGTGAACATGGTCCTAGCAGTTGGTGTTTTAGATAGAAGAGGTGCTGGGTTTGGATATGGCTCCGATAAAAACAAAGATGGGGCAAGATGAGCGTGTGTGGAAGACATGACACTGACATTTGCATCGCTCCTCATTTGTGGGTTTGAGGAAGAAGAGGAGGCAGGATGTGAGATGGAGTGAAGTAGGAGAGAGATGGAGAAAAAAAGGAGAAGAAGGAAGGGCCGGTGGGCCAGAGTTCTGTGCCACCTCATAGCCGGGCCCCTGTTTTTCCATCCTCCTCTCCCCACCCCCTCACCCCCCAGCTCATCTCTGAGAAGAAGACCTACTACCTGACGGCTGACTCGCCTAGCCTGCTGGAGGAGTGGATCCGTGTCCTGCAGAGCCTGCTGAAGGTCCAGGCCATTGGGCCTCCAGCCCTGCCTCAGGGGGGCACCAAGCCCACCGTGAAGGGCTGGCTGACTAAGGTATGGGTTGGGGGATGGGGGAGGCATGTGGGCCTCCTGAGAGTCAGGGGAGCCAGGAGTGAGTCCCAGGGGTGGCGGGTCCCCTCCTGACACAGCTTTCTGCAGAGGGTTCCTCACATTGGTTACCTGTGGTCTGAGCCACATAAGGTGATGGTGAATGACTCTCTGGAAAAACAGGGATCAAGGTTGTTAGAGCAACAGCTGTTCTCAAGTCAGAGGGGGGAAACGAATGTCTTGGACCCATTTTGAGCTCATTTGAAGTTGCCCCCACTGCTGCTTTGTACCCACCACAGCTCAGTATGAATAGAGGGAAGCTGTGACCTCAGTGAGGCAGGCGTGGCCAAAGATTCATAATATCTCAGGCTGCCCTAAAGATGTTTTTTGATTTTTTTTTTTTTTAAGCCGTGCCACTTGGCATGCAAGATCCTGGTTCCCTGACCAGGGATCGACCCCAGTGCCCTCTGTAGCGGAAGCTCAGAGTCTTAACCACTGGGCCACCAGGGAAATCCCTAAAGACATTTTAATTAGGGCCTTTCTGGTTGCAGGGAGCTGAGAAGCACTTATTGACCCCCAGGGAGGGAGGTTAACAGGGAAGTGCAGTAACTAGGCCAGGACACTGTCAGGAGTGATACGTAAGAAGCTCCGTGCTCGGGGCTCTCCCTCTGCCTTTCTGTTCAGTCTGGGTTCACAGCCCTCTCCTCTGCTCGGGTGCAGTGTTTTTACACTTCATGATTACATTTGCCCAAGGACTTCAGCCCACGGTGGCCCTGCCCTCCCAACTCTAGTCCTTGCTGACTAGCAAGTTCTTCTTGTGGTCACATTCCTGGGACAGGACATCTGGTTGGCCAGGTCGACCTTTTAATGGCAGTTCATATGAGGGTGAATGGGGGTGTCGTGGCCATGGACCCTTGCTGTGAAAGGGCTGGTTCCATTAGTCGAGAATCTGGGTGGCATCTGAGTTTGACCTGGAATTGACCTAAGGGTCTGAGTTGAACCAGGGGTTTTGAGATCTGTCTCCTCGTGGCTTCTCTTTGCCAGTCCCAGATTTACTTCTGGGGTCATCTGATTCTGATAATGCTGGCTCACTTCTGACCTGCAGGTCAAGCATGGCCACTCCAAGCTGGTCTGGTGTGCTCTTGTTGGGAGAACCTTCTACTACTATCGAAGCCATGAGGACAAGGTACTTCCTGGCCTCCCAATAGCTTCCCCCAATCCGCATTCCTGTGGCTCCGTGTCCTGATGGAAGGCTCCACCCCAAACCCTATAACCAGTACAAAGCTAGTGGCCCTCTTTTGAGTGTGTGACCAGTGTGCAAGGCCCACAGGTTGTTTTTGTGTGGCATGTCTGTGCTCCTCCAGGCCTGTCTCCCCTTCCCCATCCTGTCATCCATCCACCTCCTTGATCCCCAGCCCTATAAGCCCTGAGGTTCAGAGAGAGGAGACTCCTCCATCCCTGCCAGCCCTCCCATTCATGCAAGGCTCCTGTCTGCAGCGACCTCTGGGCCGTCTGCCTGTGCGGGACGCGCGCATAGAGGAAGTAGATCGATCCTGCGACTCAGACGAGGACTATGAGGCTGGAGGAACCCGGCGGTTGCTGTCCTCCCACTACACGCTGGTGATCCACCCCCCGGAGCACAGCCCCACCTACCTCCTCATTGGCACCAAGCATGAAAAGGTGAGGGAGGGGCTGGGCCTCCGTGGCAAAGCTCAAACCTTTGATTCTCATCTTCCTTCCTTCTTCCCTGAGATTCCCAAAATTCAAACTTATTTTCCTCCTAGACATGTTGGCAACTCATATTTCCTGATTGGGAATATTCCTTGTACTGGGTTCATTCCCAGCGACCAACATCTCTTCACTGGGGCCATGAGATGGAGGGGACCACAAGCCTAGGAACTTAGGTTCATATTCATTCGATCCCAAGACTTTCCTCTTAGAGACCAGTGGCCTCAGCTTGTGCCAACCAAGCAGGCTGAGCATCGCCCTGCACTTGGCCCCTTCAGGGAAGCGCCCTTGGAGGTCCTGCCTCCGTTCTCTCCCAGCCCAGCCCCATCAGCTGGCTTTCCGTCCGCTTCCAGGATACGTGGCTTTACCACCTCACGGTGGCTGCAGGTGGCAGCAGTGCCAAGGTGGGCACTGCCTATGAGCAGCTCATTGGAAAGCTGATGGATGGTGAAGGAGACCCGGGTAAGGCAAGGGTGGCCGTCACTGCTGGGTTGGAGGGCGGTGGCTGAGTAATTGGTGGTTGGGAACCCCAAGAAAGCACGACCGTGCCCTGAAGCTGTTTGGAAAGCATCTGAGCCACAGAAGGGCATTCGTGTCCCATGCTCCAGGGCCTTGTTTCTGGTGAGGATACTGGGGAGACCACTCAGTATCTGGGGGCGTTGTCTGGGGAGCAGACACTTGGTCAATGTTTTACTTTGTTCCCTGCAACTTTGCTGGCCAGACAGAGGGTTGAGGAAAGAAGGTGGCTGGTTAATCTGTAGTTAGAGGTGGTTAATAAATGAAGTTAGGATCAGGCTGACTTGAGCCTGGGGCATTTAGAAGTCTGTATTTTGCTACTGGTTCTCAGGACCCTAAGGACCTAAGGGCTCCCAGCACACAC